>NW_021703774.1:106415673-106439535 GCF_005190385.1 Monodon monoceros
ACACACACACACACACACACACACACACACACACACACACACACACAGCCTGGCCCCAAACCAGTTTTGTTATGTGGATTGGTATCACACAATGTAGAGTGTCATAGAGTGGATTCTATGGTTTGGAGTCATCTTCTCTGAACCTAAAAGTTTAAGCCAAATTTAAATGGAGAATTACAAGATATAGACTATTGTTTTGTTTTGTTGGTTTTGGTTTTTGGGAGTCAGTCCAAGTCCTGATCAGTTCACGCCCCTAATTTACTTTCACCACATTATGCCTTCAAGATGCTAAAATACCAGAGTGAAAAGGAAAAAATTCTGTTGGATTTTTGGATGCCTTAAATACTAAACATTTGAATTAACTAATGGAAGGTGGAGTAGAGAAGCCAAATCATCAAGTAAACTAAAATGCATTTATATTTGTTTCTGGAGTATGTCTTGTGATATTTTCCTGAGAAGATTCACATTCTTAATTATGTTTGGTTTACAATAATATTAAAATAACCACATTTCCTGAGTACAATTCAATTGTGCCATTAAGGGATGCGGTATTCTTTCATCATTCCAGGCAGGGTGGAATCCACTGGGAATAAAAACTGGCCATGAATAAACCACAGAAATAAAATAGATTTGACCATATGTAGAAGCATCTATAACAACAGATTTTTGCATTATCTCTGAGTTCTAGTATTGATTAGACGTCTCAGATCATAACTTTGGGAGGGATGTTCGGGAGTCTTCGCATTGATTTAGAATAGGTTAGCTGAGGGCCTGCTTTATATCATGCACTGTGTTAGTCCATGGAGATAGGAAAATGGTAGATGGAGAGGCCACACCCTCAACAAGTTCTCTGTTTGATGGTGCTCCATCTAGCTATCTTGAGCCTTTGTTCATCCATTCATGCTCCAGGGCAACCAAGCAGGGCTAGACCACTGCCCTCAAGGAGCTCACAGTCTAGGAAAGGATGTGGAGGGAGATGGGCCTAAAAAATGGGGAAGTGCCTCACACAGTCCTTTCAAAACTTTCTAACGCTGCAAAGTCATCTCACATTTCCTGAGGCTCTTTCAGAAATACCTTTTATTGTACTTAGGAATGAACAACATATTTAACTATAAAGCTTATCATGTTTGAGTTAGCATAGATAGTACCCACTGGGGATGTTAGCACAGATCCAGTGCCTCCGGTTGTGGGAAAGTATATCATCCTCTGAGGATCCTGCCTCTTGTATTGATTCCAAAAGAAACCTCGTGTGAGAAATGGAGGGGCACCTTGAGACCCTTCACCTCACCTAGCTGGACTCTTCTGCTCATTTTTTGAGGCTGTAATAAATAAGTCTATGTAAGGAAGGTTGCTTATGCCTCCAAGCATAAGCAGGTTGGAGGTTCTGCTCACCCAGGAACAGATCAAGAGGTGCCCAATAGGACCAAATATGCTACTGCACAAGGAAAGACGTGTGTAAGTGTTTTTAAAACACTATCATAGAGTTTCATCTTAAAAAAAAGAAGGGGGCTTCCCTGGTGGCGCAGTGGTTGAGAGCCCGCCTGCCGATGTCAGGGGACGCGGGTTCATGCCCCGCTCCGGGAAGATCCCACATGCCGCAGAGCGGCTGGGCCCGTGAGCCATGGCCGCCGAGCCTGTGCGTCCGGAGCCTGTGCTCCGCAACGGGAGAAGCCACAACAGTGAGAGGCCCGCGTACCGCAAAAAAAAAAAAAGAAAGGAAGGAGGGAGAGAAACTGTTCCCTGGTAGACACAGGAGGAGGATTCTAGCTTAAGGAATAGCGTCCGTAGTTACTGAAGTCCCTGGAACTTCAGTCTTTTCACTATCAGGCAGGGAAAGTGAGGCATTTTCCCAGGGCCCTGCTCTGCAGACCTATCCTAGCTTATCCTCAGCAGGACTCGAAAGCCTCCTGTCCCTACAGCCCTCCCCATGTTCCCAGTCTTCTTGCCCACAGCTCTGGATTGTAGCAGTTGCCCTCTTTGCCTGTTTCACTTTCCTGTGCTGCTCTTTCTAGCCACGTGGCCACAAATTCTTGGGTTTTATCATATATAATAGGAGAAGCCTTTACTGGAAAATTGTAGCCCAACAAAGCTAAAATGCTTGATCATCCTGAATAAAGCACTGCTTTCTTTGCTGTCCAGGCAAACACGAGTAAACAGCAAGCTGCTGGCTGTTGGTGTTGTCTGGAATTACTTGTCTTGAGTCTGCTGCAGGAAGTCGGTGGGGAACAGACCATTCCCACTGACTTCTCAGATATCTGTTCACTGACCTGGCAACAACCTTCCCCTTCTTAAGTGGTGTTTGTCTCCAAGCAAGCCTTTGCACATGCAATCATATCCCTCTCCTGAGCCTTGATTCTAAGAAGTCTGGAAAGGCAGATGGACAACTTGAAGGATCTTGGGTGACACAAACTACTTGGGTTCTGAATAGGGATAGACAACTTAGTGGCAATTAGCTGGGACTCAGCTAGTTAACTCCTGACTGCCACAGCAGTCTATGACTTTCCATAACCAGTGAGACCAGGATATGGGTTGGTGCCATGAATGTAAGGGTTGGGCTCAGTACCTCGGATTATTCTCTCACTCATGTTCAGATCTCAGTGTTGGAGGAGATATTTGACACCTGAAAGACCAGAGCCTTTCTGCCCGCTCCTTCACCTAGGTTATTTGGGAGGACAGTTCGTTAGGAAACACATAAATGTTTATGAGGTGGGAAGGACGTAAAAAGAAAAAAAAATATGCTCAAATATCAGGAACTCCTGTTGTGACCTTTTCTAACCCTTCTGCTTTTTCTCACTCTTCCTTCTGTCACATCCTTAGAGAGAAACAAAATATTTTCACTATGTTTATTTGTTTGTTTTTCAAGAGCAGTTTACAACAGACAGTCATGGAAACACAGCCAGTTTAGTGATCGTGTGAGGAGATAGATGACTATTCCAGTGTGTCCTCTGAGCTGGCCCTGCATGGACTGGCAAGACACGAGCATTTTGCACATGCCATTTCTATATAGAGATCACACAGCTGTAAAAGTCTTGCTTGAATCCAAGTTAACATATGAACCAGTTGGAATAAAAACCCCAAACAAAAGTTCCATAACTAGCTTGTTTCTCCTGAGCAGGATCCTTGATGGCTAGAAATCTGAAACTTCACGTAAAAAATTTCAGAAAACGAACAGATTTTCCGACATGCCATAATACAGAATGCCCTCTTCTCTAACTTGTTTTTCATTGTCTCTTCCACTGGAAAAAAATAATAAAATCCAAGAAACAAAAACAGAGCCACAAGAATGATGAGTTCTTTACACACTGTGGAACTGAGTAGAGTTTAAATGAGAATTGGAGACCTGTATTCCATTTTATATGTCTCCTGTATTCTATTTTATATGTCATTGCCCAGCATGTACTTGTCTTTGGTTAAATTATAAAATGGAAACTGGAGCTGATGCTAACTGGCTCTGATCCTGAGGAAGTTACTTGCTTCACCTGTAAAATAAGAACTTGAACTAAGGTCACCCATAAGATAATAGGGAGGTTTAAAAGTTTTAGCCCGAGTGGGTGTGCAAAGAAAATGTAATGTTTTTTGACACCTTTGAGAGCTCAGATTATTTATTGATAGTCAATAATAAATTAGCAGTTGTTTGGGTAAACTGGTAGCGAGTTACCTACTTATAAGGGGTTAGTGTCTTGAGTCTCAAGCACTTTCAAGACTGCTTGAACAGTGGCTAGGCAATTGCTTATGCAGTAAATTAATATTTAATTCGGTAAACATGTATTGAGGGACTTCTGAGTGCAAGGACTTATGCCAGAGGCTGCATAATGACATTTTTAATCTGTGTAGCACTTGATGGTTTAAAAAGCACTTTCATATGAATTTTTCATTTGATTTTTGTACCAACATTGTGGACTAGAGAGGGCCGGTATCACCATTTTACAGATGATGAAATTGAGGCTCGGTGACGTCACATAGAATGCTAATTTCAATCTAGTTTCTGGTTCCAAGGAAACAGGAATGGGGAAAATATAAAAGAAAAGCTTTTTATGAAAATTAAATATTGGATGATGGTGATGGCTAACATTTAATGAGTTCTCACTGCATACCCGACACTATTCTGTGTTTCATATGTAATTAACTAATTTAATTTACATAACAATCCTATGAAGGAGGTACTGAAATTATCCCTACTAATGATGAATATAATTTAAGATCCACTAGGACGGATTTTTTATCTCTTTTGTTCACTGCTATATCCCCAGCAGTTAGAATAGAGTCTAACACAATATGGGTACTCCATAAATATTTTTTAAATGAATGAAAGTTTCAATACGTTTTGAATGAGTGAGTCTTTGTATTTCAGATGGTAAAACTGAGGGACAGGATAATTAAGTAACTGTCCTTGACCAAGGTCACTCAGCTAATACAAGGTGGATGCAAGATTTGAATTTACATAGCGTAATACAGGATTCTTTAAGACCACAAGCTATCCTTGTATTAAAACAGCCCACCAACCAAGCTAAGCTTATGCTTTGGGGGGAAGTTTTAAACTACCTTGGAAAATCATAATAACTTTTCTTATCCTTTGATTTAATTTCTTGCAAAGAAACATTTAATTGATGTAAAATCCCAGACTTGATATGTAAGCCTTATGTATTGATGGGGATGAGGGTTGGAAAACAGTTGTTTAACTGAGTGTTCTGGTACTCCTGCTTGAGAATGCATTCTCTAATTAAATGTGTGATGTTTTATGTTTGTGTTGACCGAGGTGCTCATTACAAACTAGAAAAGTCTAGCTCTAATTTATCCATTATAGAAATACAACTGTCTGAGAGATGGCATGACTACCCATAGAAACCTGAGGTGGAGGGGTGCAGGGGGGAGGAATGCAAATTCCAGTCAGTCAAAATAAAATGCTTAAGAAAAACTGAGTTACCAGAAAATTGCAAGCTTGCAAAGATGAACCAGTGAAAATCTAGAAAGAAAAGAAGCAAAGTCTTGCTTTTGAAAAGTGAAAATCTAAAACATACAATCTTGAAGTGAGATTTTGGTTTCAACATGAAAGAACTGCCGTGTGAACTATAAAGCCTGACTTCATCCAGCAGTTAATATGACATGACAGCTCACCTGGAAATGAACTGTAAAGCAATGTTTAATTTAAAAACAATATCGTATGATCTCAATAATTGAAATATTAAAAGCCTCTGAGCACAGCATAAGTGTTTCAGTGAAAAGTATCTCTCCTGCACATAGCTTGTGACAATAGACTGGATGACTGTGATAATTTTCATTACTGTTTGTATAACTAACGCATTTCTTACTTATTTCCTATATGTTTACACTTGCTTCTTGTTTTATACTGATAAACTAAAAAAGAAAGCCAAAGATGGATTCTTCCTTATTTTGCAATTTTTTTCTATATAAAACTAACTAGTACATATTCATTGGAGAAAATTGGGAAAATATAGAAAAATATTTAATATCTCAGAGTTTAGAAATTTCCTTTAGAGAGGTGATATATATGCCTATGTTAAGTTCTTTAGAAACTCAAAAAAATGTTATTTTGTTATTATATACCCATGTGAATTAAAGAGGAGGTAGATAACGGTACCCATTTTCACATTTGAGAAAATAGAGATACTGGCTAAGAAAAGAAAAAAAAAAAAAAGAAATGGATTTTTAAAAAAAATCACGCTCACTAGACTATATCTGCATCTGCAAAGATCTTCTTTCCCATACTTATATCTGTACTTATATCATGTATTGACAGATATCCCCTTAGTTCATATTTGTGCAGAAAAACAAGTGTATGTCAGGTTGCATAATCCACATTATACCCTAGTTTACTAGTCCCACAGTCTCTTTACCATCTTGTCCCAATGTAATTAATAACCTTTAAAAACAAACCCCAAAAAACACAAAGCCCAATTGGTTTCATTGGTCAATTCTACTCAACATATAAGGAAGAAATGACACCAGTTCTCCATAATCTCTTCCAGAAAATAGAAGCAGAGGAAACACTTCCTAACTCATTCTCTGAGGCCAGTATTACCCTAATACCAAAACCAGATAAAGACATTACAAAAAAGGAAAACTACATACAGGCCAATATCTCTTATGAACATAGACACAAACGTCCTCAACAAAATATTAGCAAACTGAATCCAACTACGTATAAAAATAATTATATACCATGACCGAGTGACATTTATTTTAGGTATGCAAGGCTGATTCAGCATTTGAAAGTCTCTCAGTGTAAACTACCACATGCAAAGGTTAACGAAAGAAAATTATATGATTATATTAATAACAAAGAAAAATTTGACAAAATCCAACACTCATTCATGATAAAAAAAAAAAAAAGAAAGGCTTCCCTGGTGGTGCAGTGGTTGGAAATCTGCCTGCCAATGCAGGGGACACGGGTTCAAGCCCTGGTCCGGGAGGATCCCACATGCCGCAGAGCAACTAGGTCTGTGAGCCACAACTACTGAGCCTGCGTGTCTGGAGCCTGTGCTCCACAGCAAGAGAGGCCGCTACAGTGAGAGGCCTGTGCACTGCGATGAAGAGTGGTCCCCACTCGCTGCAACTAGAGAAAGCCCTCACACAGAAACGAAGACCCAACACAGCCAAAAATAAATAAATAAATAAATTTATTTTAAAAAAAAGAAAAAAACTCTCAACAAAAATCTAGGAATAGAGAGGAATTTCCTCAACTTAATAAAGAACATCTATGAAAAAAAAAAAAACCCTACAGCTAACATATACTTGATAGTAACAACCTAGATGTTTTCCCCCTAAGATCAGGAATACTTGAGAACAAAGAAGTTCTCTCTCACCACTGCTATTCAACATTGTTCTGAAAGTCCTAGATAGTGCAGTAAGACAAGAAAAGGAAATAAATATATACAGATTAGGAAGGAAGAAATAAAACTGTCCTTTATTTGCAGGTGACATAATTGTCTACATAGAAAAATCCAAAAGAATGAACCAAGAACCAAAAACAAAAACTTCTGGGAATTAATGGAGCATAGTAAGGTCTCAGGGCACAGTGTTAATACAAAAAAGTTAATTGCTTGCCTATATACCAACAACAAACAATTTGAATTTGAAATTAAAAAAAGAATACCATTTACAACAGCATCAAAAAAGGAAAGAAAAAATGGAAGGAAGGAAGCAAACTGACAGCAATCAAGATGTCCCTACATAGGTTAACGGACCTTTATGTGGTACATCCATATAAAGGAATGTTAATCATCGATAAGAAGAAATGAGTGATAAAGCCATGAAAAGACATGGATGAATCTTGATGCATACTGGTAAGTGAAAGAAGCCAGACTAAAAAGGCTACGTACTGTATTATTCCAATTATATGATGTTCCGGAAAAGGCAAAACCGTAGTGACAGTGAAAAGATCAGTGGTTGCCAGGGGTTCAAGGAGAGAGGAGAAGAGTTAAATATGTGAAGCACAGGGGATTTTGTGGGGCAGTGAAACTATTCTGTATGATAGTCATTTTGGATCCAATCCATGACACTATGCATTTGTCAAAACCCATAGAGCCTTATAACACAAAAAGTAAACTTCAATGTATGCAGACTTAAAAAAAACATTTGAGGGCTTCCCTGGTGGCGCAGTGGTTGGGAGTCCGCCTGCCGATGCAGGGGACGCGGGTTCGTGCCCCAGTCCGGGAGGATCCCCCGTGCCGCGGAGCGGCTGGGCCCGTGGGCCGTGGCCGCTGGGCCTGCGCGTCCGGAGCCTGAGCTCTGCGGCGGGAGAGGCCACAGCAGTGAGAGGCCCGCGTACCGCAAAAAAAAAAAAAAAACATTTGAGAGGTTGGGAGTCCCAGGGTGGAAAGCAGAATATGATTTTTAAAACCATTTTATCTATATTACAAGGTATGAAACAACCTCAGTGAAGGGAAGTGGGGAGAGAGCTGCTGACCTAATAAGTAACTGGAAATGAGTGGAATCTCTAAGATTAAAAGCGAAAGAAAAGCATATAAGCACTGTACAATAGCAGTTGACATTTCTTTCCCCTTGGAGATAACAGGGATTATTGCTATACATGTGTACTGGAATTGAACGATTAAGTAAATGGATGGCAGATGGTAGAAGCTAAGTTTCTCACTGTTGGAGTGGGAGTTTACAGATAAGCAAGAAAAGCTAGAATGATCCCTATGGTAATAGATTAGAGTTGGAAACATCAGTATGAAGTCATGTTTAGCTTAATATAAATACAGATGGTTACATTTAGAAATATTTATAGATATGTGTATATGGATTAGTATATGGAAATATATTTCCCACTCTATCAACTGAGCGGGCCTAGCGGTAGCAACAGCCCAGCAGCAATGATCATACCTAGCACCCAGATCTTGGTTTCTAACATCATCCTCCAATAAAAGGAACCAGGACTCCTTGGAGAAATAGCTGATTCTAGGACCAGATCAGGAAATATACAAGATGAGCCTGGATCATCTTGTAGTGCCAGAAAGTTAGGAAGTACCAATACTTAAAAACACACACACAATGATGGAGTATGGCAAAGGGACATAGGGGCCAGTCTGAGCTAAAGATCGAACGATTTGAGCCACAAAGTGAATAAAGTACTATTGGATTATAATCCAAAGTATAAAATAAATATACTTGAGTTCAATACTGAGACAAATAAATGATTGAATAAATAAATCCACGTGGGGGAAAACACAAATATCCTATGCAGAAGAATTCCAAATAATGTACGTAGGTACTCTGCCCTCCAGGAAACAGCAAAATTCCCCACATCTTAAGTGTGGGCTGCACATAGTGACTTCCTCCCAAAGGTACAGTATCGAAAACGGGAGAAAAAAAGTAATTTTTCAGGGGAGAAACCTGACAAACACTGTCTCAGCCAGGTGATCAAGGTCAACATCAACAGTGACAAGTCATGTTGACAGTATGTGCTCTTGATATAATGTGATGAAAAAGGCACTTTACCTCTGTGGTCTTCCTCCCCCCAAACCAGATACCCAGTCTAATCATGAGAAAAGTATCAGGCAAATTCAAACCAAGGTACATTCTACAAAACACCTGACCATCAGTCCTCAAAACTGTCAAAGTCATCAAAAACAAGGAAAATCTGAAAAATTGTCACAGCCAAGAGAAGTAGGAAGACATGATGACTAAATGCAGTGTAGTATCCTGGATGGGATCCTGAAACAGAAAAAGGACATTCGTTTAAAACTAAGGCAGTCCGAATAAAGTATGGACTTCAGTCAATAAGACAGTATCAGTATTAGTTCATTAACAACGGTTAGCTTCACAGTGTTTCTGTAGATCTAAAATTAACCTAAAAACAAAGTTTATTTTTAAAAAATGTTACCCAGACTTTCTCACCGCTGCTGTCCTTAGGGTCAGTACATCGCACAACTCCAGGAAACACTATTTGTATAAAATTCATTGTGAATTGCAAGGCTGCAATACTTCCCGAATTTAAGTGGCTTTTTCCTAAGAAAAATGATTACATTTGCCACGCATCAGCTTATGTTTTCCCTGTGAAATTTGCCATCCATTTATTACAGATCCTACCTCACTTGGTTTTCTCAGGAGGGGAAGGTTGGGCTGGATCAGTAACAAACCTTTTTTAGACAGAGGTATGAAAGACACTTTCTCTCTTGTTAAGCAGGCATCAACCCAACTAACATACGAGTGGAGAGGGACGTGGAGCCAAGTTGGGGAGACCCGACTGCTTCTCCTGTCCTGGCCTATGATCCACACTCCACACTTGACCATCTCTGACCTTGGTTGTAGGGTAGGAACCACAGCCTGGCACAAATGGCGGTCTTAGTGTCTCAACCTCCTGAACCAGGAACCAACCCAAATGGGCCAAGAGAGCCAGGGAGAGTGGGAATTGTGTTGAAAGTTGCAGCGGCAGCATTTCTGAACACCAAGAAGGGCTTTTTCTAACAGCTGAAGAAATGCTACGTTTTTTTAGCCTGCTCAAATGAGAATGTGAAAGATGAAAACTTTTGTTGACTACTCTGAAAATTTGGCCATTTAACTGAAATATGTAAATGAATTATTAAATCCCCATGAAATGTGAGGCCTTCCCTGGTATTTGGTCCATAAATTGTATTCCTCCAGATTTGAGATCGTAAAGTTCCCCCATTTCAGACAAAATTAATGGCCTTAATCTTTCTGTTCCTATAAATTATAAACCCCAGATGTGTCAAATTATGTAATGAAAGCCATATAAAAAGAAATTTGTTTTTTAAAGAACTTCATAAATTTCTTGTTTCACTGAGGTTTATTGGTCTTATTTTAATGGGACAAAAGAGAAATTAACCTTTTGTATTTGTACTTTTTTCCATACTGAAGGGAGATCCTGAATTGTTAGGACAAAAAGGGAAAATGCTTTACTCGTGCCAGTTTTTTGAACCGAGTAGGTCCAGTTGCTGAGATAAGCCTCATGCTGAATCAAATGTATGTTTTTGTGTTTGGTCTTGGATCTTATCTGCCTGCAGCAGCAGCAAGCTTAATAACAAAGGAGGTTCAAAGAGATGAAGCTGTTTCAGCCTCTTATGCCAGTGTTTTCAAAAAGCTCTGTAGATTTGGTCATTATGCCCACCCTAATCAAACTCTTTGAAAGCTTATCTTCTGCCACCATTTCCTACAGTCTTTCCGCAAAGCAGCCATTATTTGTAATTATTAGTAGAATGGTATGTGGTGTGTAAATATACTTAATAGTTAAATTTCTAAGACATTGTTTAAGACCATCTTTTAAAGAATCTAATGAATTTTTGGTTTGTTTTTAGTTTTCAAATTGGAACCTTTTGCACACATTGCAGTTGATTTCCTAAATTTGTTCTTCAATTCATGAGAGAGATGGCTTTTATAGTGCAAATAAGTTGAATCGATGCCATTTGGGGTTATAGATGACAGTCGAGTTAGTTTTACTGTTTTTCTGTTAGATAATTCTACAGGAAGATGCTGCTGATCATAGGGAAGTTATGTATTGGTACATGAAGATTGGTAAAGGGGAATATTTTAAGGCTTTAAGATTTCCCTAGAATGAGATGGGATTCACAGTCTAAGCTTGGTTTTCTTCAAAGGACCCTGTTTGTTTAAATTACCAGAAAATAAGATTGGAGTCCTCAGCCAACTAAGTTGTAAGAGTGGTCAGGAGCCCTGTGTGGAGGAGGGGGCCTGTCAACATTTGAGAGACCTGGGGGTGGTGATGGTGGAAATGAGACTGGTATGATGGGAGGGGTGGGGACCAAAATTCCTAGAACGCAAGCACATTGAGCCACTTGCCTCTCTGTGAATGGGGCTCGACCACAGGCTGGCTTGCCTCTCCTCCCTCCCACTCACCCAGCAGAGGTCTGACCCAGCCCTGCCAGGGGGCAGCTGTTCTTGGCTGGAGCCAGCTCCTGGCTGCACACTGTGCTCCACACCGCCATCCAGCCCCAGCCAGCTTGGCTACGGAGGCCTCGGATTTCACCTCCAAGTGCCGACAGAGTCCCTTCACGAATGTCAGATTTTTTCTCCTGGTAATTCCATCACTTCACAGTTGGTGGGTTTCATCCACAAAAATTGCCTTCTAGAAAATAAAATCCAGTGTTGTCTTGCATGGTGTTAATGTAGGAGCACTACCCAGTAAAAGCTACGGAGAGAACCTTGGTTAAAAATCCCAGTCCTGGGCTCCCCTGGTGGCGCAGTGGTTGAGAGTCTGCCTGCCGATGCAGGGGACACAGGTTCGTGCCCCGGTCCGGGAGGATCCCACATGCCGCGGAGCAGCTGGGCCCGTGAGCCATGGCCGCTGGGCCTGCGCGTCGGGAGAGGCCGCAACAGTGAGAGGCCCGCGTACCGCAAAAAAAAGAAAAGGAGAAAAAGTAAAAAATTCAAAAAAGATCTACTGTTTCCTCATACTTTGAAGGAAATTTTATGCAAATACGTCCTAAAGCAAGCAAACTCAAACGTATGAATAGCAACATAGATAAATTAGGAGATTATTTTAGTTGCTTTACTAAGGCTTTCATGATATAATTTATGTAAGTAGATAACTATGGTAGGATTCAGGTAGAATTTGATTTATTTAAAAATGCAGCTCACATATGATTTTTTTAATTATTGAAAAATATACATTCAGAAAGTGTTATAAAACATAACTGAACAGCTTAAAGAAAAATAGTAAAATGAACACGTGTATTTATTACACAGATTAAGCAAGCAAAAGTTAGAAGGCCCCTGAATACTCCTCCTCACTCACAGTCCTCCCACAGGGATAACTACTCATCTGAATTTGATATTAACTTATTTCCTTGTTTTTCCTTGTTTTTAATCATCTATATATTTTTCCTCCAAAATAATATAGTGTTTAGTTTTGTCTATTTTTGAACTTTTTATAAACAGAATGATACTTTATATTTTTGTGTGACTTCTTAGCTTAACATTACTGTGTACTGTATTCTAGAGTATAAATACATTCAACTTGTTCATCCATTTTGCTGCTGACTTACATTTGAGTTGTTTCTGGTTTCTTGATGTTATGAGCAGTGTTGCAGCTAATGGTCTTAAAACGTGTCTTCTAGATCGCATGCACAAGAGATCCTCTTGTGCAGATACCTGGGAGTAGATCTGGGTTATAAGGTGTGTATATTTTCAGGTGTACTAAGTGATGCCAAAATGTTTTCCAAAGTGGTTGTTCCTGTTTATGTTCCCACAGTGGTAGATCAAAGTGCCCATTGCATCACATCACCTCCGGCACTTGATATTATTTGATTTTAGTTCTTTCCAGCTTAGTGAGTATGAAATGCTATCCCATTGTGATTTTCGGTTTTGTTTCCCTGATTACCAGTGAGGTTGAATATCTTTTTATATGTTTATGAGCCATTTGTGTTTTCATTCATTCAACAAATATTGCTTGAGTACCTCTCATATGCTAGGCACTGTTTGGGTCTCTTCCACTTCTTTGAAATATCTGTACATAACCATTGGCCATCTTTCTATTGGGTTGTTTTCCTTTTTCAAAGGAGTTCTTTATAAGTTCTGGAAACATCCTATGTTGGCTGTATGTTTTACAAATGTCGTTTCCAAGTTTGTGGCTTGTCTTTTTACGGTATTTTTTGATGAAAGGAAGCTCTTAATTTTAATGTGGTCAGATCCCTTTATTTTGTATTGTCTTTTTAAAGCTTTAATGATTTGCTTTCAAATTAAGACCTTACTTCCATTTGAAATGTATTCTTATATATTGTATGAGGAAGAGATCCAATTTCTTTTTATTTTATTCCCCATATGGAGAACTAACTCTTCTGGCATCATTATTGAATGGGGTTGCCTTTACCTGCTAACCTACAGTGTCCTCTTGGTAATGAGTCATGACCCTGTGTATATGTATGGATATATGTGCGGATCTGTTTCCGGGTTCCCCCTTCTATTTCATTGTTCTACTTGCCTCTCTCTGTGCCAGTTCCACTGTACCACTGTAGTAATTATTCGTCATAAAAAAGAAAAGGATACAAATTACTTTGGAAGTCAAATGCACAGTGCCTGACACATGTTAAACACTCATTAGATATCCTCTATTATCAGTTTAGTAGAGAACACATTTTAATATATTGTTTTAAACAACATCTAAACTCTGAAGAGAATTAGTGAACATTCAGGAGAAATAACCACTTATATTTGCGTTTGATCCGAGTTACCCAGCTGTCCAGAGACTTAAGACACACACGTCCGCAGTCATTGTCTTTGCCTTCTTCTTAAGCATGTGGGAAAGGTGAAAGATGAATTCTATAGATTCTTTACTCATCCTCACTCAACAGTCCCTTAGAAGGGCTAAATGAAGAAGGCTTGATTTGGATAATTTGTTTCTTTTCCAGAATTGAGTTTTGGAAGAAGAAGATGATATGGAAGAATAAAGAAGCATATTTGGGAGAGACTTATGGTGATAAATATCTAGAGCATCCAGTTTTCTACTCCTCGCTTCTCTTCCATATTTTATTATAAACCACCTCACAATCATTATAAAATAAACCCATTCATTTGATGAAGAGGGGGAAGTGCCACATTTTAACTGTTACTGAAAGAAATGTTCTTTATTCTGTTGGTCTTGGACTTCCACACAATACTTGATTCCAGATGTTAAATTGTTTTTTCAGAAGCCTTGTTAAAGTGCCAGAGCATTAGATTTTTGAAGGCATTTCCAAACCCCAGCTGATTATCACAACATACAGGAATCCAAACTTTCAAAGCTCAGCTTTGGCTCTGAAGTGTATTAGCAGCTGCAAAAAATATGTGCAAAGGCACAGGTTCACAGCACTGGGATCCAGTGTCCTTATATGGTCAAACTATAAGTAAATTTCCTTTAGTTCCTGGTTATGAGAGATTCAGTTTCTTAACTGAATTCAGTTATCAGATTCAGTTTCTTAAAGGGCACTAAATTTCCTTGGTTCCATGAAAAATCTGTAGCTCAGTAATGGTAATAATCATGTAGCAAGATGATACATAGGTTCTATTATGTGACATTATAGATTTTTAAAAATAATTTTATTAATTCTTCTACCAAAGTATTCACAATAATGAACTTATTTTACATTTTACTCGAGCTGTACATTCCAGAATCCATTAACAAAGTAAGTTTCTCTCAAATTATTTTATACATAGTCACTGCTTTTTTCTTGAGAGGCTTCATCATTCTCTAGGGAACCAACCTCGTGCTTTCCACCCGCCTCATCTCCCTACAGCTGATGGCACAGGGGTCATCTACAGATGCCCTGGACATAATGAGGGCAGGAAGATGTGGATTAGGAAAGAATCAAAGAGGGACTTTCGAGCTACAGCTCACCAATTGATAGTGAAGAAGAAGGGAAGACTTTTTAGATAGGGAAAATGACTAAACAAATACACAGAGGCTGTAATGACCAAGAGACGGTAGTCATAGGAGAGCAGTCTTGCCTTGAGTGAAGGGGATATTTTGTTTTCTTAAGGGGAGAAACAATTGGTAGAAGATCTTAAAAGGTAAAAATTCAGTGTGTTCCAACAGCAAATTGATTATTTTTGTGTTGGTCTGTATCATCTGACAAATAGCATTAGAGAATCTAGCATGGTATAGTAGACTCCACAATCAATAAGTTCTCGATGTCAGGTAGAGTTGAATTATAAAGGCAATTTATTGTAAATGAGAAACTATCCCAGGACTTAAAATAAAATGTTTTAAATTAATTTTTTTAAGTATATTCTATTTCCTACCACTGGCATTATGCCTGGAATTTGGTACATGTAGGAATTTAAAAATCAGTCTAATGCCTCTTTCTCTCCTAAATTCTACAAGTACATCCTACATTGGCAGGGTAATTTAGAAGACACCATGGTGATATCAGTGTAGAAAATTCCTCCAGGCCTGGGTGGGGTAGAAGTTCTGCTTTTATCCATTTCTAATTTCTTTTCTAGCTATTGATTAGCCTCTGTGGTGCTGAGGCAGAGGTCGAAGCTGATATTTCTCTGGTTTCTTAAGATTTCTCGTTTTAGGGCAGAAGCCAGCATGACCAGAATACTTCTAAGAAGTCCACAGCAGTAGTCTCCACGGGGAACCTCAGAATGATGGTGAAATATAACGTTTACCCTCAAATGGCTCAGCAGTTGTCATCATGGCAGCGCTCAGAAATGCAGATGTCTCTTTCACAGTCTTTATATTTGGACCCAGTAGGATTAATTGTCTGCTGTCCTGGCATCTGGATCTAGACAGATGTACCAAGCAGCCATTTTGCTAAGGGCTGGGATCTAGAAATGAAAGACACAGTGACAGCACATGATGATAAGCAACACAGCTTCAGTCCCCCCATCAGGGTCAGCATTTACTTTGTCAGGCAAAGGAGCCTCTTACTTTTGGCAGGTCTGTTATTGTTCTAATTGTTTCTCCAGCTGTGTGAAGTCTTTTCTTTGTCCTACTTGACCTTAACACTTGTAGGGTTTTTTTTTTTTTTTTGTCTTATTCTAAGCTACTTATTGGAATTGTTCCAGATATTTAATTTGTAATTCTTCTAGCTCCTCTACCTATTTTGTGAAAATAACTTCTAAAAACCAAGCCCTAAAAAGCCAAAAAATTTAAGACTTCCTTTCTTTAGGAAATAATTCTATTCTAAAAAACTGTGTGAAAATTTAATTCAGACAATTCATAACAATTTATTGCTATTTCTTAGACTACTCCTTCTCTGTCTAACTATTGTTGGTCTGTTTCATGGATGACAATGGTTGAATATTTTCACATGCCCTGCAGTGGTTTTTGTGATGCTGTGTTAACTTGTGGGCTAGAACAAGACTGGCTGGTCTGGGTCCCTGCCAGGCACACAGTAGGAGGACCTATGAAGAATATAATTGGATAGAGTCGGGTCTCAAGACATTATCTCAGATCAATGGATGGACAATACTGTCTATAGCTGACTCTATGCTTTTATAGCACCTTCCTGCTTCATCAGAGTGCCTGCTCCTTATTGGTCCGTATTTCCCAAGATAGTTGCACCAGAAGCAAGGGGTAATTTTTCTTTGCTTTATTTGCTTTGATGATCCACCAAGGAAGCAAAGATTTAATTATTTATGAGATAAAGGTAAGTAAAATTGAGAATCAAAATATTCATGGGAGTAGGTCATGTCTACCACTGCTATATTATCTTTAAGGATATATTCAAATTATGCATTCTAAACTAAATCATATTCAGTATCCAAGCCTAAAAATATTCAAATATTAATCTCATTTTTTCTTTTCTCAAAAGGAGATAAATGTTCAATTTTAAGGAAATTTCTTTAGTTGTATCTTTTCATAATCTATGTTGGCATGGACATAAAGAGAATTGTTATGATTATAATAGACATTGGATCTACCTATTTAACTTTTAGCCCAACACCTCAAGCAGGGATGAAGACTAGTGAAGCTGTGAGTCATGGCTGATAGCTTAAGTTTTGATAAAGACTTTAACATAGAGCCCTCAACATTGGTTTTTAACTAATAAATAGCATTTCCTATAAAAAGAGTTGAAAGCTCATATATGCATTACAAATAATGCTGAAACATCATGAAATGCCATTATAGAGGTGAATGCAAACTACTTTGGGAGCACAGAAGTAAATATCTACTGTGTAGGAGTCGGGTAGCCCATCACAAAAGAGGCAATGTTTGAGCTGGGTCTAGAATGTTAAGTAGAAGTTCCAGATGGAGAAGGGTGAACAATATTTTAGGCTGTATGTGAAACAGCATAGAGATTTGACAGAGAATCTCTATAGAACAGTAGAAAGTTTGATGTGACTAGAACTTAAAGTAATAGGAAAAAAAATTGGAAAGTTAGACTATGAATGCCAAGCTGAGATGATTATGCTTTGTCCCGTATCGTAGTTTAATGGAAAATGATGAAGGTGTTTCATTAGGCAGTGATGTGCTTAGATCTTGTTGTTCGGGGATATGTCTGCTGTATAATAGAAGATCAAAGCACTGAACTCAGAGAAACCACTTAGGGGCTCCTGCAACAGTTTATGCCAGAAACTGAGAGTCTAGACTAACAGTGACTATGGGAATAGAGAGGAGGAGATGAAGTTGGAGGGTATTTAGAGTTAGGCTGTTAGCTCTGTGATATCAGGGACCATGTGTGTTTTATTCAGTTTTGCCCCATGAAATTCTCTACACCTGATGTGATCCCCAAGTTGGTATGGCCCCTTTCTTCCAAGAGCCCCATCCTTTCCACATCACTACTCAGTTTTTTACTAATTGATCCACATTTTCCAATGGGACAAACCCATTCATTGCTTCTGCTGCTGTCAGATACATAGAATTGTCATCAGCAAAGTAAATAAAAATTACAGTAAATATTCTCACTCGTCTGTACTTTTTTGTACATTTTGTTTTATTCCATTTATCCATCGAACTTATGCTGGAAGAACAGCTACGTTTTTAGGATGTATGTAATTTGCCCATTTCAGAAAGTAAAACACATATTGTGAAATGATTTTTAGCAATCACTTAAATAGACTTGTATGTACAGATATGGAAAGATTGCCAAGAAGTGCTTTTTTAAAAAAGTAATTTGTAGAACAATACATGACAATATATTAAATGGAGAAAAACCAAAAATCAAAATTATATGGTTTATATGTATTGATATAATTACATAAATGCCCAGAAAACAGTATGAAAAAAAATATTCCAGTTTGATAATAGTGGTTACTTCTGAGGGAAAGACCAGAAGAGGACGGAGGACCTTTCAGTTAATCTTTTTTTTTTTTTTAACATCTTTATTGGAGTATAATTGCTTTACAATGGTGCGTTAGTTTCTGCTTTATAACAAAGTGAATCAGTTATACATAAACATATGTTCCCATATCTCTTCCTTCTTCCGTCTCCCTCCCTCCCACCCTCCCTATCCCACCACTCTAGGTGGTCACAAAGCACCAAGCTGATCTCCCTGTGCTATACGGCTGCTTCCCACTAGCTATCTATTTTATATTTGGTAGTTTATACATGTCCATTCTCTAGTAGGTCTGTGTCTTTATTCTTGTCTTATCCCTAGGTTCTTCATGACCTTTTTTTTTTCTCCTTAGATTCCATATATATGTGTTAGCATATGATATTTGTTTTTCTCTGACTTACTTCACTCTGTATGACAGACTCTAGGTCCATCCACCTCACTACAAATATCTCAATTTGGTTTCCTTTTATGGCTGAGTAATATTCCATTGTATATATGTGCCACATCTTCTTTATCCGATGATGGACACTTAGGTTGCTTCCATGTCCTGGCTATTGTAAATAGAGCTGCAATGAACATTTTGGTACATGACTCTTTTTGAATTATGGTTTTCTCAGGGTATATGCCCAGTAGTGGGATTGCTGGGTCGTATGGTAGCTCTATTTTTAGATTTTTAAGGAACCTCCATATTGTTCTCCATAGTGGCTGTATCAATTTACATTCCCACCAGCAGTGCAAGAGTGTTCCCTTTTCTCCACACCCTCTCCAGCATTTATTGTTTCTAGATTTTTTGATGATAGCCATTCTGACCGGTGTGAGATGATATCTCATTGTAGTTTTGATTTGCATTTTTCTAATGATTAATGATGTTGAGCATTCTTTCATGTGTTTGTTGGTAATCTGTATATCTTCTTTGGAGAAATGTCTATTTAGGCCTTCTGCCCATTTTTGTATTGGGTTGTTTGTTTTTTTGTTATTGAGCTGCATGAGCTGCTTGTAAATCTTGGAGATTAATCCTTTGTCAGTTGCTTCATTTGCAAATATTTTCTCCCATTCTGAGGGCTGTCTTTTGGTCTTGTTTATGGTTTCCTTTGCTGTGCAAAAGCTTTTAAGTTTCATTAGGTCCCATTTGTTTATTTTTGTTTTTATTTCCATTTCTCTAGGAGGTGGGTCAAAAAGGATCTTGCTGTGATTTATGTCATAGAGTGTTCTTCCTATGTTTTCCTCTAAGAGTTGAATAGTGTCTGGCCTTACATTTAGGTCTTGAATCCATTTTGAGCTTATTTTTGTGTATGGTGTTAGGGAGTGTTCTAATTTCATACTTTTACATGTACCTCTCCAGTTTTCCCAGCACCACTTATTGAAGAGACTGTCTTTTCTCCACTGTATATTCTTGCCTCCTTTATCAAAGATAAGGTGACCACCTGTGTGTGGGTTTATCTCTGGGCTTTTTATCCTGTTCCATTGATCTATATCTCTGTTTTTGTGCCAGTACCATACTGTGTTGATTACTTAGCTTTGTAGTATAGTCTGAAGTCAGGGAGCCTGCTTCCTCCAGCTCCATTTTTCATTCTCAAGATTGCTTTGGCTATTTGGGGTCTTTTGTGCTCCATACAAATTGTGAAATCTTTTGTTCTAGTTCTGTGAAAAATACCAGTGGTAGTTTGATAGGGATTGCATTGAATCTGTAGACTGCTTTGGGTAGTATAGTCATTTTCACAATGTTGATTCTTCCAATCCAAGAACATGGTATATCTCTCAATCTGTTTGTATCATCTTTAATTTCTTTCATCAATGTCTTATAATTTTCTGCATACAGGTCTTTTGTCTCCTTAGGTAGGTTTATTCCTAGATATTTTATTCCTTTTGTTGCAATGGTAAATGGGAGTGTTTTCTTAATTTCACTTTCAGATTTCTCATCATTAGTGTATAGGAATGCCAGAGACTTCTGTGCATTAATTTTGTATCCTGCTACTTTACCAAATTCATTGATTAGCTCTAGTAGTCTTCTGGTAGCATCTTTAGGATTCTCTATGTAGAGTATCATGTCATCTGCAAACAGTGACAGCTTTACTTCTTCTTTTCTGATTTGGATTCCTTTTATTTCTTTTTCTTCTCTGATTGCTGTGGCTAAAACTTCCAAAACTATGTTGAATAATAGTGGTGACAGTGGGCAACCTAGTCCTGTTCCTGATCTTAGTGGAAATGGTTTCAGTTTTTCACCACTGAGGATGATGTTGGCTGTGGGTGTGTCATATGGCCTTTATTATGTTGAGGAAAGTTCCCTCTATGCCTACTTTCTGCAGGGTTTTTATCATAAATGGGTGTTGAATTTTTTCAAAAGCTTTCTCTGCATCTGTTGAGATGATCATATGGTTTTTCTCCTTCAATTTGTTAATATGGTGTATCACGGTGATTGATTTGCATATATTGAAGAATCCTTGCATTCCTGGAATAAACCCCACTTGATCATGGTGTATGATCCTTTTAATGTGCTGTTGGATTCTGTTTGCTAGTATGTTGTTGAGGATTTTTGCATCTATGTTCATCAGTGATATTCGCCTGTAGTTTTCTTTGTGACATCTTTGTCTGGTTTTGGTATCAGGGTGATGGTGGCCTCTTAGAATGAGTTTGGGAGTGTTCCTCCCTCTGCTATATTTTGGAAGAGTTTGAGAAGGATAGGTGTTAGCTCTTCTCTAAATATTTGATAGAATTCGCCTGTGAAGCCATGTGGTCCTGGGCTTTTGTTTGTTGGAAGATTTTTAATCACAGCTTCAATTTCAGTGCTTGTGATTGGTCTGTTCATATTTTCTATTTCTTCCTGATTCAGTCTCGGAAGGTTGTGCAGTTCTAAGAATTTGTCCATTTCTTCCAGGTTGTCCATTTTATTGGCATATAGTTGCTTGTAGTAATCTCTCATGACCCTTTGTATTTCTGCAGTGTCAGTTGTTACTTCTTTTTCATTTCTAATTCTATTGATTTGAGTCTTCTCCCATTTTTTCTTGATGAGTCTGGCTAATGGTTTATCAATTTTGTTTATCTTCTCAAAGAACCAGGTTTTAGTTTTATTGATCTTTGCTATCATTTCCTTCATTTCTTTTTCATTTATTTCTGATCTGATCTTTATGATTTCTTTCCTTCTGCTAATTTTGGGGGTTTTTTGTTCTTCTTCCTCTAATTGCTTAGGTGCAAGGTTAGGTTGTTTATTTGAGATGTATCCTGTTTCTTAAGGTAGGATCGTATTGCTATAAACTTCCCTCTTAGAAGTGCTTTTCCTGCATCCCATAGGTTTTGGGTCATCATGTCTCCATTGTCACTTGTTTCTAGGTATTTTTTGATTTCCTCTTTGATTTCTTCAGTGATCACTTGGTTATTAAGTAGTGTATTGTTTAGCCTCCATATGTTTGTATTTTTTACAGATCTTTTCCTGTAATTGATATCTAGTCTCATAGCGTTGTGGTCAGAAAAGATACTTGATACGATTTCAGTTTTCTTAAATTTACCAAGGCTTGATTTGTGACCCAAGATATGATCTCTCCTGGAGAATGTTCCATGAGCACTTGAGAAAAATGTGTATTCTGTTGTTTTGGGATGGAATGTCCTATAAATATCAATTAAGTCCATCTCGTTTAATGTATCATTTAAAGCTTGTGTTTCCTTATTTATTTTCATTTTGGATGATCTGTCCATTGGTGAAAGTGTGGTGTTAAAGTCCTCTACTATGATTGTGTTACTGTCAATTTCCCCTTTTATGGCTGTTAGTATTTGTCTTATGCATTGAGGTGCTCCTATGTTGGGTGCATAAATATTTACAATTGTTATATCTTCTTCTTGGATCGATCCCTTGATCATTATGTAGTGTCCTTCTTGGTCTCTTGTAATAGTCTTTACTTTAAAGTCTATTTTGTCTGATATGAGAATTGCTACTTCATCTTTCTTTTGATTTCCGTTTGCATGGAATATCTTTTTCCATCCCCTCCCTTTCAGTCTGTATGTGTCCCTACATCTGAAGTGGGTCTCTTGAAGACAGCATATATATGGGTCTTGTTTTTGTATCCATTCAGCCAGTCTCTGTCTTTTGGTGGGAGCATTTAGTCCATTTACATTTAAGGTAATTATCGATATGTATGTTCCTATTACCATTTTCTTAATTGTTTTGGGTTTCTTATTGTAGGTCTTTTCCTTCTCTTGTGTTTCTTGCCTAGAGAAGTTCCTTTAGCATTTGTTGTAAAGCTGGTTTGGTGGTGCTGAACTCTCTCAGCTTTTGCTTGTCTGTAAAGGTTTTAATTTCTCCATCAAATGTGAATGAGATCCTTGCTGGGTAGAGTAATCTTGGTTGTAGGTTTTTCTCCTTCATCACTTTAAGTATGTCCTGCCACTCCCTTCTGGCTTGCAGAGTTTCTGCTGAAAGATCAGCTGTTAACCTTATGGGGATTCCCTTGTGTGTTATTTGTTGTTTTTCCCTTGCTGCTTTTAATATGTTTTCTTTGTATTTAATTTTTGATAGTTTGATTAATATGTCTCTTGGCGTGTTTCTCCTTGGATTTATCCTGTATGGGACTCTCTTTGCTTCCTGGACTTGATTAACTATTTCCTTTCCCATATTAGGGAAGTTTTCAGCTATAATCTCTTCAAATATTTTCTTAGTCCCTTTCTTTTTCTCTTCTTCTTCTGGGACCCCTATAATTCGAATGTTGGTGCGTTTAATGTTGTCCCAGAGGTCTCTGAGACGGTCCTCTGTTCTTTTCATTCATTTTTCTTTATTCTGCTCTGCAGTAGTTATTTCCACTATTTTATCTTCCAGGTCACTTATCCGTTCTTCTGCCTCAGTTATTCTGCTATTGATTCCTTCTAGAGTATTTTTAATTTCATTTACTGTGTTGTTCATTGTTGCTTCTTTCCTCTTTAGTTCTTCTAGGTCCTTGTTAAATGTTTCTTGCATTTTCTATATTCTATTTCCAAGATTTTGGATCATCTTTACTATCATTATTATGAATTCTTTTTCAGGTAGACTGCCTGTTTCCTCTTCATTTGTTAGGTCTGGTGGGTTTTTACCTTTCTCCTTCAACTGCTGTGTGTTTTTCTGTCTTCTCATTTTGCTTATCTTACTGTGTTTGGCGTCTCCTTTTTGCAGGCTGCAGGTTCGTAGTTCCCGTTGTTTTTGGTGTCTGTCCCCCGTGGCTAAGGTTGGTTCAGTGGGTTGTGTAGGCTTCCTGGTGGAGGGGACTAGTGCCTGTGTTCTGGTGGATGAGGCTGGATCTTGTCTTTCTGGTGGGCAGGACCACATCTGGTGGTGTGTTTGGGGGTGTCTGCGGCCTTATTATGATTTTAGGCAGCCTCTCTGCTAATGGTTGGGGTTGTGTTCCTGTCTTGCTCGTTGTTTGACATAGGGTGTCCAGCACTGTAGCTTGCTGGTCGTTGAGTGGACCTGGGTCTTAGTGTTGAGATGGAGATCTCTGGGAGATTTTTGCCATTTGATATTCCATGGAGCTGGGAGGTCTCTTGTGGACCAGTGTCCTGAAGTTGGCTGTCCCACCTCAGAGGCACAGCTCTGACTCCTGGCCGGAGTACCAAGAGCCTTTCATCCACACGGCTCAGAATAAAAGGGAGAAAAAATAGAAAGAAAGAAAGAAAGAAAGAAAGAAAGAAAGAAAGAAAGAAAGAA
>NW_021703774.1:106439545-106882851 GCF_005190385.1 Monodon monoceros
AAAGAAAGAAAAGAAAGGAAGGAAGGAAGGAAGGAAGGAGATAAAATAAAAAATAAAATAAAGTTATTAAAATGAAAAATAAATATTAAGAAAAAAAAATTTTTAAGTAAAAAAAACCCCAAACAAACAACAAAAAAAAAATGGACGGACAGAACCCTAGGACAAATGTTGAAAGCAAAGCTATACAGACAAAGTCTCACACTGAAGCATACACATACACACTCAGAAAAAGAGGAAAAGGGGAAAAAATATATCTTGCTCTCAAAGTCCACCTCCTCAATTTGGGATGATTCGTTGTCTATTCAGGTATTCCTCAGATGCAGGGTACATCAAGTTGATTGCGGAGATTTAATCCGCTGCTTCTGAGGCTGCTGGGAGTGATTTCCCTTTCTCTTTGTTCGCACGGCTCCCGGGGTTCAGCTTTGGATTTGGCCCCGCCTCTTCGTGTAGGTCGCCTAGGGCGTCTCTTCTTCGCACAGACAGGACGGGGTTAAAGGAGCAGCTGTTTCGGGGGCTCTGGCTCACTCAGGCCGGGGGGAGGGAGGGGTACGGATGCGGGGCGAGCCTGTGGCGGCAGAGGCCGGCGTGACGTTGCACCAGCCTGAGGCGCGCCGTGTGTTCTCCCTGGGAAGTTGTCCCTGGATCCCGGGACCCTGGCAGTGGCGGGCTGCACAGGCTTCCGGGAGGGGCGGTGTGGATAGTGACCTGTGCTCGCGCACAGGCTTCTTGGTGGCTGCAGCAGCAGCCTTAGCATCTCATGCCCGTCTCTGAGATCCGCGCTTTTAGCCGCGGCTCGCGCCCGTCTCTGGAGCTCCTTTAAGCGGCGCTCTTAATCCCCTCTCCTCGTGCACCAGGAAACAAAGAAGCAAGAAAAAGTGACTTGCCTCTTTGGCAGCTGCAGACTTTTCCCCGGACTCCCTCCCGGCTAGCTGTGGCGCACTAGCTCCCTTCAGGCTGTGTTCACACAGCCAACCCCAGTCCTCTCCCTGGGATCCGACCTCCGGAGCCTCAGCTCCCAGCCCCGCCCGCCCCAGCGGGTGAGCAGACAAGCCTCTTGGGCTGGTGAGTGCCGGTCGGCACCGATCTTCTGTGCGGGAATCTCTCCGCTTTGCCCTCCGCAGCCCTGTTGCTGTGCTCTCCTCCGTGGCTCCGAAGCTTTCCCCCTCCGCCATCCGCAGTCTCAGTCCACGAAGGGGCTTCTAGTGTGTGGACACCTTTCCTCCTTCACAGCTCTTTCCCACTGGTGCAGGTCCCATCCCTATTCTTTTGTCTCTGTTTTTTCTTTGTACTTTTGCCCCACCCAGGTATGTGGGGAGTTTCTTGCCTTTTGGGAGGTCTGAGGTCTGCCAGCGTTCAGCAGGTGTTCTGTAGGAGCAGTTCCACGTGTAGATGTATTTCTGATGTATCTGTGGGGAGGAAGGTGATCTCCGCGTCTTACTCTTACGCCATCTTCCTCAACTCCCCAGTTAATCTTTATTGTTTGAACCTTTTACTGAAAAAAACGATGCAAGAGAGGAAGAAGGAGAAGAGGAAGAGGAGAAGGAGGAGGAAGTAAAGCAGCCAAAAGCAGAGCTTTCAAGGCAGAAGGTTTCTTGTTCAGTGCTTCTGTTTGTCAAGAGCAAAAGAAATTGGGAAGTATGTCTTTGTTCAAAAAGAGAATGAAAGAAGGATTTGGTTTCATGAATTGTGTTTATTATTGCTGCCAAATTTGTGATTGGTGAAGCAGTGCAATGGATCTAATACCTAATTTTAAACTAGAAAATCTATATGTCAACCTGGACCTGCCTTTGAATATCTAGGAGCTCAAGCAGACATTTAAATTCCATGTCCCTCGTCTTCCAGTTCTAAAGCAGGAGAAATAATACTTACCCCTAAAAAGGATATTGGAGGAGACAAAGGACAGATGTGAGCAAAACAACTGAACTCTTTTGAATTTTATGTAAACATCAGATAGGATGTTCTGGTGTAATCTCTACATATATGCATGTACTGACAGATACCAGTATCTGTTTCATAATATTTACCAATTTTGAATGTGCAAGTTACTGTTTAGGGTACTCTTGCATAATCCTTGGGTCAATATTACAAAAAAAACCTAACAATCAGTTCTTTCAGTTTCAGATTTCAAAAAGCCTCCTTTCAGATTTAAATTGAATGGGCCACCATTATTTTTAGTGCTTAAAAACACAGTGGTGTCCCTTGGAAATCTCCAATTAGTAGCAGCTATTGTCTAATTAGGTGAAAGTGATAACCTAAGAAAGTCTATCGATTATTATAAAAGCAAGATATTATAATTCAAGCGTATTTCCAGATCCCAGTGAATTGCTGGAAAGCTACAAGTTTAACTTTCCACTCTGATAGGGTTTTAAAAGAGGTCAGAGTACATTTTACCAAAGTGTCTAGCAATGAGTTTATTCAGACCTTTTGGCAGTCATTCCTGCACACTCAAGCTAAATCAATGAATCATCCATTGTTGGCCAGCTCCACTCTTGGTTGCTAAGAGATTTTTCAAGCACACTGAGGCTTCATTCTACATGGTCTATAAAAATGGCAAAATGTATTAAATTTTAAAATGTGTCATTGTTCCTAAATTAGTAATTAAAACTTTGCCCAAAACTTTGTAATATTGGGGCAATGGGAAAGTCAATGTGCAGCTGGAGGAGTTTCTACTTGGGAAAATACAAGAGAAAAGTTCCTGTTCCTAGCTCTTCAGAAATATGTGTGTGAAGGAAATGGAAACGTTTAAAAAGTGGACAAAGGGCTTCCCTGGTGGCGCAGTGGTTGAGAGTCTGCCTGCTGATGCAGGGGACACGGGTTCGTGCCCCGGTCCGGGAAGATCCCACATGCCGCGGAGCAGCTGGGCCCATGAGCCATGGCCGCTGGGCCTGCGCGTCCATAGCCTGTGCTCCGCAACGGGATGAGGCCACAACAGTGACAGGCCCGCGTACCGCAAAAAAAAAAAAAAGTGGACAGAAACACCAAAAACAAAAACTCAGCTAAACAGGTCTAAACTCTTTTACAGAAATATGTGTTTGTTCTTATATGTTTCAAATGAAGAAGATTGTCTTTCATTTTTATTAAATGTACTCTAATTTTCATCATTTCTCTTTGAGTCATAAAGACTTTCTTTGTAATTCAGCATGTTATTTTAAAGCTTTGATATAATAGTTTTTAACATAAAAATTAAAAACTACCATAAAAATGGAATGTAATTTTTTTCAGCTTGCTATTTATGAATGTGTGAAGTACATTATGTTCCGTATGTGTCCTTCCTGAATATTTCAAGTTGTAAAATATAGAATTCCATAATTTATCACAGAGGTTAATGTTTCATTTTAATGAGAGGAAAAGGATAATTTGGACTAAAAATTTTTAAAGAAGGAAGAGAGCATAATGAATCTTAACTTAAAAGCAAGATTTTTCAAAAGTTATTGGATTTGGGTCTGTTCCTTAGTTTCTCAGGATGAAATTCTATTCCATAAACTTCTCATAAGGATGAAACTTATGAGATAGAATGTGGGCTTTGAAGTTGAACAGGCCTGAGTTACACTCCCGGGTGCCCCAGGTTCTAGATGGTGTGACCTTGAGCAAGTTACTCACCTTTTTTGGGCCTCAACTTCCACATCTGTACCATCATAATGCACATCACAACAGGTTGCTCTCGGATTTAAATGAGGAAACATCATAGTCCTGGCACATAGTGGGTCTGGATAAATGTCCATCCTCAACTTCTCTAAACCTCTTGGAGGCCGATATCAACATGCTCTTAAATGCTCATAACCAAACCCTGTTTGTTTTTTTTTTTGTTTGTTTTAATTATTTATTTTTGGCTATGTTGGGTCTTTGTTTCCATGCCAGGGATTTCTCTAGTTGCGGCGAGCAGGGGCCACTCTTCATCACGGTGCTCGGGCTTCTCTTGTTGCGGAGCACAGACTCCAAACGCACAGGCTCAGCAGTTGTGGCTCACGGGCCTAGTTGCTCCGCGGCATGTGGGATCTTCCCAGACCAGGGCTCGAACCCGTGTCCCCTGAGTTGGCAGGCAGATTCAAAACTACTGCGCCACCAGGGAAGCCCCAACCCTGTTTGTTTTAAGCTGGCAACGTTAGTGCTTGTTTTACTTCTGATTTCGACAGAGCTGTATTCAGATGAGTGGGGGAGAATATTCGTCTCACGTTAGAGAATTTTGGGATAAGAGCACATGGAAGAGTCTTGCACCTTGGCCTTCTTTCTTGCAGAGGAGCAAAACATTTGTAATTCTTGGCATCTTACATCCCCTCTTTTGATGAGGTCCTCTCCTTCTCATTGTGGACCCCAGCTGCTTTCAAGACCTCTGTTCCAAAGTGCCATCTTCAGTTCACTATTCACTGCTATAAAGCAGGATTTCATTGAGGGCATTTTAGTTTTAGCCAACAACCAAGTATTTCTTCAGCCAATGTGGAGCAGGGAATGAGCCACACCTTAGTACTGGCCCTATTCTGTTGATCCAGGACATTACCTTTTAAGACTTTAAAACAAACTTACAGAAAAATAAGGAGTGACCTATTTACATGCTTAAGCTTCCTAACAGCTGTGTTTGTTTAGAGGAAATATCTCCATGTCTGTACTAACATTTGATGACACCCACCCTTTATAGTACCAAATAAATTATTTTTACAGTAAGTTGTTTAATGTCAGGGAGAAACAAGATCTTTTCCTCAGGTGTTTGACTATTTCCCTCTGTAATCTTAGATACGGTTTAACCCCTATTTCTTTTAGGTAATCTTTGTTATGCTAGAGTGTCGACCAAATGGAATCAAACCCATTTGGCCTATCTGTTTAATTAAACTGAAGAGAATTGCTAGCATCTCTGGTCTCAGAATAATATGAAGTGGCAGCTGTGTAGAACTGATAGAGAATCTAGTAGCCCCTGCCTAAAAAAGAGAAGGCCTCATGTAGCTTCACAGTGGTATCAGCAAAAATACACGTCTCTCCTTGCCAAGAGAAGATAAAGCAGTTGACAATGACAGAGGATTTAATGTGCAGGCTCTCCGAGGGCAGACTGTAGAGCCAGTCATTCTCTGGCAAAAATGAAGCAAAACAAAACCCAAAAGAAAGAAGTTTAGGCTTAATGCCTAAAGAAATGTTCCCCCCAAATAAAGAAGATCAGCATAGACTGACTTAAATCATAGTGATAGTATTCAGTAAGAGCTCTAAATGGAACAACTCTTGGGGCTTTCTGGTAAAGTTTCACTTTGCAATTTTAATTTTTGTATAATTCAACTTTAGAGAGAGGGGGAAGGAGAGAGAGAGAGAGAATTTCCCTCACTTTCTAAATCATGGCTCAGTCGTGTGTTATAAAACACCAAGAACGGAAAAGCCATTACGTGGAATATAAAGTAATACTTGAGTCTACAATATCATTGAACCCTTGGATTCAGTTTCAGCAGACATGCTCTGTATTCCCACAAGAGTCTGGAAAATTAACTTCTATTTTTTTCTGTCTGGAGTTGCAGTTAGTGTTATTATTTGCTCCATGGCTCAATCCGGGTCATACTGTTCTGCAGTAACACAGGTGGATGTTAAAACAGGGAATCTGTTGAAAAGATTGCGGAGGAACTGCTTCCCTAAAGCAGTTTTGGATGGCAGTTTGATGGCAGTCAGCTATGGTAAGGACAGATGAAGCTTAGCAGTGCCTTCTAGAATTGGGTCTTGCAGGGTTTGTCACCTGCAATCCTATAGAGAGAAGTTTCGGGTATAATGGGTTGTTGTGACCTGGTGGCATCCTCTAAGACATGGATCCTAGAAATGAAGGTCATTGATTTTAAATACTTGTGAATTGTTATGTTGCTCTGAATTTTTCTGATTAGTTTTATTTGTGAAATACAATAATGCAGTTCTTAAAGGAAAGTTCCATAAACCTTTTATTCTTTTGTGTGGGCTTTAAAATTTTCTAGAAATTTACTGTTAAAAACTAATTATAGAAAGATTTCTTATCCTATTAACAGTAGCTAGAGAAATATAGTTATGATTTAAGATATAAAAATTGTTTTGTATTAACTAGTGTTTTATTGTCAGCAGTTACATTGTTAAAATGTAATGTGTAAGTTTTGCCAAGAGTACAGCATGTATCCGTTTGTAAGCAATCACACAAGGGAAACTATTTTATGATTCTACCCATTGGATGATTTTCCTAGTAAACAACTTGACATAAAATAGACAGAAACATCTATTTATTTTAACAATTATGTTAAATACAGATTAATGTTCTAAAATAAAATTGGAACTGATTTAATACATAATTGAGCAGTAGGAGGAAAATAGATCTTTGTCCAACTGAGGACAGGCATATTTTTTCTTTTCTGAAGAACTTATTTTCTCCTTAATAGGTTTAGGACTTGCCTGAACCACAGCCAGCCTTATGAATCCCTTTGTTCAGAAATGGTCGATGTTATATTGACGAGGAGCAACTTACGTGCGGGTTGAAAAATAGATCAGTATTTTCAGTTTCTGACTTTAGACTATTTTTAAAGTAAAGGGCTGAGAGTTCCAATTGAAAATTGCAAATGCTCCAGGACACTGTTCCTGGAAATAAGATTCCTAAATTCTAGAGCTTGGGGATGTTTAGGCGGTGCTTATAGAAATGAGCCTTCAAGTACATTTTAAGGACAGTGTGTCTCGCACGTTTTGAATGGTTCTTCTCAGATTTTTCTTGGAGGTAACTGTTCTATCTTGTTTTACTTCTTTTCTGTAATTCTGTCTGGTAAATCTGGGAGTTTACATGTTCAAGGAAAAAATTCCCTCAAACTTGCTATCATTAGTCTCCAGCTCAAACCCTAGGAGGCCCTGAGGGAGGGTCCCAGCCCTCTGCCAAAACACACAGCTTCCTTCTTATCACAGGGAACAGACACTCCTCCATGGGTGCATACACAGCTTCCTTAAGAGAGCAGGTATCTGTTGAGGTTAAACTAATATTTTTGGAGCAGAAACAAGAATTCTGAGAAGAACTTTATTAGTTAATTGTGTTTTCTAGAAATGAAACTTTAGGTCAGCTTTATTTACCAGAAAATTCAGAAAGCACTTTTATATCTTAATCTGTGTAACTGAAATTATAAATTTCAGAAGAAATTATCAAATAAATCCAAGTCTAAAACAGTGTGGGAAATTCACATATACCATCTTTTAAAAATATTTTGTCTATACAAATTTGGAAAGTAATCTCATTTGCTATTAGGTGAAAGATTGATTGAGGAAAAAAAATTTCACACTTAGACTCTGGCTGGAAGAGAGAAATAAGTAAATTTTTAAAAGACTAAACTTTCAGAACACATTAAAAAAAGAACTAGGTACAAAACAGTTTATGAAAATGTCTTCTTTCAAATAAGATAGTAACAGTGCTTCTTTTTTTAAATGCATACAGAGCAATATCTGATTCTACAGTTGAATGAGGAATTTTGAAATATCTCAAACGATGCTTCTCTTAAAATTCAAAGTAAAATTATATTCACCCTTATTGCAACCTTTTTTCCTTGAGGTAATTATTAACCATGCTATTCTATGTATGCTGTTTGAACTATCTTTAGTAGTTCTGATTTATTTAGTCATTCCGTTGTGCTCCCAGAAAGTGAATGAATCTGGGTAAAAAGAAGGTCAATAATGGAAGATTTCAGTTCTAATGAAGTTCAAGTTTTCATAGTAGTCTCCCTTCTCTCTTTGGAGCTCTAGACTCTTGGAAAAATAAAATGTTTCTGTCATTTTATTGTTAGACTGTGTCAACTCAGTGTATTATCGTAGCTGCTTTTAAGTACTCAAAGGCAGTTTCTACAACAGCACCAGAATTTACTAACGAGAGTGTCAGTCTAGCGTACTTGCAATGTTCGCTTGCAGCCCAGTGTTCTGGCACTGTATAAATAAAACTTTAGAAACTTCAGACATTTACCTACGCTGTCCCAAGTCCCATTTGTGTAATCACATTGTGAGCATGGATCGTATCTCTGCTTACATTGTCATGTTTCTCATTTATGCTGCGGAAGGGATATAAGATAGCTTAGAAGGATATGTAAAATACAGGGTAGAATCAATCAAAATATGGATAGAGGAAGAAAATAAGAATAATTACCATAAGGTAGAGCAGGGAACACTGTTAGTGATATGCATTATCTACCCTCTCTTCTGGGTAATGAATTGCAGTAGTGTTAAGAAATGAACCTTGCAGGTGTTTCAGCTGAGAGGACTGGAAGATACAGGCAAATCAGTTACTGATTTGAAAAGAAGTGAAAGTATTCTTACTACTAAGCTCAAAGAGGGATTTCCTCTTGGGGACCCCATGTGGACAGTGTGTGATAATGTAAATAGTATCATCTACTACATTTCTAGAGTAGGCACATCTCATTGAACTCTCTTAATTCAGATGTGCATTTTAGAATTTCTGGAAGAGTAGACTGTGTTCTTCTGGCAGTCCCCCCTGATTGCTTTTGACAAACAGTGCGAATGAGCCCAAGATTTTATTATGAAAAAGTGGCTGGGATACAGCAAAACAAGGCCAGGTTTTTCCAAAGGAAAAAAATCTTTGGGTCTACTCAGGCACATAGACCAAAAAAACAAAAAACAAAAAAAACAAACAGAAAAGGCTTTTACAACCCCACAGTTCTGTTCCTTTAAGAGGGCTGACATAAATTCAATCTAAAAAGTATGTAAGGTCCTAAATCTGGACTCCCCATGACCAAAATAAAATCTCAATAAAACATGTATTGAATTTGGGCAATATTGTTTCCTTGCCTTGTCTCCAAGGTGAACTATTTGAGAACTGCACACCTAGGCAACTAAATAATTTAATTTCCTCCATATTATTATGTATAAGACAAACAGTAAAATAACTTTGGTTGCAGGGTAGTTGAGTCCCTTGTTTTGGTTATTACCATCTAGTAAGTTTATCTTATCAGGCCATTCTTAGTTAGAAATAAATCAGAACACTTGGCTTTCTGCTATCTGTAGCAGAAGAACAAGCATCTATTTTATCCAAAAACAGTATAACATCCTCTCTCTCCTAAATTAAAAGTTTCACGTGGCCTATGAGAGGCAGGGACCCTTTATTTATTTTCCTCATGTTTCCTTAAAGGAAACCATTGCAGTTAACCATTCTGGTCCTTTGATCCATGGCAGGAAATAGCTAATCCTATTGGCTAGCCACATTTTTGAGTGGATTGGCAGGTCACTTTGCCTCAAAAGTAGGGAACAGGTTCCACCTTTTTCTCTTTGCTCAGCAGAGCACACCCTCCCCTCTGTTTCCTGTTTCCTTGTGGAATGTTTTGGGACAGGTGGGTGGAGTGGGTTTTTTAATCAGATTCACCCTGCTTGTAGGCTGTGTTCAGTTCTGACTGGAAGGTAGGAGACCCCGCCAGTTCTTCAATTTGGCCATTGGATAAAGCTGATATCTGATCCCCATTTATCCTGGGTCTCTTCCTGATTAGCTACAGGGTGGAAGAGAGGAGGAAGTAGTGATTGGCACTCCTAACCACTGGCAAATTGGGCAAGGACACTGGGGCAGGATTGGGTTTGACCTAACAAACAAGACTGTAGAACAGTATGTTCCTTTCTCTCCTTTGACTTCAGATATAAAATTTGAAGTTTCTTTTTTCTATGATAAGTGATAAAGATACTTCTGTTTTTTGTTAGAAATTAAGAAGTCTTCTAAAAATATTTGATTTTTTTTTTTTTTGCCTTTATCACCAAACTATGTTAGCACAACTGTAACAGAAATCTTTGTTATTTTACTCATGGTGATCCCACTACCTGAAATTCCCTCCCTAATCCACCCTGCTTCCATTCCCCCTTTTGAGGTTTAATTCCAACTCCAGCTAGAACATGAGTTCCCTGAGGTCAAGGACTTCATCTTAATTATCCATGTATTATACTCATTAATTCATTCCTTACTCATTTGTCAAAAAAACCCCACAAAACCTCATCAGCATCTCCTATCTGGTAGGCACCATGCCAGGCCCCATAGTGATGTAGCCATCAACATGAGAGCAGAGATACTGTCCTCCCAAGAGCTCACCGTCTCTGGTGAAGATCCTCATGACTAGAGGACTTCAACTAAGTAACGAAAGCATTGATCACAGACTTGGCACAGCATCAGCCACTCTGCACAGGTCTGTTTAGTGGATGATGAATCAGTATTGATGAAAGTGGCACATAGTCGCTGTTCTGTGTTTTTTGTATGGATTATCTGGACTCTCAGGTTAGAATTTAATAGATTGTAAGTATATAATGTTTATGAAATATTCACTGTGGATAGAGTGCCATGCTAAGTGCTTTATATATATATATATATATACCACTTTATTCATTACAACAACCTTATCAGATAAAAACATTTATAACTGAGGAAACTGAGGCTCAGAGTGTAAGTAATTTGCCCAATCAACTAGCAACTGTCAGAACAAGGATTGGAACCAAGTTGTTCACTTCTAAAGCTTGTGAACTTAAGCACTTTGCTATACAGCCTCTCGGGGGTTGTCTGTTTGAATTCCTTTTAGTGAATCCTGGGCCAGTGGGACCTTAACAAAGAAGCCATCCATCTGTCAGGAAACAGAATATTCTATATTGAAAGTAGATGAAAATAGCTTCATCAGGAGCACAGTGGAGGTGACGCTTTCTTCTTTTTTTGTCATTTTTCAGAGAGCCATTGATTGTCCTAAAATGGTAAAATATCCTAGGATTTTCCTGAGTGTTACTTTCAGATAAGTTAAAGAGGAGATGCCTATGGTTCTTTTGATGAAGTTGTCATCCTTTTTTTAATGTGAAGTGTAATTTTATACTTTATTAATGGACCTAGTGATTCTGGACAACACATTTAGAAATGGAACAAGGGGGAAAATGAGGCAAATTATATATATTGTTTTCCGTTTATGCTTCCAGTTTCATTTTTAAGGAAAAACAATGAATATGGTTAAAATTATTTTTATATAATTACCTTTCATTCAATCATTCAGATTATTTCTATAATCTCATAGTTTGTAACATTTACTGTCTCTCTCTCTCTCTCTCTCTCTCTGTGTATATATATATATATATATATATATATATATATACATATACATATATATATATAACTTGTATTTACAAAGCTAGTGTTCCAGAGGCGTTTTTTTTTTGTTTTTTTTTTTTAGCAACAATAGTAGTAACAGTAACAATCGCTAAAATTGAGAGTTTGCTCTGGGCCAGGCATTATATTAAGGCTTTTGCATGCATTTTCTCACGTAATCATCACAGCAACCCTATGAAACAGTTATTATTATAATCTCCACTTTAAAAATAAGGACCCAAAAGATGGAGAGGTTGAGTAATATCTCAAGGTCACACAACCAGTAAGTGGCTGCTTGTCTATCCAAAATGAGGTCTGGCTGATTCCATGAACTCACTCTTCTAGACGGCCTCCTTGCAAGACTGACAAAACTGACATTAGGTTAGGCCTTCCTTGCAGTTGAAACAAATATTCCCAGTAACAAAATGATTTGAGGGGGAGGCTGGTACATTTTCCAATTTGGTAATATTATTTTTAAATGTGTTTCTAAATGAGACAGCTCTCCTAAAAGCAAATTATTAAAGAACACAGTCATTAGGATAAAATTTAGTACCTACTTTATGACTCCTTTATTTTCTTTTAAGATGTTCCTGGTTTTCCTCACCAGGCCTAAATGGAATGTTTTTTCTCAAGCCATTCTGAATTTGTTTTTGCTTCAAGTTAGGAAAGTTCCCTGGGTGTAGCTATGGTTTTATGTTTTTAGCTGCTTTGCTCTGTGTGGATGGCTCTGACTCCACCAAAGTTATTCTGGCATGCTAAGTCTCTCTTTTCAGGGGCTTAAATAGACATTGCAGAGGAGAAGAAGAAAAGAGCCAGCAGCCATTATTAATTATGCTTCTTGGTCTCTGTTAATTTTAATATAATGGTTACGTTTGCTTATTAATCCCTTTGTCACAGGTCCATTTCCCAAACACAGTCTAGACACAGACTGCTGTGTAGTTACAAATGGACTCCTTAATTAACTGCCAAGCTCTGTTAGAGTTAACAGCTATATTAGAGCATAGCATTTTAAGTAAAATTTGCATAAACACTAAGGGAGTTTTATCACTGTCTGCTGCCTCTCTTGCAACATCACTAATACCATCAATAATCACTCTGCTTATTCTTAGAGAACTAATTTCTAGACCATCCATTTATTTATTAAAGGGGAAAATGTTGGTCCTCATTGTTTTAATGAGAAAAAAAAGGGTTACTTGAGTTATAATATAATTATGCAGTGTTGCCGTGGAGGTTGTCAGGGAAGCAGAGTAACAATGTTTAAGTTTACAGATTGAGCTTTCCACTTCTATCCAGGAAAACCTACAAGAATTTCCTCTTTTCTGTACACAGTTAGAAAACTGAACTGATTATATGAAACAATGGTTTTTAAACAGTGCACAACAGGAAGTGTAGGACTGTGATCCCTGAGGGAAGGGAAACAAATGAAATGAGATCTACAGTTGCCCCAACTTACTCTCTGAAGGCAGTTTCCAGGCCACAGAGGAGAGACAAGGAACAGAAAAGAGCTCAGTGATCTTACTGAGTTGAGAGAACAAAGATCAGCGTTTGGGGAGACCAAGATGGTAAAATTTGCAGGACAGAGTACAGGAGATGAGGGAGCTTCATAGAGAGAGCATTCCAGAGATCTGCAGAATTGTTCCTTCAGTCTTTGGCTAAGAGTTTGTCTGTGCGTACATAAGAGGAAGTGCATAAGGCTGGAGAAAGAACCAACAGAAAAAAGGCCAAACAATTCTCAGAATGCACACAAAGATGGAAAAAGTTCATATTCCCACCAGCCAGAATGGAGAGATATCAAAATACAGGACATTAGGTAGAGCCTCAGAAGAGCCATGCCTTATAGTGAGGAGAGATCTCTACCGGAATAAACACTGCCCTGAAATCATCATAACAAAGCCTAAAAGTAATACTCAAAAGGATCAAAATGATCTCAAAGTTATTTAACTACATGTCAAAACAAAAGCCAACATTCTTTAAAGAAATACAGTAAAATCTGGCACCCAAGAATGTAAAAGTTTACAATGTCCAGAATCTAATAAAAAATTAACAGTCATGCAAAGAAGCAGGAAAATATGACCCATATTCAGGAGAAAAATCAATTCAATAGAAAGACACATGTAAATGATAGAGATGGTGGAAGTAATTGGAAAGGACCTTAAAACAACTATCATAAAAAATCTCATAAGCATGGTTAAGGATGTAAAGGAAAACTCAGCAAGACATGAAAGATATATTTTTTAATAGACTTGAATGAAATTTCAAGAAATGAAAAAAAATCTTAAATGGAAAACAAACTGGATGGAGATTAACAACAGATGAGACACTGTAGAAGATCAGTGAACTTGAATATATTGCAATAGAAACTTTCCAAAATGAAACACACAGAGAAAAAAGAGTTAAAAAAAATAAAGAACAGTTGGAGGTGAGGAGAGGGCAGAAAAAATACTTGAAGGAATAAAGGCTGAACATTTTTCACATTTGATGAAAACTGTAAGCACACAGACTTAAAATGCTGAATGAATACCAAGCAGAAGAAACATAGAGAAAGCCAAACCAAGATACATTATAATCAAATTGCTGAAAACCAGTGATGAAGAGGAAATCTGAAAAGCAGTCAGAGGAAAAAAATGTGTCTCATATAGAGGAACAAAGAAAAGAATGACAGCAGAATTTTCATCAGAAACATTGCAGGCCACAAGACAATGTAATAACAATTGTTGAAGTGCTAAAAAAGAAAAAAAAAAAACTCAACCTAGAATTCTATATCCAGAGAAAATATCTTTCTAGTTCACATTTCCTTCCCTGAAACTCATGAGGCCAGATGTGTTTAAAAATTCAGAATTTTTCAGATTTTGAAAAGAAATAGGGTATGTAAACTCTGTATTTCAAAATATATCCAGACAAATCTGAGACAGCACCTATAATCCAACACATTAATATATAAGCAGCAATCTGACTTCCCTGGTGGCGCAGTGGTTGAGAGTTCGCCTGCCGATGCAGGGGACATGGGTTCGTGCCCCGGTCTGGGAGGATCCCACATGCCGCAGAGCGGCTGGGCCCGTGAGCCATGGCCGCTGAGCCTGCACGTCCGGAGCCTGTGCTTCGCAGCGGGAGAGGCCACAACAGTGAGAGGCCCACGTACCGCAAAAAAAAAAAAAAATATATATATATATATAAGCAGCAACGCATATCTTATTCATTCATAGAATAAATATATTTATAAAATGACTATGTATTATATTCATTCTAGGTGAGATAAAGTCTATATATACATTCACATCAATTCAGATTACATTTTGCCACCAAATTTTTGAAAAAAGATTCTTGGTTTTCAAATTTGATATTTCAGAATTTTAGATAAGAGATTTTGTGCCAGTCACTTTTTTATATGTTGTAGCTCTAATCTTTACAAAACATATATTATTATTTGAGTTTTACTCAAATGGAGGCTTAGAGTAAGTAAGTGATGGAGTTACTCCCAAGCAAGAAGAACCCCTGCCCACTCTTCGATGTGATTGAGGAAATCAAGAGGAGGGACCCTCTAGGCTCCTCCAATCAAAGGCATCCACTGCCATCATGTAAACCAGGGGTCCCCAACCCCTGGGCCATGGACCAGTACCGGTCTTGTGGCCTGTTAGGAACCGGGCCACATGGCAGGAAGTGAGTGGCGGGTGAGTGAACGAAGTTTCATTTGTATTTACAGCTGCTCCCTATCACTCGCATTACCTCCTGAGCTCCGCCTCTTGTCAGATCAGTGATGGCATTAGATTCCCATAGGAACATGAACCCTACTGTGAACTGCATATGCAAGGGATCTAGGCTGTGCGCCCCTTATGAGAATCTAATGCCTGATGATCTGACGTGGAGCTGAGGCAGTGATACTAGTGCTGGGAAGCAGCTGCAAATACCGATTATCATAGCAGAGAGGTTTGACTGCACAGAGACCATAATAAATCAATTGCTTGCAGACTCATATCAAAACCCTATCAGTGAGTGGCAGGTGAAAATTAAGCTGCATCTTACAAAGTAGACTGGATATAAGCAACACACTTCGGGTGTCACTGTCTCCCATTACCCCTAGATGGGACCATCTAGTTGCAGGAAAACAAGCTCATGGCTCCCACTGATTCTGCATTATGGTGAGTTGTATAATTATTTCATTATATATTACAATGTAATAAGAATAGAAATAAAGTACATAATAAATGTAATGTGCTTGAAACATCCTTAAACCATCCCCTCCCTGGTCTGTGAAAAAATTGTCTTCCATGAAACCGGTCCCTGGTGCCAAAAAGGTTGGGGACCGCTGATGTAAACTAAGGGCTCCATTTGCAAAGCCCAGAGATACTTCAAACCTCATGGAATCCAAGTGTTAACATGCGAAATCTTGAGTAGAATAGAAATAACTAACATCTTATCCTGGATTCTGGGTTGCAGGAGTGTGACACATATACTCTTGTGGCCTTGATTTTCATGTAACCATCCCTAGTTTACTGTCTCTTCACCGTGTGTAAGCAGAGAAGAAAGATGTGTGTGTGTGTGTGTGTGTGTGTGACAGAGACAGAGACAGAAGGAGAGACAGAGACAGAGAGAGAGAAAGACAGAGAGACAAAGGAGGGAGCCAACAGTGCAAAGGGATCTTACAGTTGGAATCAGGTTATATGACTGTGGAAGGCAGCAGGAACAATGTAACTGGAGACCAGAGCAAGTGTGACCATTTCAGCTACGATTATTCCAGGGACCAAGAATCTAGGAGTATGGTGGGATGATTGTACATCCTGAAAGAGCCAGCCCAGAGTTCTGTGTAAATGCTCAGTGCGAATAATACTTACAAAAAAAGCAGTGGAGAGGAAGGGGGAAGGATCTGAATTTAACTGAGTTTAAATTTTAAATGATTGAGAAATTACTGGCTATGACTGTATTTACCTGGATTGTTTTCTGTCTCTAGAAAATACGTGCAGTTTTAAGAAAATAAAGTTACATTTTTATATAGCAGAACTTGTGGTTTTTAAAATTATCTACTACATATCACTTAATGTCATGGGACCTGGTTCATCATCTTTGAGATAGACCAACTTCACACAATTGTATAAGATTTCAAAGAGTACTTTGTGGAAATAAAAAAGATTTAAACATTTAAAAGACACTTTCCAATGTTAATGTTAGGTAAGCTTAGATTTTTAAACTAATGAAATTTCTGTTGTTTTAGGAAAATTACTCTGGCTACAGTGTGTATGATGAATTGGAGAAGAGAAGGCCATTATGAGGAGACCAGTTAGGAGGCTTTCTAATTGTTCAGGCAGTGGGGAATGAGGCCATATTTAGGACATTTCAGTGCACATGGGTTCAAGAGCCTTTCCAGTGATGGAAATGTGGAGAAGGGTGAGGAATTACGTAGGAGTCAAAGATGACTCTAAGGTTCCAAGCTTGGGGACAGAAAGGACAGTGATGACATTAACTGAGTTGGAGAGTGAGGATGCCAGCAAGTTTGGGGGAAAGATGAGTTCCATTAGCGCACGCTGAATGTAGGGAACAAGGAGAAAGGAAAGTCAGCAGTAGTGTAATAGTTAAAGAGTGTGGTGTGGCTCTGGAGGCAGACTCTTTCAGGAGGTGCTTAAGCTCTCAGTGCCTCAGTTTCCTTTTCTGTAGAATGGTCTTGAAAATAGCACATACTTCTTGGATTTTTATGATGCTTGAATATAAAGTCATCCAAGAGGAGTGCTTAGAAGGGCACCATCCTTGAATGTAGCTACAGTGCTAAGGACATGATGGAAAGAGCACTGCCCACTGCTCTGGGTGACAGAAGATACAGCTCTGAACTATAACTAGCTGGTGACTCTGAACAAGGGATTCAGCTGGACCCCAGTCTGTTCATCTGGGAAAACAAGGGATTGGATAATTCTCTATAAGGTCCTTTAGAGCCGTTACCATTGTATGATTGTTTTGAGGCTGAAAGCAAAATTTGCTACAGATAAACCATAATGGAAATAATTCATTCACAGATAATGGAGCAATCAATGCCATTTAACACATTTTTTAATACCTGTGTGTCCAGGCTAAGGCATGTTTTTGCATTTAAAGCACATGAGGAAATGTAAACATGGTAAAGGTACAAAAGCTTTGTGGGGCTTCGCTGGTGGCACAGTGGTTGGGAGTCCGCCTGCCGATGCAGGGGACACAGGTTCGTGCCCCGGTCCGGGAGGATCCCACATGCTGCGGAGCGGCTGGGCCCGTGAGCCGTGGCCGCTGAGCCTGCGCGTCCGGAGCCTGTGCTCCGCAATGGGAGAGGCCACAACAGTGAGAGGCCCGCGTACCGCAAAAAAAAAAAAAAAAAAAAAAAAGCTTTTTGAAATTCGCCTCTGGAGATTTTTTTAAATTTAGAATTTCAACTGTGCATTATTCTAGTGGCTCTTTCTGTTTACTTGTCACTGTAAATTTTCTTCAGGGTCTCAGATAAATGTATGGAGTCTTTTCCTTGTATGCTTGGCTTAGCGATTCACAAAATAGCTGTCTGGGTGTATACTTCATTTGCAAGAATAAGGTGTTTCATTTGACAGAGTTTTCACTTGTTAAAAAATCCCTTGTAAAAAATTCCAGGGCTTCCCTGGTGGCGCAGTGGTTGACAGTCCACTTACCAACGCAGGGGACATGGGTTCGTGCCCCGGTCCGGGAGGATCCCACATGCCGCGGAGCGGCTGGGCCCGTGAGCCATGGCCGCTGGGCCTGCGCGTCCGGAGCCTGTGCTCTGCAACAGGAGAGGCCACAACAGTGAGAGGCCCGCGTACCAAAAAAAAAAAAAAATTCCATAGACAGGGTACTAATTTACTGTTTTTTGATAATCCGTCTAGAACAGGGTGCAATCCTCTTCCCATTAGGTTACTAAAAATTTTTATTAAAATGAACTTTCTAAGTACATAAACAAAGCTAAGATTACACTTGGCATATTTGGAGAAAAGGTTATGAGAAAGCAGCCTTTAAGGAGAAGAGAAGATACCAAAGCACTCCCTCTTAAAAGCTTACACTTGCCCTATCACTTTGCCTTTAGTAAGGGAAAGTTCATTCACCCTCATTAACTTCTTTTATCCCTTTTTGGTTTTCAGAATTTGACAGCCATCCGTATGTATTAAACAAACTCACCTTTCACTTATGCTTTTTGTAAATTGCAATATGCAGGATATGTTTGAAATAACAGGATGCAGTCCAGTAAGTCACCTATAAAAATCAGTCTAGGGGCTTCCCTGGTGATGCAGTGGTTGAGAGTCCGCCTGCCGATGCAGGGAACACGGGTTCGTGCCCCGGTCCGGGAAGATCCCACATGCCGCGGAGCGGCTGGGCCCGTGAGCCATGGCCACTGAGCCTGTGCGTCCGGAGCCTGTGCTCCGCAACGGGAGAGGCCACAACAGTGAGAGGCCCGCGTACCACAAAAAAAAAAAAAAAAAAAATCAGTCTAATTACTTTATTACCTCATATTCATGCTGAAAGCTTTCTTCTTATGCCACATGTTTTGTATTCCTTTAGATACATTTTCAAAATATTCAGCTATCAGAAATTAGAAATCAAATACATAAACTGTGTCAGTTTATATTTTGTATTTTCCAGTTTTTTATGTAGGCAGGCTTCAAATATTAATGAAGAGGAAAAGAGGTTGTCAACCCAGGAAAGCGAATCTCCAGTCCTCAAACGGATTACTCGAAAGTCTTACTAAATATGTGTGTGTTGGGGGAGGGACGGGGATGGTGGGGAGGGAGACAGAGAGATTTTACCTCATGAAAGAAACTTTTAGGGAAATCTGGCAGACATTGTGAAGAGCTTTGATTTTCAATTTTTTCTTATCAGTTGAAAAAATTGAAAAACACCTGGAACATTAACTCCACATTGTGTGGAAACCTCTAAAAATATGCCTGCCTGCATAGTGTCACAGAGAACCATGGTCCTCACCCTTGTCTTCCAACACCAAGCCACATTTATTCTGTGGTCTTTGGTTTCGTCAGATAGCAAATGCTTCCTCATTTGATGCCACGCAAAGTGAAATCCCAGCCAGTATGAAAACTTTAGATGAAATCTGGTAATCTGTACTTGAGTTTAAGAAGGCAGTTTAAATGTCTATGAACACATAATCAATCATGTGTTTATTAATTGTCTAAAACACATAATCAGTCATGTGTTTATTCTCAAACTGTTTAAGTGGAAACAACTTTTATTAATAGTCTTAACATTGACTTTTTGTCTCAAAAACATTTCTACTGTGTCAGGAATTTTATTACACTATAAATAAGGGGCCTTGCGTTCTAGTCCTGCTTTGGCCCCTGTGATTGGGTAAAGTTACTTAAACCTAGTGGGACTTGGTCCTCTGATCTATATGACAGCTAAGATCTCTTCTGATCTTAATATTCCATGATTCTGTGAGTTATATATCCTGTTCTAGTTTCTTTTGATTTAATTCTCCAGTCCAGAAATTTACCACACGTATATCTGCATCTAGCTTTGACATCTATAAGATGATGAAAAAATATTTGTTAAAGTAATGGTGTATTTTGCTATTTCTGATGGATTGTGAAATTACTGTAATTTCAAAGCTTTTTATATTGGGCTATTACTCATTTTTATTTTTGTTGAATGATATTATTGTTGCTTTAACATTTATTTCCTCTCTACTATGGCTTTGTGCATGCTTTAGAGTTGGTTTTTATGTGTTCTCACTAAGGTATTTCAGAGGGGAAGCTGCAGGAAAAATTCTTTCACTACACCTAATCTCAATTCCTCTAAAAAGATAGACACAAATATTTTCATAATCATAAAGTAATCCAGAGAGTGAATTTTGCTTTTATTCAGCTTGACTTTGCTGGTGGAAAGAAAAAGAAGAAAACATTCTGAGTACATTGGCAGGTTATTTTAAAACAGTTGCTCTATGGAAAGAAATGCTACCCCAACTCTACCCATTGGAAAACCGGCTGGTTAGAGACAACTATTTGGTACCCTGAGTTTGGGGAGACCTGTCCTTTCTTCTAAGGCTTTTAGATGGATATACCAAATAGAAAAAAAATACACCTAAACCATTGCTTCCTCTTGGATGAAAGAATTTTAAAATTAAGGCATTTGTTCCCCTAATGTTAGATTTTTCCATCATACATTTTCAATTAATCTTTAAATAGGGGATAAACTATTTAACTAAGTCATTCATCAGGTAGATAGTATAGATAGTGATAGTATAGATAGTGTATTAGTTCTTTAAAATGCCTAATTCTATCGGATATGTATTCAGGCTCACATATTTTCAGTATTTAACACTAATACAGCAGTGGCTTAATATACCATTTGTAATGGAGAGACAGTTAATCACTTACGCTAGTAAAAAGCGAGCTTTAAAGCATTTAATCCATTATATATTATTATTTGTTCTGAGAGACTAACTCAAGGTTTATAGGGTTTAATTTTGAACCCCTGAATAAATGAAGGGAAAGGAAGCCAAAACTTCCCTGGTGTTGAGGAAAAACCCTTGCTTACTAGCTTCCTATGAATGGCAGTATTGTTCACCACCATTAGCACAGGGGAACCAGGACCTCTCCATTCCATACTTAGGCTTGTTTTTATTTTTAAGGAATGTCGGAAAATTGTGGAAATGAATGTTCTTTCTTTTCCTTTTCCTTAATACCTCATGGATCCTGACCTTTTCCTTTAAACTGGTTTAGTATGTGTTTCCTTTAAAATTGGTCATTGATCCAAAAATAAGTTTGATTTTCTTTTTCCATGATCTTCTCTAATGAATTGTATTAACAGCGTACTAAACTGGATTACAAACTTACTGAATAAGTGCTTTGAATTCTGGGCAACCTTGGAATAAAGGGCACAGAAAGAGTAATACTGCATAGAATGAAACTGAGCAAGTTAGTATAAAGGAAAGGAATGCAACTGTATGGCTGATGTGATCAACATCTTCTAGTAGGTTTATTAGCAATTTAATGGAATATGGCTATTCAAGCACAATAATGGCTTCAGTTGAAATGTCTGCTCTGCTCTTTTTCCCATACACTTTGGAATGGGTTGAATGTGACAGCTGAGCTTTCAACAAGCTTCATGAATTTTAAATCCTGTTTAGTCATAAAATGGGGTACATGGCATGTAGTCAGTGCAGACAAGGAGTTGGCAGCCTCGTCAGATATTATGGGATATCAGGTATCTTCAAGATAATGAGGTCTTGGATTACCAGGTGCATTCTGGGTCTGCTGTACATACCCACAAGGAACAGAGGACTTCTCTCTGTCCAACATTTAATAATTAATCATTTTGCAGTCTGGAATTCTTGAACCAGCAGATGGTTTAAGACTTAAACTTCATATCATCACAGAAGAAAATCTTTACTGATGTCTCAGAACAAATTATTTTTTGGCAGGTAAATATTTCTATTTTTTAAATTTCTCTTATCTGATTCATATATATACAGAGAAGGACTGCTCTCTGAATTGTGACATAGCTTTGTATCCTCAGATCTTAGCACATATCCTAATTGATCCTGAAGCATGTCTTCGAATGTTTAAATGTTTGATAAAGTTGCTCTCAAATTTTCTTACCATGATAAAAATCTTAATCTTTGCTTAGGGTTAAGTCTTGAATTCTGAAATTCAATACAAGGAGCTTCATTTATTGTATTTGGGATTACCTAACAACAAAAGACTGTTTTCAGAAGATAGTTTTTCAGTACGTCTACTTTTAAGCAATCTCGAGTTAAAGTGTGGATGTATTTTTAAATCACCCTATAATAATGCCCCATGTTTTATTTAAATATGGGACGTGTGTGCTTATAGTATACTTTTATAATAGTATGAGCAAAAAAAAAAAAATGTTCTCGTCAACATACTTAACAGGAAATTCTGGGAGTTTATGTGCCAGATTATTAACAGTGGTATCTATGCATGGTATTACGATTAATGGTTTTATTTTTACTAACTATACTTTCTAATTGTTCTACTTTGAATGTGTGGGATGGGGATACGCTACCTTTTTCATCTCAAGTCTGGAGAGAGTAGGCTTTAAAGAGACCCCTCAGAGAGTTGATATATATTCCCTGCAGGTGGGAAACACCATGAACCAGAGCCTAGGAGATCTTGAGGGCAAGAAACTGGGTGACTGTTTAGATAGGGAGCCTGAAGAGTGCTACTGTGTTGGGCATAACCGCACTGCCAGAGTTCGTGGAAGTGTTTGCATGGACTAGAAATGGGTCATGCAGAGCAAAAGCTGAGCCGGGGATGTTTCAAGTCCAGTCCAGGGGATATCCCAGGGAAACAAGGAGACCCCAAAAGTGAAAGCCTGGATGGAGTGACCAACAGATAAACCAGGGGCTGATAACCCAAGCCAAAATACTCCTGCAGTACAGCTACAAGCGGTCCACTCTTTCTTACCCACAGTCACATTAATATTTGGATGTTTAGAATAATAGAAGGCATGCATTGACAAGCTGTGTCCTGTATGCATCCATCTGCCTTGGGAGCCAGAATGGGCAGTGGTTACTGTAGTTGTTGGTAGCTTATGAAGTTTTAAACGTTCAGGTATTTCTCAACTTCCACCAGTGACACAACCACCATTATCCACCGACCAACCATAGCTTTTTCATTTTTGTATGCTTCCTTTTAATCTTTATTAAAAATCACACTTTTAAAAAATTGTTGTAATCTAGTTTTTTGCCTAGTCTTTTAACTGCTAAATTTATCTACATTCTCCTTATTCTTAGAGATATCTCTTAGTTTTTCCCTGGGTATTTATAAAGATACTCTTCAGTTCGTTGCACAAATACTAAATAACATTAATCACTAAAGAGGCAGTATGTTAAATTGTGCTCTGAAGACCTGAAAGAGTTAATCTACTTTTCAAGGTTCTGAGGTACTCTCGGGGAGAAACTGAAGCAACAAGAAGATCTGGCTAACTATATAATGTCAATAAGAAATACTGAGGGAGTATATTTGCATCATACTAAAATGCATTTAGTTTAGTTTTGACAGCATAAACATTACTGTGTTTACAGGGATTTATTTCAAGATTTGAGTGTCAACTTCTGTGATATTAAATTTAGTTCAGATACATCTGAACACTTTACAAGCTATTCCCACTGTTAAAGTGGTTTTTTGCTAACAAATCATATGCTTTGTTAGACTATAAGCTTCGTACATATAATAAGCACATTCCTGTTGTGAAACAGAATGCATCTGATCCATAATAAATCTGGTTGAGAGACAATGGAACCTAGCCAGCTCAGCCCTGGTTCAAGGAAAAAACAATAAATAGGGGCAATGACATTTATGAGAATCTAATTTCATCATGCTCTGCCTCATAAGAAGAGAATCTAGATAGCATTAAGGTTATTGTACTTTGAGAATTACTCAAAACCAGATACGAAGTCCCTTCTGTATTATAGAAGGGACTTGTAGCTATTCCTCAAATGAATGTTTTATTTAAAAGTTATTTAATACTTAGTGATGAATTGGAAGCAGAAATAAACTTTGTGGGGAAAAAAGGGAGAAAAACCGTAAGAGCAAGAAGGTTACCACATTTTTCTAAAGCAATTTGGAAAAGGCAAAACTCCTTAGCTAGACAATTATTTTTCCTTGGTAAAACATTGACTGGAATGTTTCTATTAGGAAAATATTATCAAACTGTTCCAGTCTTGGTCTAGCTGAGGATGCCCAGATTTGATAACCAAAAAGAGAAATTACTCAATATTTTTATTACCATCATGTTAGAATGTGGACAACTGTCCAAAACAAGGACAATTTCTTGAAGCTAGCCATTTCGTACAGCTATTGTTGGAAATAGCCTTTACTCAATAGCCATAAGCATACAAGTATTCAGCTGATGGCTTTTTACTAACATGTTTTAAATAGGCTCCAAAAGAAGCAAATGTTTGAACATATGACAGGGGGTGAATATTTACAAAATTATTTGCCATGCTACAGCCCGTAGGAATCAGAAGGCAACTTCTCAGAATGAATTACTATCTCCTTACTAGCCCCGACTGGAGCCTGTCACAGCCATCTTTAATGAAGGCTTCAATCACAACACACAAAAAAGCCCAGGGCTCGGAAGGAAAAAACAAAACACTAGCATTCCAAAAACCATCCTGAATATTGTGTTCACAAACACTGGGCAATATGGTACAGTCAAAAGAGCACCAACTTGCACCAGTTGTGAAGAAAGCTTGTTACAAGTGGTAAAAAGTTAGTAATTACGGTATTTTTTAAAGAAATGCAGCCTTACTGATTTTTAGCACATACAGCAGTCATTTAGGCTTTACTAATGAAGGGTTTCTCAATCAAGACCTTTAGTGAACCTACTTGAATAAGGGAATAAAAATTTCTGTGTTTTTTTGGGTTTATTTTGCTGCACGTGGGCCTCTCGCTGTTGCGGCCTCTCCTGTTGTGGAGCACAGACTCCGGACGCGCAGACTCAGCGGCCATGGCTCACGGGCCCAACCGCTCCGCGGCATGTGGGCTCCTTCCAGACCGGGGCACGAACCCGCATCCCCTGCATCGGCAGGTGGACTCTCAACACTGCGCCACTAGGGAAGCCCTAAAAATGTGTTTTAATTGGCACAGCAGCATTCATTCAGTCCATGGTGCTATAGTGCAAATGTAGTTTGGACTGACTCATCTAAAACGTGTTAGAAACTTGTTATTCCTATAGCTTTGTGTTCAAGTGATCATAATTTCAAAACTGAAGGTTTCTGAAAGAATGAAATCTTATATTACCGCTATGTTGTATAGCTTCCACAAAACTGAATTTAACAAGAAAACGGACAGGCAATTGACAACAAGTAGCACTTGGAGACTTCACATACCTACCACATCTGGAAAGCTCATTACAATCCATTTATGTGTTTCCAGACCTTTTATCCCGGTGGTATCTGTGCAATCGTAATGAATGTGCATAAAGCAGGGCTTTGCTGCCAAAGGGAGATTTTTCTAACTATTGCTGCAAATAGCTACCATACCTTGCAGCAGCAATGGATCAAAAATATCTCTTGGAATCTCTTTCTTGGAATACTGTTGTTAGGACGAATTGTCACATCACTTCCAGAAGGACAGAGTTTGAGATAGTTCTAATGTCCCTTGGTTGTAGCTACTGTTTTTATGTCATTGACTCCAAATCTTATTTCCAGTTCTGACTACTCCCCAGAAGTCTAGATTAATATATTCAAATGTGTTGACCTCTCCATCTGAATATCTAGAAGGCATTTCAAACTCAACATGGCCGAAACAGAACTCTTGGATTTTCTCCCAAACTTGCCCCTTTCTTCCTGCAGTTTCCTCCATATAAAAATTGCTACCACCATTCACCCAACTGATCAAGACTAAAATCTGAGTCATTCTTGATTCTTTTCTTTCCTTCACCCCCACATCTAAAAGTCCTGTCAGCTCTCCAAAACACATCCCAAATTCAGCCACTATTCTTCTTCTCCACTGTCATCACCCTTGTTCAGGCGACCATTATCTTTCACTTGGACTACTGAACCTGCCTCTTAGCTATCCCTGCTTCATTGCTTGCCTTCCCATCCATTTTCCACAAAGCAGCTAGCCAGAATTATCTTTGTAAATGAGACTGTGTCACTCCCCTCCCTCAGATTTCCAGTGGCTTCTGATAACACTTAAAATTCCAACCCTTTATGCTGGTTTACTAAGTTCTGTGTGATCTGTCCCCATCCTATATCCCCAGCTTTATCTAATACCTTGCTGCATTTGTTTTCTAGAGATGCCATAACAAGGTACCATAGTCCAGGTGGTTTAAATAACAGAAATTTATTTTTTCACAAAGCTGGAGGCTAGAATTCTGAGATCGCAATGGTAGCAGGGTTGACTTCTCCTGAGGCCTCTCCTTGGCTTGCAAATGGCCACTTTCTCACTGTCTTCATAGCGTCTTCCCTCTGTACCTGTCTGTGCCATGATTTCCTCTTCACATAAGGACGCCAGTCATATTGGATTAGGGCTCACCCTAGTGACTTCATTTTAACTTAATTACCTCTTTAAAGGCCCTATCTTCAAATGCAGTCATATTCTGGGTTTAGGACTTCAACACGTAAATTTGGGGGTAGGGGGGAGACAGTTCAGCTCATAATACTTGCCCTTTTCATTTTAGTCCCACACAGGCTATCTTTCTGTTCCTTGAACAAGTTAAGCTTGCTCCCACCTAAGGGCCTTTGCACTGGCCTTTGTTGAAACATTCTTCTCCCTGTTGGTCCTTTAGGTTGTTTAGGTCTCAGTATACATGTCACATTTTCAGAAAGGTGTTCCTAGCCTCCCAATCTACGGTAACCACCACTCATTTTATATCACATTCCCTGAATTAAATCTCTGCATGGTACCTACCTCTACTTAATATTTTTTCTGTTTATTATTTATTGTCTATCCCTCCATATCCCCACCAGAATATACGCAGGGATCTTCTCTCTTCAGTAATATATTTCCAGGGCCTAGAATAGTGCCAGATATGCTGAAAATGTTGAATAGGTACTTGTTTAATGACTAGGTAAATGAATGAAATTATTGAAGGAGGTAAAGAAAGAGTGGCAGTTAATGATTATTGTGACAAATAGACCAAGGGAAGTCCCCTCACTCGGAGGTCTGTAGAAATAAAAATGAATCTGCTTACCCTTGAAAGAGTAAGAGTTGTCCAGAAGAGGTCGCCACATCTGTGACTGTGCCTTGGCTAAACAAAGTGGCTATTTTTTACTTATGTATAACTTTGTTATAACATTTCTAGAAGTTATGTCTACTGTAACTTGCAAGGTTATTCAGCTGCTCATTCAGCGAACATATAGAAGAGTCTGTTGGGGCCAGATCTTTTGTTAGTAGAATGCCATGGAGGACACGGGAGCAGACAGAAGGCATATCTAATGCAGCCAGAGCCTGCAGTAGGGGTGGTGGGAGCAGGGGTCTGCTGGAAGGCTTCTGAGGCAGCTTACTGCCTACAATGTATTAATTGTGTACTGGACATACAAAATATTTCTCATACTTTCAGTCTGTTTACCTTTATAAATGGCAGCTGGCAACTTCTCTGAATTCATAGAAAATTATGGGCACTTCAAGCTCTATGCCTGGTGCTTATTTTGGACAGCATGCACAGCAAAATTTTATACTTCTCAACTTTCGGGAAAATTAGTTTAAAATTTAAGAAACTTGTCAGTTCCATAGTTTTTAACATACGAAATCTGGCAGGCCTTTTGGCAGCTGACACTTATTTTCATTTGGTATTTGGTGATAAATCATATTTTTATTTGTTCTCTGCAGACAGAGAGAGTGTCAATGGCTCTTAGACACTTAATACGCATACTGTGTCATTATCATCAACAAGGAAATGGACCTCTTGAATGAGTATGTTATACCCAGAGAGCAACAAGACCAGCAAGAGCTCCTGCTTGTTTTCATTTAAAAAGCTACACGTTGGGCTTCCCTGGTGGCGCAGTGGTTGGGAGTCCGCCTGCCGATGCGGGGGACACGGGTTCGTGCCCCAGCCCGGGAGGATCCCACATGCCGCGGAGCAGCTAGGCCCGTGAGCCATGGCCACTGAGCCTGCGCGTCCAGAGCCTGTGCTCTGCAACGGGAGAGGCCACAACAGTGAGAGGCCCGTGTACCGCAAAAAAAAAAAAAAAAAAAAGCTACATGTTCCTTCCAGCCTTCTTCCTGGAAACTGTCTTGCTGTGACATCTTAATGGAGGGGCCTTTGAACATCTAGAACTTTGCTGTTATGTCCTCATTTTCTCTCCAGATAATGAAAGGGTCTTGCCCAGTTTTCTTCAAAGCTGTTTTTATTTCTCCTGTGTACTATGACCCTACTGGTTTTCCTTCTGCATTTCTGTCTAACCTTTCTATTCACATTCCTCCAGACCTAAGCCCTGGATCAGAGATGAGAGTGTTGGAACATTAACTTCCAACTCTGCCATATGGAGCTATAACAATTGTGCTTTATCTACAGAATTGAGGCAGTGTAATACTTCCTGGGGTGCTTTTCGCTTTACAAATTATTATTTATAATCTGCTGTTTTCTACAAGCAGGATGGTCTTCATGTGACAAGTGACATTTGATCAACATTCTTATCAGCCAAGATAGCAGGTATTATCAGTTAAAATAACATCTTACATATTGTGTAATTTGTTGAATGGCAAGTCATGGTGTAGTCCTAGAGGAAGAAAAGTCCTCCATTAATAGTTGTTTCTACATCAGAATTTAATGAGTTTTAGTAACGTGGTCTTGTTATGCACTCTTTGGCTACTGCTTGTCAATTTTGTTATATAAGCAAATGAGTTGCTTTTAGCTGTAGCTAACAGAAAACTCAAATCTAATTGATTAAGGAAATGAAAAATCTCATATATCAGAACTCCAGGGCTCAAGGTTGGTCAATTTGTCAGCTCACAATGTCATCAAGGACCCAGACCCTTTCTGTCTCTCTGTCCTGTCTTGCTTGGTGGTGGTGTGTTCTCAGACCAGTCTAGTTCCAGGTACCATATCCAGACAGGACAATGTCCAAAGGAAGAAGGGGGATTATGTTTCTTTCCAGAAACCTCTCAACAGACTTCTCCTCAGTGGCCAAAATTAGGTCATTTGTACCAGTCCTTGCCAAGAGAGATGGAACTGCCACGACTGACTTAGACTAGGAGATACCTGAAAGGATATGGCATTATTAACTGAGATAATCCATGAAAAACCACCAACCACAATGCTTGGCACTTAGAAAGAGCTTAGTAAATTTTACTAAATGATGACAAATTAAGTCTGTGGCATTTAAATTGTAAAAGAGAGCCAGAGTTATGAGTAGTTAAGAGGTAGATTCCTCAGACCTTGGTGATACTGATCCTATGTTGAGGAGATGGCACCTGGAAAGCCCATCTGCAGTGCTGGGTTGTAGGACAAAGCCTCAAATTTTTAGGAAGAGCACAGAGAAGGACCCTACTCATAGGAAGAGACGGGGATAAGTTACTACAACAGGACTTTAGGGAAAAGAATCCAAGCAGCACCCAGGTGTATGGTTTAAAATGGGACAAAGCATAAAGAATGACTTAATGCTAAGTCCCAGAGCATTGGCCTGTAGCTTGTTAGATCCTCCTTTTTTCAGGTCATGATTGATCCTGGTTATTGGGTAGGGATGAACCCAAAGTTGATAAAATCTCCTATACTTTATATGGACATGAGAAAGCATGCAGAGGTTAGCAGCAAAGCAGGCCTGACATCTGTCTTTACATAGGAATGGCATTATCGAAGTTCTACATAGTATAATTTTTCTCACTGCTGGCAGGTAAAAAGCAGTACCTTGGGTTACTCAAAAATAAAATAAAATAAAATGTAAGTATCATAAGTTAGCATTGACACACACACACACCTTGTTTTCTAGATACAGTTTTTCCCACTGCAGCAGAATCCTTCTGCTCATCTCTGAGGTTCCCATTCTTCTTGGATTTTTTTTTTAATTAATTTATTTATTTACTTATTTTTGGCTGCGTTGGGTCTTCATTGCTGCATGCAGCCTTTCTCTAGTTGCAGAGCAGGAGCTCCTCTTCGTTGTGGTACACGGGCTTCTCATTGCAGGGCTTCTCTTTGTTACAGAGCATGGGCTCTAGGCACGGGGGCTTCAGTAGTTGTAGCACACAGGCTTAGTTGCTCCGAGGCATGTGGGATCTTCCCAGACCAGGGCTCGAACCCATGTCCCCTGCATTGGCAGGCAGATTCTTAACCACTGCACCACCAGGGAAGTCCCCTTCTTGGATTTTTTAATCCACTTTTGGACCAGTCTTCTCTTTCCCCAGCATCCATATACCCAGCCTCTCGCTGCTTCTTTTTTTTTTTTTTTTTTTTGCCTCTCAGCTTGCAGGATCTTAGTTCCCCCACCAAGGATAGAACCCACATCCCCTGCAGTGGAAGCGTGGAGTCCTAACCACTGGACGATCAGGGAATTCCCCAGCCTCTTGCTTCTTATTGAATTGGGTAAATACCAGAATACTTTACTCATGAATAACCATCTGGGGTGTTTTCAGTAAACTCTCTGGGGGCTAAATAGAATTACAGTTAGAGTCACATTTATGAATGCCAAAAATTGTTTTGCGACTACAACTCTTAGAAATCTAGAGCTGGAAATGACCTCATTCTTAAGCTCTGCCCCCTCATTTTACAAATATGGAAACCAAGATGCTAGATATCCTGGTTAATTTTTAGAACTTGTCACTGGAAATAAATGAGTAAGTTTAGAAATCCAAGAAATCAATGGGAAAAAATGCAATGGATATTTAATAATCTGTGGGAAAAGAGATCAGTTTGTACAATAACTGTTTGTAACAGTTATTATTACAAAAGTTCAATAAGAGGGACATGAACTAGGTGGTTACAAAACTTTCATACATGTTGACCATCCTATAAATATCATGAGTTCCCAGAATAATCACAGAATTAATGACATTTACTTAAATGATAACTTTTAAAGATTTTAATGTATTAAATAATTTCCAGGGCTTCCCTGGTGGCGCAGTGGTTGGGAGTCCGCCTGCCGATGCAGGGGACGCGGGTTCCTGCCCTGGTCTGGGAGGATCCCACATGCCGCGGAGCGGCTAGGCTCGTGAGCCATGGCCGCTGAGCCCGCGCATCCGGAGCCTGTGCTCCACAACGGGAGAAGCCACAACAATGAGAGGCCCGCGTACAGCAAAAAAAAAATTAAAAATAAACTAATTTCCAGTTCTATTGACCATTTTCCTAATACAGTAAGCCTTCCTTAATTTTTCATAGACTAAGTTGAGCTGTTTATAATCTGAGGATCATCCAGAAACCCTTTTTGTTTCTAAGAAAGAATTCCAAATGACCCACCAGCAGGAACAGATAACTACTATTATCATTTTGATTCCAGAGCTTAAATGTTACTTCCTCAGAGTGACCTTCCTTGACCCACTGAATCATGTACCCCTCTTATTTCTCAAAGCACACTATTGTTTTCCTTCATAGCCCTTATCATAACATATAACTGTATACTGACTTGTGTGACTCTTTAATGTCTGTTGCCCTGAGGGACTATATAGTAGGGGTCATGTCTGTTTTTCGATGGCCACTGACCACTGTCTATCATGGTGTCTAGCTCACAACATACACTCAATATCTACTGAATGAATGAGACAAAATAAGATTGGAATGGCCCAAGGAGCAGTTTTGTTTTGTATTACTATTTACACATATAGGGTATTTTTTACATATATACTTTAATCATTTTAATTTTTATGAGCATGTATTAGATTTGTAACAATTGCAACTTGTTTTTTTTCATTTTAAAATTTAGTTGTACAAACATTTCAGTAAATAATGGATTAAGGAAGTTGGTGGGTCTGTAACCCTAAACTTATATAAAACATTGTTTTCTTGGAAATTTCTTAGGAACATTTTAAGAAATAGTGCCCCATATTCTGAACAAACAACTTGGAAATGAACATTTAGTTCAATATTTGCTTCTGATCAAAGGCCTTTTTAAATACATTTTTAAAAAATCTGTTTAAATTTGGGGGTTTCTCTATTAGTTTTCTACTGCTACCATAAACATAGCATTAAAAGAGCACCCATTTATTATCTCACAGTGTTTGTAGGTTGGAGGTCTGGGCATAGTGTACCTGGTTGTCAGCTGGACTGTTTTCACATCTGGAGCTTAGGTCCTCTTCCAAGCTCATTCAGGTTGTTGGCTGAATCCAGTTCCTTGGGGTTGTAGGACTAAGTTCCCTGGGTTTTTGCTGGCTGTCAACTGGGAGTTGCTCTCAGTTCCTAGAGACCACCCTGTAGACCCGCTCCATAGGCAGTTCCCAACATGGCTGTTTGCTTTCTTCCAGACGGTAAGAGAACATCTTTCTGACTTCCTCCATCTCTGACCTTTAAACCCTCTTTTAAGGGCTTATCTGACTAGATCAGGCCCACCCAAGATACTCTCTCTTTTGAGTAACTCAAGTCAACTGATTAGGGACCTTAATTACATCTGCAAAATATCTTTACCTGTGCCATGAAATGTAACCTAATCACAGGAGTGATATCTCATCATATTTACAAGTCCTTTTGACACTCAAAGGGAGAGATTTGTACATAGCACGTACATCAGGAGGTAGCCATCTTGGGTACCATCTTAGAATTCTGCCTACCATACTTCCCAATGTGGCAGAAACCCTTCTCAGAATCTCTCCAGAGTGATTGAATTGGTTTGGAATGTGTATGGTGTCTTGGTTTGAAGTGTGTCTACACGTCCATGTGCTTTTGTAATCTCACTATAATTAAAATACATTGTTGGGGCTTCCCTGGTGGCGCAGTGGTTGAGAGTCTACCTGCCGATGCAGGGGACACCAGTTCGTGCCCTGGTCTGGGAAGATCCCACATGCCGCGGAGCGGCTGGGCCCGTGAGCCATGGCCGCTGAGCCTGCGCGTCCGGAGCCTGTGCTCCGCAACGGGAGAGGCCACAACAGTGAGAGGCCCACGTACCACAAAAAAAACCCAAAAAACAAAAAAACATTGTTGACTATTTAAAGAGTTGTTTTTGCAAATAACTCCTGATCTAGAAATTGGAAGGATGAAGTAATGGCTCCTCAAATTCAGTAGCCTTAGTTTGTGTATGCTTAGGAAAACAAAATTTAGGATCTTTAGAAACCAAACCTAAGTTCACATTGCTGAAAATTTGTAGCTCTGTCCCTGCCTTCCTCCAGAATATCTTAGTTCACATTTTTGTTTAAACAAATAGATTAAAGTGAAAATACTATGTTTTTAAGAGTATTGTAGATTCTCACAGTCATTTCTAACATTAATTTTCATTTTAATGCACAGTAGATAGCTAAATTATCTTTTTGTTAGTGACAAATTGTGTAGGAAAGAACAACACAAACTTCAGAGTAAAGCTAAGTTCAAAACTCATCTCTGTTGCTATAAGACTGTGGACAAGTCACTACCCTGCCTCAGCTCCCTCATCTGGAAAACAGAAATAATGTTTGTACTTGTTTCATTAGATTATGAAGGTTAGATAAGTTGAATATGAGTTCTTAGTAGAGTATCTGGCACATAGGAGGACTATATGGATGTTTGCTATTATATTGCTAACTAAATCCCTCCTAAGAGCTTTTTCCTAAAATTATAATATAGAAGAGAATTTCAATATGTTTTTATTTAGGAATTTTTAAGTTTGAGTCATTTAGTATGTTAAACCTCTCTTTGATCTTTTTTTTTTTTTTAGTAGCTTTGGTTAATTTTAGTAATTTCATTACCACATGTAGAAAAGTTAAGGAATAAACCAGTGAACAAATCTAAGGCATCCCATAGTTGAAGGGTGGTTATTAAAATGCAGGCTATCCTTGGTGAACATTCTTGATGGGGCTTATACATCCTGTTCATATTACTTAGTGTTTTTTATTATACCACACCTTAGCATCCTAGGGCCCTAATGTACAGAAATTTCATCCATCTCTGATATGAAGAGATCATGGAATCCAGAGTCACCTTAGCATAGGACCGTCTAACACCCAGTAGACTTAAATATGCAGAGTTGGAAAAGAGAAGACATGAGCTTCAATTCTGACGTGGGCTGTGCTCTATGATATGACCTCAGGAGAATCATAATCACAAAGTGCAGTGAGATGAACATGAACATGGGAATGGGCTCAGGAGGCTTAGCTCAAGTCAGTCAGCCTCCCTTAGCCTCAGTTTACTCATATGTAAAATAGGTATACCAATGCATACCCTTCCTACCTTTTGGAGTTATTCTGAGCATCCCAACAAATATTCTATTTTATTGTCACTATATATTCATAAGATATATCTGCCCTACTACATCGTTAACTTCTCAGGGACAAGGACTCTGGTTTTGTGGGGGTTTTTTTTAAATCTTGGCAGCTTGGTTTTTTAAAAAGTTGACATCCACCAAATGTTTATTGAACTTGAAATGTTTGGGTTTTTTTTTTAACTTTCTGTTTCCCATTAATTACTGAAATCTCTAACAATGACAAAACTGTCACATAGGACAGTAAACGTATACATTAATTCAATCAAACTTCTTGGAAAGAATACATTTAGCAATCTGGGATAATGCAGAATGACAGGAGATAAAACATAATTCAACACTGGTTCTTTTAGTCATTTTACACAGACATCATGTTAATATTAGACCAAAGCACAAAACATTTAGTGCATAAACCAGTTTCTTTGTTAAAATCTATCATTTTTATCTTGTTTTTGTTTTCTAATCAGCATTTTATTTTGGAATAACTTAAATTTACAGGAAAGTTACAAAGATAGCCCAAAGAGTCCTATATACCTTTTACTCAGCTTGCCCTAAAGTTGACATCTTGTATAACCATTTGTCAGAACTAGGAAATTAATGTTGCTACAATACTCTTAACCAAGCTATAGACTTTTTTGATCTCACTAGTTTTTTTTGGTTTTTTTTTTATACAGCAAGTTCTATTAGTCATCCATTTTATACACATCAGTGTATACATGTCAATCCCAATCTCCCAGTTCATCACACCACCACGCCACCACCTGCCGCTTCCCCCTCCCTTGGTGACCATACATTTGTTCTCTACATCTGTGTCTCAATTTCTGCCATGCAAACTGGTTCATCTGTACCATTTTTCTAGTTTCCACATATATGCGTTAATATACGATATTTGTTTTTCTCTTTCTGACTTACTTCACTCTGTATGACAGTCTCTAGGTCCATCCACATCTCTACAAATGACCCAATTGAGTTCCTTTTTATGGCTGAGTAATACGCCATTGTATATATGTACCACATCTTCTTTATCCATTCATCTGTCGATGGGCATTTAGGTTGCTTCCATGACCTGGCTATTGTAAATAGTGCTGCAATGAATATTGGGGTGCATGTGTCTTTTTGAATTATGGTTTTCTCTGGGTATATGCCCAATAGTGGAATTGCTGGTCATATGGTAATTCTATTTTTAGTTTTTTAAGGAAAATCCATACTGTTCTTCATAGTGGCTGTATCAGTTTACATTCCCACCAACAGTGCAAGAGGGTTCCCTTTTCTCCACACCCTCTCGAGCATTTGTTGTTTGTAGATTTCCTGAGGATGCCCATTCTAACTGGTGTGAAGTGATACCTCATTGTAATTTTGATTTGCATTTCTCTAATAATTAGTGATGTTGAGCAGCTTTTCATGTGCTTCTTGGCAATCTGTATGCCTTCTTTGAAGAAATGCCTATTTCGGTCTTCTGCCCATTTTTAGATTGGGTTGTTTGTTTGTTTTTTAATATTGAGCTACATAAGCTGTTTATATATTTTGGAGATTAATCCTTTGTCCATTGATTCATTTGCAAATATTTTCTCCCATTCTGAGGGTTGTCTTTTCGTCTTCTTTATGGTTTCCTTTGCTGTGCAAAAGCTTTTAAGTTTCGTTAGGTCCCATTTGTTTATTTTTCTTTTTATTTCCATTACTCTAGGAGGTGGATCAAAAAAGATCTTGCTGTGATTTATGTCAAAGAGTGTTCTTCCTATGTTTTCCTCTAAGAGTTTTATAGTGTCCGGTCTTACATTTAGGTCTCGAATCCATTTTGAGTTTATTTTTGTGTATGGTGTTAGGGAGCATTCTAATTTTATCCTTTTACATGTAGCTGTCCAGTTTACCCAGCACCACTTATTGAAGAGACTGTCTTTTCTCTGTTGTATATCCTTGCCTCCTTTGCCATAGATTAGTTGACCATAGGTGCGTGGGTTTATCTCTGGGCTTTTTATCTTGTTCCATTGATCTATATTTCTGTTTTTGTGCAAGTACCATATTGTCTTGATTACTGTAGCTTTGTAGTATAGTCTGCAGTCAGGGAGTCTGATTCCTCCAGCTCCATTTTTTTCCCTGAAGACTGCTTTGGCTATTCGAGATCTTTAGTGTCTCCATACAAATTTTAACATTTTTTGTTCTAGTTCTGTAAAAAATGCCATTGGTAATTTGATAGGGATTGCATTGAATCTGTAGATTGCTTTGGGTAGTATAGTCACTTTCATAATTTTGATTCTTCCAATCCAAGAACATGGTATGTCTCTCCACCTGCTTGCGTCATCTTTGATTTCTTTCATCAGTGTCTTATAGTTTTCTGAGTACAGGTCTTTGACGTCCTTAGGTAGGTTTATTCGTAGGTATTTTATTCTTTTTGTTGCAACGGTGAATGGGATTGTTTCCTTAATTTCTCTTTCTGATCTTTTATTGTTAGTATCTAGGAATGCAAGAAATTTCTGTACATTAAGTTTGTATCCTGCAACTTTACCAAATTCATTGATTGGCTCTAGTAGTTTTCTGGTGGCATCTTTAGGATTCTCTATGTATAGTATCCTGTCATTTGCAAACAGTGACACTTTTACTTCTTCTTTTCCAATTTGTATTCCTTTTATTTCTTTTTCTTCTCTGATTGCCGTGACTGGGACTTCCGAAACTATGTTGAATAATAGTGGTGAGAGTGGACATCCTTGTCTTGTTCCTGATCTTAGAGGAAATGCTTTCAGTTTTTCACCATTGAGAATGATGTTTGCTGTGAGTTTGTTGTATATGGCCTTTATTATGTTGAGGTAGTTTCCCTCTACACCCACTTTCTGGAGAGTTTTTATCATAAATGGGTGTTGAATTTTTTCAAAAGCTTTTTCTGCATCTACTGAGATGATCATATGGTTTTCATTCTTCAATCTGTTAATATGGTGTATCACATTGATTGATTTGCATATATTGAAGAATCCTTGCATCCCTGGGATAAATCCCACTTGATCATGGTGTATGATCCTTTTCATGTGTTGTTGGATTCTGTTTGCTAGTATTTTGTTGAGCGTTTTTGTATCTGTATTCATCAGTGATATTGGTCTGTAATTTTCTCTTTTTGTAGAATCTTTGTCTGGTTTTCGTATCAGGGTCATGGTGGCCTCGTAGAATGAGTTTGGGAGTGTTCCTTTCTCTGCAGTTTTTTAGAAGAGTTTGAGAAGGATGGGTGTTAGCTCTTCTCTAAATGTTTGATAGAATTCACCTGTGAAGCCATCTGGTCCTGGACTTACGCTTGTTGGAAGATTTTTAATCACAGTTTCAACTTCATTACTTGTGTTTGGTCTGTTCATATTTTCTATTTCTTCCTGGTTCAGTCTTGGAAGGTTATACTTCTCTAAGAATTTGTCTGTTTCTTCCAGGTTGTCCATTTTATTGGCATAGAGTTGCTTGTAGTAGTCTCTTGGGGTGCTTTGTATTTCTGCGTTGACTGTTGTAACTTCTTTTTCGTTTCTAATTTTATTGATTTGAGTCCTCTCCCTCTTTTGCTTGATGAGTCTGGCTAATGGTTTATCAATTTTATTTATCTTCTCAAAGAACCAGCTTTTATTTTTATTGATCTTTGCTATTGTTTTCTTTGTTTCTATTTCATTTTTCTCCTCTAATCTTTATGATTTCTTTCCTTCTGCTAACTTTGGGGTTTGTTTGTTCTTCTTTCTCTAGTTACTTTAGGTGTAAGGTTAGATTGTTTATTTGAGATTTTTCTTCTTTCTTGAGGTGGGCTTGTATAGCTATAAACTTCCCTCTTAGAACTGTTTTTGCTGCATCCCATAGGTTTTGGATCATCGTGTTTTCATTGACATTTGTCTCTAAGTATTTTGTGATTTCCTCTTTGACTTCTTCAGTGATCTCTTGGTTATTCAGTAACATACTGTTTCGCCTCCATGTGTTTGTTTGTTTTACAGTTTTTTCCCTGTAACTGATTTCTAATCTCATAGCGCTATGGTCAGAAAAGATGCTTGATATGATTTCAGTTTTCTTAAATTTACTGAGGCTTGATTTGTGACCCAAGATGTGATCTATCCTGGAGAATGTTCCATGTGCACTTGAGAAGGAAGTGTAATCTGCTGTTTTTGGGTGGAATGTCCTTTAAATATCAATTAAATCTATCTGGTCTGTTGTGTCATTTAAAGCTTGTGTTTCCTTATTAATTTTCTGTTTGGATGATCTGTCCATTGGTGTAGTGAGGTGTTACAGTCCCCCACTATTATTGTGTTACTGTCGATTTCCTCTTTTATAGCTGTTAGCAGTTGCCTTATGTATTGAGGTGCTCCTATGTTGGGTGCATATATATTTATAATTGTTATATCTTCTTCTTGGATTGACCCCTTGATCATTATATAGTGTCCTTCTTTGCCTCTTCTAATAGTGTTTATTTTAAAGTCATTTTTGTCTGATATGAGAATTGCTACCCCAGCTTTCTTTTGATTTCCATTTGCATGTAATATCTTTTTCCATCCCCTCCCTTTCAGTCTGTATGTGTCCCTAGGTCTGAAGTGGGTCTCTTGTAGACAGCATATATATGGGTCTTGTTTTTGTATCCATTCAGCGCGCCTGTGTCTTTTGGTTGGAGCATTTAAGCCATTCACGTTTAAGGTAATTATCGATATGTATGTTCCTATTACCATTTTCTTAATCGTTTTGGGTTTGTTTTTGTAGGTCCTTTCCTTCTCTTGTGTTTCCCACTTAGAGAAGTTCCTTTAGCATTTGTTGTAGAGCTGGTTTGGTGGTGCTGAATTCTGTTAGCTTTTGCTTGTCTGTAAAGCTTTTGATTTCTCCATCGAATCTGAATGAGATCCTTTCTGGGTAGAGTAATCTTGGTTGTATGTTTTTCTCTTTCATCACTTTAAGTATATCATGCCACTCCCTTCTGGCTTGTAGAGTTTCTGCTGAGAAATCAGCTGTTAACCTTATGGGAGTTCCCTTGTATGTTATTTGTCGTTTTTCCCTTGCTGCTTTCAATAATTTTTCTTTGTCTTTAATCTTCGCCAATTTGATTACTATGTGTCTCGGTGTGTTTCTCCTTGGTTTTATCCTGTATGGGACTCTCTGTGCTTCCTGGAGTTGGGTGGCTATTTCCTTTCCCATGTTAGGAAGGTTTTCGACTATAAACTCTTCAGATATTTTCTCGGGTCCTTTCTCTCTCTCTTCTCCTTCTGGGACCCCTATAATGTGAATGTTGTTCCGTTTAATGTTGTCCCAGAGGTCTCCTAAGCTGTCTTCATTTCTTTTCATTCTTTTTAGTCTGTTGCGCAGCAGTGAATTCCACTATTCTGCGTTCCAGGTCACTTATCCGTTCTTCTGCCCCAGTTATTCTGCTGTTGATTCCTTCTAGTTTATTTTTCATTTCAGTTATTGTATTGTTCATCTCTGTTTGTTTGTTCTTTAATTCTTCTAGATCTTTGTTAAACATTTCTTGTGTCTTCTCGATCTTTGCCTCCATTCTTTTTCCAAGGTCCTGGATCATCTTCACTATCATTATTCTGAATTCTTTTTCTGGAAGGTTGCCTATCTCCCCTTCATTTAGTTGTTTTTCTGGGGTTTTATCTTGTTCCTTCATCTGGTACATAGTGCTCTGTCTTTTCATCTTGTCTATCTTTCTGTGAATGTGGTTTTTGTTCCACAGACTGCAGGATTGTAGTTTTTCTTGCTTCTGCTGTCTGCCCTCCAGTGGATGAGGCTAAGAGGCTTGTGCAAGCTTCCTGATGGCAGGGACTGGTGGTGTGTAGAGCTGGCTGTTGCTCTGGTGGACGGAGCTCAGTAAAACTTTAATCTGCTTGTCTGCTGATGGGTGGGGCTGCGTTTCCTCCCTGTTGGTTGTTTGGCCTGCAGCGACCCAACACTGGAGCCTACCCAGGCTCTTTGGTGGGGCTAATGGCAGATGCTGGGAGGGCTCATGCCAAGGAGTACTTCCCAGGCCTTCTTCTGCCAGTGTCCTTGTCCTCACGGTGAGACCAAGCCACCCCCCACCTCTCCAGGAGACCCTCCAACACTAGCAGGTTCAGTCTCCTATAGGATCACTGCTCCTTGCCCTGGGTCCTGATGCTCACACTTTGTGCGTGCCCTCCAAGAGTGGAGTGTCTCTTTCCCCCAGTTCTGTTGAAGTCCTGCAATCAAATCCCGCTAGCCTTCAAACCCTGATTCTCTCGGAATTCCTTCTCCCGTCGCTGGACCCCCAGGTTTGGAAGCCTGACGCGGGGCTCAGAACCTTCACTCCAGTGGGTGGACTTCTGTGGTATAAGTGTTCTCCAGTTTGTGAGTCACCCACCCAGCAGTTACGGGATTTGATTTTATTGTGATTGCGCCCCTCCTACCATCTCATTGTGGCTTCTCCTTTTTCTTTGGATGTGGGGTATCTTTTTTGCTGAGTTCCAGCGTCTTCCTGTTGATGATTGTTCAGCAGTTAGTTGTGGTTCTGGTGCTCTCGCAAGAGGGAGTGAAGCACGTCCTTCTACTCCACCTTTTTGAACCAATCTCCTTGAACTTGAAATGTTGACCAAATGAGAAAATACATGTGAAAGCATGATGTGGACATTAAGTACTGTTACAAAATCAGCCAAATGTACTAGTCCAAGTGGCCATAGTGACCAAAGATGTACTGATTAACAAAGAACATTAAGGTGGCATAAACAAATGAAAGTTTGTGTCTGACCAGGATCAACACAGTGTAATTTCGGTGCAAGTTCCAAACCATGTGTGTCATGACGTGCTGGAGACATCACATCTGCTTCTGGAGTGGCTTCCTCAGCATTATCCACATGTCATACTTAACATTAAACAGCCAAACACAGTCAGTGACAAGTTGAGAAAATGAAACCATCTCACTACCAACAAAGCTATGTTGCTGCTATTCAGCTCTTCAGAGGTAGATCAGAGTATGGATAGGATGACAGGATAATTTTAAAGCTCTTATAATATGATTAGTTAGAAGGGACTCAGAACATCTAAATGGATGGGCATTGAAAACATGCTAGTAATAGTGTTGACAGCACAGCTCCCAGCGCAGGGCACAACTGTGGGTGACTGAGATTTGTCGGCTGTGGACAGACCAATGCCAAGGGCTTCATTTGTAGTCAGAATATCTGGCAGCCCACTGAGCAGAAGCAGCTAAAGGAAAGTGGCTTGGCAAATGGAGGTGCAGGTTCTTAATGGAGCGCAGCACAGAGCTGTTCATCAGGCCCCGTGAGCACATTCACAGCATCCAAAGGGAAGATGTGAAACATTCAAAGTGGATGGTTGTTGAAAATATGCAGCGAAGTCAACTTTGGATAGGGCTAACTGGAAAATATTGGCATCTTAATGAAGAGTATTAAACTAATTATGGTGTATTGCAAACTATTATGGAATATATTCAATAACTTGCTAATAAAACTGTGAAAGTTTTTTTGTGTTTGGGCGGAATTTTGCAAGAAGAAAAGGAGAGTTGGTATCAAAAGATGTTTTATTTAATGATGAAAATGATATGTTTTAATTTTAAGTTTTTTGAAAGGTAGCCAGAATCCAAAGCACTGAGTTAATTTAGGGCAAAATAATAATGATACCAGCAACTACTGGTTTTGAACACAATGTGTCAGGTGCTGAACTAGGTGCTTTATGTGTATGAGTTTATTTGTTACTCACATAATCCCCATTAGAGAGAAAACATTATCCCACTTGCAGATTAGGAAACTTGGGCTCAGAGAAGTTAACTCATCCCAAGTCATATTGTTAATACGTGATAGAGCCTGTATTCAAATCCCCAGTTCTCTCCATTCACCATGAGAACCCAAAAGCAGTGAAATGAGAAGGTAGGATGATGATATAAACATGATAGGGCAAATGAGGGAAAAGAAATGAGAGCTGTAAAAGAAAGTAAGAAGAGAGTAGAACAGAAAAGGAGACCAGGCATTGAGAAGGAGAGGGAATTCTTTAGACAAGCCCAAGTGTAATGTCTTCAGTAACTGTAATCATTCTGTATCATCTTGGCTGATGCTCTTTTGAGTCCTGTGGGACATCTTACCAGACAGGCCCACTTCCCACCTTGTGTATTACCTTCAGAGGGCTATTTCAAAGCAGACATTATACGAGAAATCTAGCATATAGCCTGACAACTTCCAGTGGAAAGAAATCAGATTGGAATGATTTAAATTTAAATGTGTCCTCAGTGTATGTGCTCTGACTTTACACTGGCTTTGCAGAAAAGACTAATTTTAATTCACTAGAAAGCAGATGGAATCTGTCATGGGGTGGTAAAAAACAAGAAACTCATCCAAATGTAAGAGAAAACAACAGCTTTTCTCTTGTGGGTCAATTTCATAGTACAAGTATTTGTCACTGGGTCCACACAAGCTGGTTTTCATCAAAATAACAAAAGTCACATCTAATGTTTATTGAACAGTTATCATGTGCTAAGTGTTTTACATGTATTTAATGTGCAGGAGGAGCCTAGGAAGTTGGTACTATTATGACTAACCACCCATTTTAAAGATGAGAAAACTGAGGCTCAGAAAGTTAACCAACCTAAGGTCACTTGGCTAATAAGTAGCAGAGTTGTGATTTGAACCCCAGGCCCTGGATCATAACACTACACTATACAGACATTCCCAGGAGTGATTGTGAATGTGTAACCCCAAGAACTCTACATTTTTTAACGCTTGTACTCCAGAAAACAAAGAAAGGGAGTAAGGGAAGAAGAAAAGAAAAAGACAATTACCTCAAAAATAGTACCCACTCTAGACATATGGGTTGGAAGCAGCAGGGGTGGTCTGAACCCCCTATGGCCAGGGAAGGAATCTGTAGCAAAGGGTGGGAGGAGAAAAGATGGGGCAAGAAGAAATGGAAGTATAAAGTTTAAAAATGAAAAAGAAAGAAAAGAAAAAAAAGAATGCATTTAGAGTGAAAAGGGAAGGAAGAAGTTCTTATAAATTTTTTAGAATAGAGTATGAAAATAATATAGTTAAGTTTAAATTAAGGTTGTTTCTCTAATTTGCCCTTTTGTTTCTAATTTCATGGGCTAAAATGACCCATTCAACTCAGCCTTTGGAATTAATAACATTTGTTCTGACAGTTTCTCCCTACCCTGAGTAATGCTAATTTCCACTCTGCAAGATTACTGTCTCAGTGAAAGGTGGGTGTGTTTTTGGCCTTTTGTTTTTTTTTCCTCTTGAAGCTTAATTAAGTCAACATTAACCATAGCCATGTAACTACAGAATGGGCAGTTTCTTGAAGGCTCATGGTTTGGACATTTTCCAGCAAAAATTCCCACTTCTATAATTATATTTAGTGTTCTATTTACCTGAATAGCTGGCTTGTTATGGGACCATGTGTCAGGGCAACACTGGGCCTTGTTTGCAGCCGAGTTTGTCTGCTTCATGGAACCCCTGTGCCAAAGAGTGTGCAGTTCTCAATGGAGCTGAGCCTCTGGGTTCAGCCTCTCTTGTTTCTTCTTCAGAAATTTCATCCGGGTTAGCATTGCACATCTGATGCCATATGGTCCTGCAATTCTCAAGACTGTCTACTTAATGTTTAAAACATTTTTTAACTTGTCCATACCCTTAACTCTGAAAGTAATAGTATTACCCGTGTTTGTGGTATGGACCTATCCTGATGACTTTGTTTATATAGATGTGACTGAATTTTTTTTTTTAAGTACAGCCCTTACACAAAAGCCAGTTTTTTCATGTCAGTGCAGCTGTTTTAAGAAACTGCAAGAATTTTATCCCTAAAACATTAATTTGAAAGACATAGGACCTATAAAGAAGTGCAATGTTCCTGAAACTGGTATCTGTTAATCTCCCTACTTATGTTCTCTTTGAACTCTTAATTAAGAGTTGAATAAAGTTCCTGAGCTATTACATATAAACTTTTCATGTTATTGCTGAATTCCTAGTAATCTCTGAAATGTTAACTTATAACGGAAGCAGTAGCATTCATAATAGAAACAAAAGGTAACAGTAGCTCAGTTCTCATGATTTCTCAAACTCAATGACATTTCCATGGACACAGAGGCAGATGCTGGAAGGAAGCTGTTGTGTGTTTTCCTGGGTTCACTGTAGCCCAGTGAGTCATGGTAGATATTGTTTTCCTTCTTTTTTATGCTCTAGCAACGATTTCACTTCCTGTTATATAGGAAAACCTATTCTACTGTTTAAAAGAGGTCACTAGATGTATTTATTACTTTAAGACCATTTTATCCATGGAAATAATTTTTTATTGTTCTGAGTCACTCTGGTTTGTGGAATTTTTACACGAGTCCCAGGACAAGGATGAGATGATATATTTATTTTATTTTGCATTCTCTTTAATTTTTTTGACTGCATGAATGTCAGGCTTGCTGTCAAAGTATTTCCATGTTTTTATTACTTTAGAAGTTACTCTGCTACATTTATGTCTCCTAAACTCTTCTTTGACGACTTCACTATGTGTACTGGGCATGCTGTATTTTGGCAGAACTTTTACTTTTCCCAGTGTCACGTGATCTCTTGTTTTTCCCTTAGTCCCTGTTCATGTCTTCTCAATGTAGACCTTTACCATGATAAAAGTTATACAGACCTTCAGAAATATTTAAATTGTTTTGTTGAACTGCTGGAAGGATTTCAAAGGGCATTTGTTATGCCTTACATTTTTTTCTTGCATTAATGTAAACCTTACTACAAGTGTTCCCTAGTTCGGCCCGGGATATCTCTGTGCTTTAGACTGTACCCTGGGATCATAGAAAGATCCCGAAATTCATTTTCAGGTATTCTTGGGTTTGATTACAATTTTTGTATTTGTTAATCACCTCTAGAGACCTAGGTTAAATTTAAATAACAGTTCAGATTTACAGAGAAGCCTTAGATGTTCTGACATTTTAGAAAATATTTGAATAGAAAACAGTGACTCTCCAATGGGCTGAGATTTCAAGTTATTGGCTATTGTCATTGATATTCCTTCCACATATTACTCTGTGTGTGCAATTCTGACTGAATGACTGACTTAAGATTTAAAATTAAATCTTCTGTTTTTCTGGGATGGGTAGGAAGGTTGGATATTCTGCCTCCCGCCTCTCTTGACTCTTGTGCCCTAATTAGTCACACCTTCAACCGTGTCCTCTAAATAGTCAGACTCCGACAGAACGATAGGAGTACAATATTGACTTGATGTTAGACTAGGAGACAAAATGGACAATTCCTAATAGATAATTTCTTCTCTTGCAAATGATCATGGCTGGTCCAAACTATACTACACACATTCACAAATTCATTAGGGTGTGCATTGTATATGTGTATGTGTGCACATGGGGGCATAATTCAGTGTTCTGAACTTTTAGATGATTGGTTTTCTTGTTAGAAAATGGTAGAATATTAATCTGAATCATTTTATTTTCAACAGGTTGACATGATGAAAGAAGCATTAGAAAAACTTCAGCTCAACATAGTAGAGATGAAAGATGAAAATGCAACCTTAGATGGTGGAGATGTCTTATTCACAGGTAGAGTTGTACTTACTTTTTCCTATCTAAAAATATTTCTAATACCTGGCCTATATCCCCTTGTTTAATTATAGTTTTTTTTTTTTAATTACCAAAGTAAGGGTAATTTGGAAAATGCAGAAAAGCACAAAAGAGAGAAAATTAAAAATGACCTTTCATTCAAAGATAATCATTTCAATATTTGGGTTATTGAATACTTTTTTATTGAATACTAAAGTACCTTTAGTACTTTTGTATGCATGTATTTGCATATCTTTACACATTATCAGTATATACATATCATTTTATAGGTTGTGTCTACTGTGTTCTACAGTATTAGTTTATGAGTTGCATAGCTTTGCATTGTGTGACAGTATATCTGGGCTGTATTTGAAACTCTTAATTCAAGATGTGTCATTTACAAATAATTTTCTTCCCAGATGGCAAGATAGATTTAAATACTTTTCAGTGCAGATTGGCTTGGCTTAATGCCAAATGAATAATAGCAGAACTCAACAAAATAGAAACAGCTGATATTATTATTGATCTAACTGAAATCAGTTTTTATACTGCATATAATATAGCTACTAAAGAAATGGTAATTTTAGCATTTAACCTTTCCAACTCTTTATGATCATATTATTATTGTTTTTGTAAAGTCACGTGCTGAAATCTGGGTCACCAGGTTCATTCTAGTTATATTGATAAACAAGACAATCAATCATTTTTAATTGATAATGAGTTTATTTTCCCCTACTTGTCAAAGAATAAACACCTGTTTCATAGATGTAGCCCTAACAGCAGAGGCTGGTCCCCAGAGATTTGGGAATGTAGACCCATGTGGCCCACTGAAAGCATGGAGCTTCTTGGAAGTCCAGTATTTTAGCTGATGTGAATTTTGTATCGAATCCCATGTATATAGACAAAATATAGCCATCTTCATTGTAATATAAAAATGTTTTATATAACTTAAATTTTGAAAAAATTAATGTTCCTGGAGGAGGAGGAGTCTTTATCCTGGGACATTCACATAGTTCCTTGCTTGGTGTCACATACTTGTGAGTGGGGACTGTGTCACCGAGCCCCAGGGGGCGCCATTTTTATCATAGGTTTGTGGAAAGCGTCCCCTGGAGTTGTGCCCTGCACAGCCTGTGCCACCACTGTCACAGGCAATGGGCCTCCCTCTGGGGTTTGATGTGCACACCCACTGAGCCATAAGAACACAGAACAAGGAGTCAGAGAGACCTACGCTGCATTCTCAGCTCCAGTTGTGTCCAAGCCAACTCAGGCATTCTTTGAATCTGCCTAGTAAGTTCCACTTCGAATATTCCTTTTTTTTTTTTTTTTTTTTGCGGTACGCGGTCCTCTCACTGCTGTGGCCTCTCCCGTTGCGGAGCACAGGCTCCGGACGCGCAGGCTCAGCGGCCATGGCTCACGGGCCCAGCCGCTCCGCGGCATGTGGGATCTTCCCGGACCGGGGCACGAACCGGTATCCCCTGCATCGGCAGGCGGACTCTCAACCACTGCGCCACCAGGGAAGCCCCTAGAATATTCTTTGTGTCTCCCATTGATGGCACTTTTCATTCTTTTTAGTAGCACAGAACAACAGTATGTTTCTCTTAGAAAACAGGCTTTTGTGAAAAGCTAGATGTGTTACTCACACTTCCTTACAAAAAAATTCTTTTTTACCAGAACATAGCTGTATAATAAATAACTTGCTGTGAGCAGGTACTGATGCTATTTGAAGAATGATTTAAAGCAAAATGTAGGGGCTTCTCTGGTGGCGCAGTCGTTGATAATCTGCCTGCCAATGCAGGGGACACGGGTTCGAGCCCTGGTCTGGGAATGATCCCACATGCCGCAGAGCAACTGGGCCCATGAGCCACAACTACTGAGCCTGTGCATCTGGAGCCTGTGCTCCACAACAGGAGAGGCCGCGATAGTGAGAAGTCCGCCCACCGCGATGAAGAGTGGCCCCTGCTCGCCGCAACCAGAGAAAGCCCTCACACAGAAACGAAGACCCAACGCAGCTAAATAAATAAATAAAACGAATTTATTTAAAAAAAAAAAAGATTTAAAAAAAGAAACAAAGAAAAACAAGCTGTATTCACAGCCGTTTAGTTATCTCAACAGCTGAGCTGAACAAGATTCCCTAAAATCTTCTCATTGTTTCCGCAAAGTTTAGGAACCTCTTCCATTGGTCAAAGGTCTTTCCACAGCATCTCAAGCCTAATGTTTTTCCCATAACTTCTAATTAGGTACTAAGTATTGAGGTTTGCCTTGGACACTATCTGTAAGCTTTGTTTTGGTATTATTCAATACTGAATACCTTAAAAGTATTTTATTGAAAACTGAGATAGTGTTGTGATATTAAGATCTTTATCTGCTTGGCTTCTCATTCATACCTAATGTGTGGTCCTACCTTCTATTTCCTACTTCTCGATTTTTTCCCTTTTTAAAAATTGTAGTAAAATATATATAACATAAAATTTGCCATTTTAACATTTTTCTGTGTACAATTTGAGTGGCATTAATTACATTCACAACATTGTACAAACATCACCACTCAATTTTTAGATTACGCAGTTGAGTAAGAACCAAAATCTGGAGCGCTTCCCATACACTCTGTGTCTTCTTCCTTCTGTAACTCAGAGCTTCATTAATAATTCATCAGGAAATGGACAGAAGGAAAGAGGTTTCCAACTCCAGTTCTGCTGGGAAACCTGTCAGTCAAGCAAACAGCTACTGGTAGAAGTTGTTTCAGTCCTATTTCTCTTAAATAGACAACATCAACTTACCTCTACTTTCATTTATTTATTTTTGTGAAATATGGAGCATATAAAAAAGAGTTATAAAATGTTTAGGTACAGTTTAAAGACCAATAATAAAAATGATCACCTGAGTACCTAACACCTGGCTTAAGAAATAGAACATTGCCAGGACCATGGAAGCCCCACTCCCAAACTTCCTCTCCTCCCAGCTTGAGGTAGCCTGAATTTTGTGTTAATCACTGTCTTGTCTTTCTTTGAGTTTTACCTCAATATGTGCATTCCTAAAATTATATGTTGTTTAGTTTCGCTTTTCTTACGGCTTCTGTAATTAGGGTGATACTGTATGAGCTCTTGTGTGATTTTTATGCCGTTGATCTAACTTGATCCATGTAGCTGGAGTTCATTCATTTTCACTGCTGTGTGGAATTCCATGGTAAGAATACCGAATGATGTATTTATTCATTTTACTGTTGGTGTATGTTTGAGTGCTTTTCAGTTTTTGTCTACTATCTTCAATGCTGCTATGTACAGTCTTGTGTGTGTCTCTTGGGGACGTGTATAAGAGTTTCTCTAAAGTAAACAGCTAGAAATGGAATTTCAGGTGGTGAACTCTTATTTTGATTCAATGATTATGTGATTTTTTTCTTTAATCTATTGATACGGTTAATTACATTAATTGATTTTCTGATATCAATGGTCAAAGTTTACATCCCTGGGATGAAATCAAACTTGATGAAGATATATTCTCTTTTTATTAGTGTTGTATTTAGTGTGTATTTAATTGTTTAATTATCTAAACAATTAGATAATTGTTTAAGATTTTGTTTCTGTGGCCTATAATTTTTCTTTTTTGTTATCCTTGTCTGGCTTTGGTTAAAGCTATGTTAACCTCATATGAAATGTATTAGGGAATATTTCCTATGTTTCTGTTCTCTAAAATCAGTTCTCTAAAATCAACTTTAATTGTGCATTCCTTGAACTTTGGTAGAACTTACCTATAAACAGGCCCTGTGGACCTGGTGCTTTCTTTGTGGGGAGATTTTAAACCAGTTCTGTTTCTGTAATGATTATATGACTATTGAGGTTTTTCTGAGCAAGTTTTGGTGAGTTTTGTTTTCTGAGACTTTATTTATTTTACCTAAGTTTTTAAAATGTTGGCTATAAAGTTATTCATATTTTCTTAATATCTGTTTTAAGTTTCACGACAACTACAGCTATGTCCCCTTTTCGTTCATAATGTTTATTTGTGCCTTCTATTTCTTGCCAGAGATCTGTCAATTTTATTAATCTTTTCAGAGAACCAACTTTGGGCTTTATTGAACCCTCTCTCTTATATGTTTCCTTTTCTCTTCCTGTTTCTACCTGTATTTCCTTCCTTCAAATTCCTTTGTTTTTATTGTTCTTTTTTCCTTGAATTTCAAGGTGGAATTTTGTCTCTTTAATTTTGAACCTTTCTTCTTCTTAAAGTAAGCATTTAAGGCTGTAAAGCTTTTCAAGTACAGCTTTAGCTGAATCCTTTGTGTTTTGATATGAATATTTTTGTTATCATTAATTCCAAATATTTTCTGATTTCCATTATGATTTATTCTTTGGCTTATTAGTGGATAATGATGTTTTTTTAAAAAACATATTGATCATTATTATAAGTTGCTGGGATACCAACTCATTATTGTGATAATTGATAAATATAAAGGAAAGACTCAAGCATTTAGCCTATCTTTTCTTTGTGAATTCTATTTCAAGTAGACCAAATACTTGATTGAGAAAAGTTTTTATTTTTAGAATTCTAGCCAGTAATTGTAGATCCCTAATAAAACAATGGACCTGTGCAATGATCATCAAAGGATGTAAAAACTTTTATATGAGGGACTTCCCTGGCGGTCCAGTGGTTAAGAGTCCACACTCCCAATGCAGAGGGCATGGGTTCAATCCCTGGTCGGGGAACTAAGATCCCGCATGCCACACGGTGGGAAAAAAAAAAAAAGATAAAGGAATGAAACAACAATTTTAAAAAAATGAGTGGGGGACTTTATAATGGAGGAATCCGGCTGGTACCACCTGAACACACTGATCATTCTAGCATCACTGAAAGTGTGACAGTCAGTCATGTGCCTCAGGATGTGATGCAGTAGAAGTACAGCCCCACCTCTGAAGTAGTCCTATCAAAAAAAAAAAAAAAAAAATTGAACAAGAATCTAAAGAAGCATCTACATAGACTATCAGTTTGCCAAAAAATACAAAGGATAAAGGAACAATTTAATGTTAGATGGTACACAAGGAAGCAATCAACCAAATCCAGACTGTAGGAAAATCAGTAGGACAAATGACCTGATATCTCCTATGAAAGAATGAGGTAAGGAAGGAAAAAAAAAAAAAAGACAGTGAATTGGTATAGAAGAAAATGACATAAGAGACTTAACACCAAAAAAAAAGCCTTTTTAATATTTTGATTCCAGTACTTCAGTTGTTTTTATCAGGAAGGCCATTTAAGGGATACAGCCCACCATACTGCTAGCAACAGAAGTCCAACTTAAACTTACTTTTTAAAGAGATAAGCAGTTTGTGTTTCTTTGTATGTTCCTATCTCATCTTACTCTTTTAAAATGGAAATCATGTGTAAGGCCCACTGTAAATGCATTTAAATTTGCTTAATGCATTAAATGTTTTTCTTAAAAATGTAAATCTAATTTATGAATCTATATTTATCTTAAGACAATTAAGGAAATTTGATTTTTTTTTAAATTTCAACTGACTTTTTTAATAAAGTAAGTAATACTTTTGTTAAGTAAAGGATCTTTCTCTTACTTAAGTTTTGATTTGTATGTAGTTAGTTTTCTTAAGGGACAACACAATCATACCATTACCAAAAACACTGTCAACATGCCGTCAACAATTCCTGTGTCTGCTGACAGCATAAGCCAATGGAATTTATCATAACATCATTTGACCTATGTCTTTTACCCCTTTTATAGGGACACCACGAAGATAAAAGTTGTAATAGCTGTAAAGTCTACCAAGCAATTCTTTCTCCATGGCTACACTTCTTGTACTTGTTCTGAGGCAAAATATGTACTGATTTCTCTTGGAATTTTTTGTCCACATTTTATGTCGAATTCTTTTCCCAAGAATTAAGGGAGGATAAGAATTCCTACATTTATGTATTGCCTAACTCTATCTACTATAATTGTTTTCTTGCCTATAACTAGGAGACCATTTTTACTTAATGTTTTGCCTTCTGAGAAGAAAAATTGTAGAATTTCAGAAAAGCCAAATAAGTAGAAAGTTTCATTCTTCTAAACTTTAGTGCTCTGTAGATAGGCACTATCTACATCAACCTTTGATGGTTGATTTGAAATAAATGGGTGTATTGTTTTAAAAACAGCTGTTAGAGCTCAGACCTGAAGACCAGGCAGCACTAAACTCACTTTACCTAGATGGTTTCTTCAGCCCTTATATCAACATTATAGAAAAAGGTATTTGAGCTGATCAAGACTGTCTAGTATTGTTCTCTTAGGGGAAAAAAAGGAAGCTCTGCTAACTTGTCATTGCTATTGCTTAATTTCTGATTACAGGTTATTAATGTGTTTAATTCTATGGTTTCCTAAATAAAAACTTTATTCTCTTACTGTGGTAAAATATACATAACATAAAATTTACCATTTAACCACTTTTAAATGTACAGTTCAGGGTTATTAACTACATTCACGTTGTGCAACTATCACCACCATCCATCTCCAGCACTTTTCTGCCTTCCCGAAATGAAACGTCATACCCATTAAACACTGACTCCCCATTTCCCCCTCCCCCCTCCCCTGCATCAGCCCCTGGCAATCACCATTCTACTTTCTGCCTCTATGAATTTGAAAAAGTTTATTTTTAAAGGCAATAATTTGAAACCAGATTTGTGTAAAGAGAGCAGGGGTCAGAGTACAAGTGGAGCTGCCCCTCTACAGTAGGAAAGAACTGTGTGATGCTTTAAGGTCTTCATTTATAGATAGAGAAATAGTACGCCGTCTCTGTGGTGCCACCCACTGACTGTGTTCCATGACATTTATTACAGGCAGAGAGTTTTTTGTGGGCCTTTCCAAAAGGACAAATCAACGAGGTGCTGAAATCTTGGCTGATACTTTTAAGGTAGGTAAAGGATAATTTATGCCTGGCACAGAGTAACTACCTAATAAACATTCATAGACCCACTGAATCAATATGTCATGAATAACGGTATTTATATGTCACAGGCTTTGCAAAATAATTCCTAATGTTTGTATGCTTGCTAGAAGTTTTAGAAGCTAGAACTTAATAAATAGGCTTCATGGGACTCCCACAGCAGCAACAAAGTTATCATGGACATCTGTTTTCTCCCAGTGTATACTCATACAACCACCTGGCAGGTGTTTCTGGCACAATCGATGACTTAAAAAAAAAATCTGGAGTCCCAATTGCCTCTAACATGAAATGTGGATTTTTCAGATTGGAATCAAAGATCACCTGTACTTGGGTGCCTACTGTGTGCTGAAAACTCGGCTAGGCATTGCACATACATCCTCCCAAGGTCCCTTTACTCTATCGATCATTAGCAGATTGGCTCACCAGACTGCTTAGGAAGGGATGTAATCCCCAAAAAGCTCTGTTCCCCATGGCGATGTGAGGCTCTTGTTTACACAGGATATTCATCCTTCCAGAGTAGCCCACTACATAGGTCAGCCAGTGAAGCTGTTGACGCAGTCACACGTCAGGAAGGGGGCTCTGCACTTTCTTTTTAGAAGCGATCTTCATTTAACTGGCAATATCCAAACTTGTGGGTCCCAGTTTTCCTTCCAGATGTTCAGGGACCCTGGCAGCCTCCAGAAGAGCAAGAATGTTTTGAGCAAATTTGAATGCGTTTTAGAATTATTCTGAAATGACAAACGACTTGTTTCTATTATATGCATAGGACTATGCGGTCTCCACAGTCCCAGTGGTCGAAGCTTTGCACTTGAAGAGTTTCTGCAGCATGGCTGGGCCTAACCTAATTGCAATTGGATCCAGTGAATCTGCACAGAAGGCTCTCAAGGTAAATATAAAACTTTGCTCTTTCTAAAGGCAGTAGGTGGTGCCTGCCGCATGGTTTTTCTAATTCTGTCTACTGGGTGGACAGCAAGCAAGGGTGGCAGGGAGAGAACAGGCTGGTACTTGAGCTTTCTGTGATGTACACTGTCACGACCTCACATTTATCAGGAACTGGGAACACCTAATAAGTACTCTTCCTGGGAAGTACACTTATAGGAAGAGTTCTTCACTGGTGAACCATTCTTACTTACACACCAGGTTACCTGGAAAGGCCGATTCAGAAAAATAAATACCAAACTCATCACAGTTATCTCTTCTGGGGAAAAGGAAGGCATCCCACCAGTAGAGCCCTTTGTAATGTTTTATCTAAGTCAGGTAATTGGTACACACGGGGTCATTACATTATTCTTATCCTTTTGTATTTCTGAACTATTTCATAATAATCTTTTAGAAAGACATGATTCAGAAGTACCTAAAAATCTTAACTTCTTCATTTGCATTGGAATACTTAAATTTTAGGAAAGGAAAGTCCAGAAAAATTACAACTTGCCCTGGGTCGCATAGCTAGATTGAGAGTGGAAGTCACTGATAGTGAAGAAGACCTTCCATCGTTACAGTGCTTTCCAGTTCAAAGGCACATTTCATCTCTGTAACTAACAACCTGGGAGATTATCTGGACACTTCATAAGGGCAAAAACCATGTCTGTTTTGCTCACCACGTGTGCCTTTGTGCTTGGCCCATGGTGGTCCTTAAATAAAGAGAATGATGAATAAATGAATGCAGGAGGTGGTTTTATCTCTATTTTGCAGTTAAGAACTAGATCGAGTGGCTCGCCCCAGATCGCAAGGCTAATACTAAATGGTGGGCTGGGACTACTTTTTGCCCCCTCCTCTCAGGTGGTCCTGCACTACACATGACTTATTAGAGGACCAAGACAGTAACTCCTCTTAGGCAAAGAGAGGAAGTCTCTGTGCCCCAAGGTATACAATTTATTTTTTTGCCCTATCAGGTCTTTACTCTTCTGCCTCAGTGCTAGACTTGGTATGGTTTGTCTGGGAAGCAATCGTTGCCTCCCACTTGCTGACTTTCCCCTTTGCATTATCTGCAACTTCTTCAGTCAGCTCACTTGGCCTTTCTTCCTTTTCTCAAACTGTATCTCTGATTGTATTTCTAGGACCTTTAACAATTCTTGTTGAACAATCTACCTCAGAATTTGAATTTGGGGCTTTTTCTGTTGCCTTTAGAGAATGTCTTTTGTTCTGTTTCAGCTGGAAGGCTATGTCAACTTTCTGCATATTAAAAAAAAAATGGTGTCTTGAAGGAAAACATCTGATGAATGGTGTTACTTAGAGGATCTAGAAAGATTAAATTTCTCCTCAGGGACTAACTGTGGTTTCCCTCCATGGCAGCTGGGTTGGTCTGCACATGTCTGAAATTGATTACAAGAGAAGGAAAAGGCTGAAGTTGGTCTGTACTGTGTCTTTGTGTGAATTAGCAGAAAGAACCTCTCTGGGTAGACAAACTAGAAAAAGTAGCCCCATCTGCCATTTTGGGTAAACTAGGTCCCTAACTCAAATAGCTTGGTCTCTAACCAATAGGTCCCTAACTCAAATTGGTCCCTAACTTAAATAATCTGGAGAAACTAACATATAACAAACTAAGAGATAATACAATATGGTTAACTAGCACTGTTATATGAAATAGCCCTAACTATTATTCAGAGGAGAAGAGGAAACTCTTGAGGTTTAGATATTCAGAGAAAACTTCACGAAGAAAATGTGGCGAGATGTGGGTCTTGAAGGATTTATCAGGGTGGGATTCAGTGAGAGAGTGTTACAGGTGGGGACATGGAAAAAGCAAAAACTAAGCAAAATATATTCATGAGATGTGGGCAAACTAGCCCAACTAATGAAGAGTTTTCTTGTGGGCTCCCAGATAGCTGGATGGGGCAGGTGATGTCTAAAGAGTTTGGGACGTAAAAGTGAGCAAGAGATGAGTTTATCTCCATGAAGTAGGAGTCTGGGTACCCACAGGCTCTGAGCAAAAGAGGCTGTATTGCTACAGAGGTGTTGGACCATCATTCCTTTTGCAAAAAAAAAAAAAAAAAAGTGGAGGGGAAAGACCCTGCAATCAGAAAAGAGGGCCACTGATGACCTGAAAAAAGAAAGCCAAGCCCCAAGTCCCATTGGATGCCTTGGCAACTCACTCACATTTCTCCCTTAATCTTTCCTTTCCCATTGTCAAGTCCTCTAAGACCACATCTTTTAAGGGCATCCTATGAGGATTTTATAGTCCTCCTTCCTTTAAAGTTCATTTGAGTTAGTGTTAATAGTGATGTTCACTCTAAACTTGAAAACTTCTGTGTCAGAAGCTATAAATAATCCTCACTGACTAGAAAGACATTTTTGGAGATTGAATTTTCCATCAGCAAATGTGCTTCATAAACTATGGGCCTGTGGAGTTAGCAAATGCCCACCCGCCATGTTCCTAGCATCAAAAACGTTCTCTTCCCTTGTAGCAAAAGCAGGAGAGCAAAGCAAACTGAAGAATAATGAGATCTCCATGAGGGCATGTTCTCAGGTCAGAAATAGGTGGGTTGGTGAAATTCAGATTTAGTGAATTGAACTGCTTATTTATTTGCGAACAGTTTGGGCTCCTGCATTAAATCAATCAGTAAAATTGATAGTGGGTAAGTCCTACTACTAATTTGGACATATAAATACTGATATAGACAGGCAGAAAGACAAATGGACAGAGACAAATACATCATTTACAAGTATTGAAAGCGTATTTTCTCCATTTCGCAAGTGAAAATACTGAGAACAGATGAAATAAGGCATTTTGAATAGGATCTCATGGTTCCAGAATCAGATTCCCTGGACCCTGATTCTCCTCTCCCCACTTGCCCACCCTACTCCATATCCATTCTTTTTCTGTTGGAAAGCCTTTTCTAATTATTTTGCCATGGATTGGTTCTAGCTAATCTCCCTCTTTATCCTCCCCTCTCTCCAACTATTCCCCTCTTCCCATTTTTTGCTATTATCAGGATCTGACCTGTTTCAGGGAAGATATGAGTTTGGTCTCAGATGTCTGTTTTTCCTTTGCAAATCTTGATGTCTCGGTCTTGTCTCTGTAGAGAAAACCCCTGGCCACTTGGGCCTTTCTTCGAAGGGCATAGCATTTAGACAGAGGTGAATTGTGCCTTCCTGTGCCACACACTGAAAGCCTGATTGCGTCCCACATCTGTCACTGCTTGCTGGGTACTTGCTTCCTTCAGAGTCTATAAAACTACTTCTTGCATATTCTTGCAAAGCTGAGAGCCCAAGGGTTTCTGGGTAGTCTTATTGCATTTGAAACACTCTGTAATGGGTCGCAATCTATTCTTGGTTAATGAAGTGGGTTCTTATGGAGATAGTCATCATGCCTGTCTCGGTTGTAGTAGATTTAATAGTGTATGCATTGTATATTTAAATGAAATAATCTATCTAGCAATTCTCTGCTAAAAAGCCCAGAATGCAGAGTACATTTAACACACACTTAAAACAGAGATTATCTAATACAGGGAAGGAAGAAAGGAGGACCTATTATTACCATATTTTACTGTTGATATGGCCAAAGTACTGGAGATTAGGTTGATTTGAAATTACTAAAGATATTTGATACCAAGTCTTACCCTACAAATACTATTATCTAAGCAAAATTAGCCTTTAGAGCAATCTGCCCTTGCTATAGTTTTTCTCCCACACTTTTCATCATTGCCTTTGTGCCCCTGGGCAATCACTACCTTCATCCTGCTCCTCTAGCTATAAAAGAAAATACTATAAGAGTAATTAATTCGTGTGTAGGCAGTAGATCTACTAGTACTCTTGCAGGAGGAATGTTTGTCTTCTCAAAAAGATGAGAATTCCAGTTGCCACCCAGCTGGAACTACTGCTCACAAACATAATTTGAGCAACAGAAGCCAACCTCCAAAAAGTACATATTGTATTATCTCATTCACTTAAAGTTAAACAAGAGATAAAACTACTCTGTGCTGTTAGCAGTCAGAATAGTAGTTACTTTAAAAAGAGGGAGGGAGGGCTTCCCTGGTGGCGCAGTGGTTGAGAGTCCGCCTGCCGATGCAGGGGACGCGGGTTCGTTCCCCGGTCCGGGAAGATCCCACATGCCGCGGAGGGGCTGGGCCCGTGAGCCATGGCCGCGGAGCCTGCGCGTCCAGAGCCTGTGCTCCGCAGCAGGAGAGGCCCGCGTACTGCAAAAAAAAAAAAAAAAAAAAAAAAGAGGGAGGGAGTCATGGTGTGGAGGGCCATCTTGTATGTTACACTTTAATTTTTAAAGTTTAATAAAAATACATATATTGTTGGAAGTGGGCTGTGATTAACTTACAGAAATAATTCTCCAGTAGCTGGGTCTAATTCTCAGATCCCTGCTTTATCGCCTATATGACGCCTGTCTTGTCCACAGACTAGCCTGGTGTTGTTGTTTTTTAACTAAGGAAAAAAAGACAAACTTGGTACCTCCTGACCAATATCTCCCCATTTCCCCTTGCCTGCCGGTCTTTGTAAACCTTAAATATATACAATTTTTAATTGTCCTTTGTATGTCGGTAAAGTTGGGGAGGAAAAAAGACATGATAAAGAGTAGATTTGCACCACATCTCACCTGTTCTTTTTCTAGATCTGTGACAAAATTGACTTGCTTTCCAGAAACCTGGATTAATTACATGCTCTCTGTCACGGAAGGACAGATCATAATTCTTGCCCTCAGGAGGGACTCACAGTAATGATTTTTAACTCAGTCTCCTTGGTAGCATTCAGCCTTCCAGCCAGCTGCCGGGGGGAAGAGAAAGGAAAGAAGGAAGGACAAAGGGAGGGAGTGAGGGAGAGAAGGAAAGGAGGTTGGGAAGAGTGACACTTAGCTAAAACGTTCCTGAAACTAATCAGATGAGGAAGCTGCCGCTCCACCCAAGCTTGGAGCTCCAGGAACTTGTGGTACTGACATGTTGTCGGGGTGGAGTGGGGTGTATCATCTGCTGGCCGGGAGGCAAGAGGCGCATCCCCACCTTCCTAACCTAACTCCACACAGGAGACCAGGTATTTTCTCCGTAGGGCATCTGCAGTTTTATTTAGTGGCCTTTCTTTTATTAATAATTTTATTCTTTTGTATCACAGTGAATTATTGTTTAGGAAGACTTTTAATAGAAGTACTAAAAGGATGTGGTAAGAAAAGAATTATGAGATCACCACTCCATTTTTTGTGCCTTTGTCATATAAATGGAACTGAAATATAGTGCATGGAATTCCAGTATGCTTGTAATTTTAATTTAAATGATCATAATGCATTTGGATGGAAATGTCTTTAAGTTTTTTATCTACTTCCTGAAGTAACGAATTACATTTGTAAGGTTCCTTGAATGAGGACCTAGGCTGCTTGCTTTAAGCTAATTTAAATGGCATAGGATACAGCGTGTTTTTCTTTTGAATGACTAACTATATAATAGAGGTCACTCAGTACTTCTTCTCGTTTTGACTCAGCTTCAGCATTGATTTTATGTCCAAAAATGTCCATGTTATTTTATAGGTGGTCATATAAAATATGAAGATGGAAAAACCCTTGATGTGTTTGGATTTTGTATGTTTTTTTAATTGCCTGGAATTTCCTTTAATGACAAGTGGAATAGCAAGAGCAAAAACCAAAAGACAGAATGAGAGGTAACTAGTATCAACAGGGTGATTGAAATAGAAAAATAAAGACTTTGCATTTTCATTTGTTGCTACAGGGAATTACAGTCTGTAGCCACAAGATTTCCCGCTTTGGGTCTATACTGTGAAGGGCAAATTGACAATCCATTGCAGGTTTAATTTAGTCTCAGTATCAGGTTGTCTGTTCCAGTTGTATTCACCAGATCCACAAGACAATAATTTTTTAAAAAAATAATCTACCATGCCTGAATTAAGAAATTAAAACACAAAAATCAAATAGACTCTGAGTTTGTAACAACTGTTTATGCTTCTTTTCCTAGCAGCAGTTGCCTTATCTGACAATATTCCCAGAGCTGTATGCCAACAAGGCTGGCAAGGCCAAATAAAATGATTTGGCATGATAGGGCAATAAATAATCTGAAGCTGTGAGACCAAAACAGCCTTGCTGATTATCAGCAGCAATTCCCAAGGCAGGAAGAAGGCAAAATTAGCCAAGTAGGAGAAAGGGAAAAATAATTTTTTTTCTCTTGAAAAAAAATTATTTTTTTTCTCTTGAAAAAAATTATTATTTCAAGAAAATGTCAAAGAAAAAAAAAGGAAAAATTATATTTAAAGCACTGTTAATTCCATCCATTATACGATGGACATCAAAAAGTATTCAACAGACTCTATGGGATGTCATTGCAGGAGCTCAAGCATCTTGTTAGGTGGTTGAGCAGATGGCCTTTTAAGGGGTCTTTCAATCCAAGACTCTTGCTTACTAAAGAAAAAGCCTCTGAGTGACCTTAAATTAGTGGTTCCCGGTGAGAGATGTGGATTAAAATCTCCTCAAGAACTTTCTGAAAACACACTGCCCTGGGCCTATCTCAGAAAATTCTGATGCTCTGGGTCTGGTATCCAGGCCAGGCATCTGCATTTTTTTTAATTTATTTTATTGAAGTATAGTTGATTTACAATCTTGTGTTATTTCTGCTGTACAGCAAAGTGATTCAGTTATACATATATATATATACATACACATTCTTTTTCATATTCTTTTCCATTATGATTTATCACAGGCTATTGAATATAGGTCCCTGTGCAAGATGGTAGGACCTTGTTGTTTATCCATTCTATATGTAATAGTTTGCATCTGCTATTCCCAAACTCCCAATCCTTCTCTCCCCGACCCACTCCCCCTTGGCAACCACACGTCTGTCCTCTACCAAGCATCTGCACTTTTAAAAGCACCACAGGTGATTCTGGTGCACAGACTAGGTTGAAAGCCATTGCCTTTAAGGATTCCTACAACTTCCAAAAGCACCTAGCTTAGGATCCTGAATAATGTGCACCACTAGAAGCAATCACTATGTCTATAATAGAGGTACAAAAGAACATCTTCCAAACAGCAGTAAAAGTTAGAGAAAGTGTCCAAATTAAAAACCATCGAAAGTTAGAAACTCCTTACTCTTTTGCTGCCTAGAGTTCAACATTGTATAGCTTAAAATACAACACCTAACTGGTTAGTAACTTGAATGGCATCACTCAATCCATTTGGTATGCTAAAATTTTTTATTAAAATATTCTGAGTTATTCAAGAAACAAGAAAAATCTCAAATAAACCACCTAAGCTTACACCTAAAGGAACTAGAGAAAGAAGGACAAACAAAACCCAAACTTAGTAGAAGGAAAGAAATCATAAAGATAAGAGGAGAAATAAATAGAAACAAAGAAAACAATAGCAAATATCAATAAAACTAAAAGCTGGTTCTTTGAGAAGATAAACAAAATTGATAAACCTTTAGCCAGACTCATCAAGAAAAAGAGGGAGAGGACTCAAATCAATAAAATTAGAGGGCTTCCCTGGTGGCGCAGTGGTTGAGAGTCCGCCTGCCGATGCAGGCGACACGGGTTCGTGCCCCGGTCCTGGAAGATCCCACATGCCGCGGAGCGGCTGGGCCCATGAGCCATGGCCGCTGTGCCTGCGCGTCTGGAGCCTGTGCTCCGCAACGGGAGAGGCCACAACAGTGAGAGGCCCGCGTACCCGCAAAAAAAAATAAATAAATAAATAAAAAATAAAATTAGAAATGAAAAAGGAGAAGTTACAACAGACACCGCAGAAATACAAAGCATCCTAAGAGACTACTACAAGCAACTCTATGCCAATAAAATGGACAACCTGAAAGAAATGGACAAATTCTTAGAGAGGTATAACCTTCCAAGACTGAACCAGGAAAAAATAGAAAATATGAACAGACCAATCACAAGTAGTGAAATTGAAACTGTGATAGAAAATCGTCCAGCAAGCATAAGTCCAGGACCAGATGGCTTCACAGGTGAATTCTATCAAACATTTAGAGACGAGCTAACAGCTATCTTTCTTGAACTCTTCTAAAAAATTGCAGAGGGGCTTCCCTGGTGGTGCAGTGGTTGGGAGTCCACCTGCCGATGCGGGGGATGCGGGTTCGTGCCCCGGTCCGGGAAGATCCCACATGCTGCGGAGCGGCTAGGTCCGTGAGCCATGGCCGCTGGGCCTGCGCGTCCGGAGCCTGTACTCCGCAATGGGAGAGGCCACAACAGTGAGAGGCCCGTGTACCACAAAAAAAAAAAAAAAAAAAAATTGCAGAGGAAGGAACACTCCCAAATTCATTCTACGAGGCCACCATCGCCCTGATACAAAAACCAGACAAAGATACTACAAAAAAAGAAAATTACAGACCAATATCACTGATGAATATAGATGCAAAAACCGTCAACAAAATACAGCAGAATCCAACAGCACATTAAAAGAATCATACACCATGATCAAGTGGGATTTATCCCAGGGATGCAAGGATTCTTCAGTATACGCAAATCAATGTGATACACCATATTAAAAAACTGAAGAATAAAAACCATATGATCATCTCAATAGATGCAGGAAAAGCTTTTGAAAAAATTCAACACCAATTTATGATAAAAACCCTCCAGAAAGTGGGTATAGAGGGAAGCTACCTCAACATAAGAAAGGCCATATACGACAAACCCACAGCAAACATCATTCTCAATGGTGAAAAGCTGAAAACATTTCCTCTAAGATCAGGAACAAGATAAGGATGTCCACTCTCACCACTATTGTTCAACATAGTTTTGGAAGTCCCAGTCACGGCAGTCAGAGAAGAAAAAGAAATAAAAGGAATACAAATTGGAAAAGAAGAAGTAAAAGTGTCACTGTTTGCAGATGACAGGATACTATACATAGAGAATCCTAAAGATGCCACCAGAAAACTACTAGAGCTGATCAATGAATTTGGTAAAGATGCAGGATACAAGCTTAATGTACAGAAATCTTTTGCATTCCTAGACACTAACAACAAAAGATCAGAAAGAGAAATTAAGGAAACAATCCCATTCACCGTTGCAACAAAAAGAATAAAATACCTAGGAATAAACCTACCTAAGGACGTTAAAGAGCTGTACTCAGAAAACTATAAGACACTGATGAAAGAAATCAAAGATGACACAAGTAGATGGAGAGACATACCATGTTCTTGGATTGGAAGAATCAAAATTATGAAAGTGACTATACTACCCAAAGCAATCTACAGATTCAATGCAATCCCTATCAAATTACCAATGGCATTTTTTACAGAACTAGAACAAAAAATGTTAAAATTTGTATGAAGACACTAAAGACCCCGAATAGCCAAAGCAGTCTTGAAGGAAAAAAAATGGAGCTGGAGGAAGCAGACTCCCTGACTGCAGACTGTACTACAACACTACAGTAATCAAGACAATATGGTATTTGCACAAAAACAGAAATATAGATCAATGGAACAAGATAGAAAGCCCAGAGATAAACCCACGCACCTATGGTCAACTAATCTATGGCAAAGGAGGCAAGGATATACAATGGAGAAAAGATAGTCTCTTCAATAAGTGGTTATGGGTAAACTGGACAACTACATGTGAAAGAATAAAATTAGAACACTCCCTAACACCATACACAAAAATAAACTCAAAATGGATTCGAGACCTAAATGTAAGACCAGACACTATAAAACTCTTAGAGGAAAACATAGGAAGAACACTCTGACATAAATCACAGCAAGATCTTTTTTGATCCACCTCCTAGAGTAATGGAAATAAAAACAAAAATAGACAAATGGGACCTAACGAAACAAAAGCTTTTGCACAGCAAAGGAAACCATAAACAAAATGAAAAGACAACCCTCAGAATGGGAGAAAATATTTGCAAATGAATCAACGGACAAAGGATTAATCTCCAAAATATGTAAACAGCTCATGCAGCTCAATATTAAAAAAAGCAAACAGCCCAATCACAAAATGGGCAGAAGACCTAAATAGACATTTCTCCAAAGAAGACATACAGATGGCCAAGTGGCTCATGAAAAGCTGCTCAACATCACTAATTATTAGAGAAATGCAAATCAAAACTACAGTGAGGTATCACCTCACACCAGTTAGAATGGGCATCCTCAGAAAATCTACAAACATCAAATGCTGGAGAGGGTGTGGAGAAAAGGGAACCCTCTTGCACTGTTGGTGGGAATGTAAACTGATACAGCCACTATGGAGAACAGTATGGATTTTCCTTAAAAAACTAAAGATAGAATTACTATATGACCCAGCAATCCCACTATTGGTAATATACCCTGAGAAAACCATAATGCACCCCAGTGTTCCTTGCAGCACTATTTACAATAGCCAGGTCATGGAAGCAACCTAAATGCCCATTGACAGATGAATGAATAAAGAAGAAGTGGTACATACATACAATGGAATATTACTCAGCCATAAAAAGGAACACAATTGAGTCATTTGTAGAGACGTGGATGGACCTAGAGACTGTCATACAGAGTGAAGTAAGTCAGAAAGAGAAAAACAAGTATCGTATATTAACGCATATATGTGGAATCTAGAAAAATGGTACAGATGAACTGGTTTGCAGGGCAGAAATAGAGACACAGATGTAGAGAACAAACATATGGGCACAAAGCAGGGAAAGCAGCAGTGGGGGTGGGGGTGGTGGGATGAATTGGGAGATTGGGATTGACATGTATACACTAATATGTATAAAATGGATAACAAATAAGAACCTGCTGTATAAAAAATAAGTAAAATAAAATTCAAAAAAAATATTCTGAGTTATCAAAAATCACTCATTTTATCATTTTCTGAGAATAGGAAATTTGCATTTGGCTCATGTTTCCATACCCTCTCCCCCAACACATACACACAGAAAAATCTAACAGGACCTGATCCTGATGTACAGAGATGTGTGTCAAAGAGGAAAAATAAGGTTAAACTTCATACTGATATTAGAGAACTTACTTTTAAAAATAATCATATGTTGATTCTACTAAAGAAGCATGGCTGTCAAAAGGGCCAAAATGGATTTGAGGGCAAAGCAGAGAACTTAGAATCCAAATTCACAGGTTGTCCTTCTGGCTCTGCCTCCTGCTGTCCCTGTGTGACCCCTGTCTCCTGTACTCAGTCTTGTCCTGAAAAACCAAAGTTGAAACAGCCTCTCTAGGGAATGAGAGCTTTGTTCCTCCTCATTGGAAATTTCATGACAGGCAGTCAAGGTGAAGGACTGTGTCTCAAACTTGGCAAAAAGTAGCAACCATTTAATTATAAAGCGCCCAATGATATAGATAGTTCCAAAGTGGGTTCACTGTAGACTCTTGACCACTGTGACATCGTCCTTTCAGTGGCTGTAAATGATAGAAGACTTGTGCTTAGCTGAGTTTTTCATGCCTGCTTAAGGATAGAAAAGCGCAGAAGTCTCCATCCTAGTTCCATTTTTATTTGAGGAGGCTTCAATTGCATATATAACTATTAATTTTGATATCTGACAAACAACATCATATCCTAATTCATACATAAAAGTCTGATAGAAAGAAAAAAAAAGGGTTTCCAAAACCTTTTATTGCTGTCTCTTCTGCAAAAGAGGCTTTTCAAAAGGTGATTGAAAAGAGAGCACAGGGCTTCCCTGGTGGTGCAGTGGTTGAGAGTCCGCCTGCCAATGCAGGGGACGCGGGTTCGTGCCCGGGTCCAGGAGGATCCCACATGCCGCGGAGCAGCTGGGCACGTGAGCTATGACCTCTGAGCCTGTGCATCCGGAGCCTGTGCTCTGCAACGGGAGAGGCCACAACAGTGAGAGGCGTGCTCTGCAGCGGGAGAAGCCACAACAGTGAGAGGCCTGCGTACCGAAAAAAAAAAAAAAAAAAAAGAGCACAGCTGAGTTTGAAGCTCGGGCTTCTTGAGCATCATCAGCAATTTATTGAGCAGCAACTGTATGAAAGATAGTGTCTCACACACGGGGACACTGAGATGAATGAGAAACAGTCTCTGCCCTCAAGGCCCTTCCAGTTGAACTGGAGAAACAGAACAGTGTCGGTGTAAGATAAGGCAAACGCCTACTAAATGGCCCCAGGTCCTAGTAGAAGTGATGGGAGTTCCGAGGATGGAGTGATCACAGGAGGTGAGAGCCAAAGTCTGGGTGGACCTGAATGAACAGCAAGCCATATACGGGCACAGAGGATGAGTGGTCACTACAAACAAGATGACTGGGGGGATAGCTATTTTATAATCAGCAGACAATGGCTAGAACAAGGGGTATGTGCAGGGAAAGAAAGAGATTTAAGGTCTAAGCAATAAGCTGGGGCTGGTCCAAAAGTAAAGGAATTGGGGTCTTCTTATCTGCAGGCTGTGGGGAGCCACTCAAAGTTTTTTTAAGCAAAGGTGTAAAAGGTGGTGTTTCAAAAAGATCCGTCTGACATTATGCCTGGAATGATCAACAGGAAGAAAGATTAGTGGTAATAAAACTAGTTAGGTACCATCATACAGTCTGGAAATAAAGGACAGGAGGGTCTGGACTGGGGAAGCAGGCATGAAAATGAAGAGCCCCGTGCAGGAGGTGAGTTCTATGTAGAGAAATAACAGAACATTGTAACTGATGGGCTTGAAAGGGCAGGGGAAGGAAAAGGAGCAGGTCAACACTTGGACAGATATTTATAGAACTCCTGTTGTGTACCAGGCACTGTACTAGGCCCTAGGGAACAATGATCAACAAAATTACTTCAGAAATGACTACTAGATGGGGCGCCTTTGGTGGAATTCTCGGAAAAGAGTTCAAACTCTCACTGTCACCGTGAATTCAGTTCTCTCCATCAACACAGGAACAAACCACAGAAAATTGGTGGGCAGAATGTGTTGCTGGATCTCACTGAGCTAGATTCACAGTTTGAGAACTGAGCTGTACTCAGACACATCCAACTGACAGCAACTCTGGTAGACGTCCTTCGTCTAAGCTTGTAAGACACTTAACGGGGTTGGCTTCCATTTCAGTGTCCATTGGCAGCACACAGCAGCTCATCTGAATTTGGAGTCTCTGTCCTTTACCCTTTTCCATTTCTTTTTTATTATCTTTCTACTCACTCTCAAAGCACACGAAAAAAATCACTTTAACATTTGCATGCCCTCCATCTCCAGCGGGGTCCTATTGTTTCTTGGCTGAATTGAGTTGGCAGAAGACTGCAAAACACCCAGGATGATTTCTGCCTCATGGGATGAAACTGTACATCACAGCATGACCTATGTGACAGTCTCACCAGGCCAACACCAGTACTCTTGATGTGGAACAGGTTAGGAAATGTGTCAGTTGAGCTGGAGGGAGAATGGTTGAGTTTTGGGTTACTGTTTCTCCGTGGACATCACATGTATTAAATGCCCTAGGTGTTGATGAGTATCCTATTGCTTGGCTGAAGGTTAATAAAGCATATGGTAAAACGTAGACACTAAATTAGAAGTGACATTTTAACCCTAAATTATTCTCCAGCTTCTAGGGAATACATCCACACTGCCAGATACAATACTGGGGTTTCAGCCATCCTTAGACATAATGACATGCAAGAGAAACAAATTAAAAGTAAATTTGGGGTAGGGGGGATAAATTCGGAGTTTGGGATTAAAATATACACACTACTATATATAAAATAGATAACCAACAAGAACCTACTTTATAGCACAGGGAACTATACTCAATATCTTGTAATAACGTATAAGGGAAAAGAATCTAAAAAAGAATATATATATTCATATATATATGAATAAGTGAATCGCTTTGTTGTACACCTGAAATTAACACAATATTGTAAATCAACTATATTTCACTAAAAATTTTTTTTAATTGTAAAGAAAAAGTAAATTTGCCACCGCCTTCTTGCAAAACCACTCCAGTAATACTACCCTGCTTTGAATAATTGCTTACTGTTTCTCCTTGTTTTCATCTTTCAAAATGTCACATTAGTCCAGCAACCTTTAAGAGCATTTCTAAATCTGTTTGTCATTTATGGTCACTGGATGCTGCAGTTGGGGCCCGGTATTACCCAAACACTACCTGTCTACAGATGTAAAAAGCTTTGGAGATAGGTTACAACAAGCCATTCCCTTTTATCCCTTTCTGAAGTGGAACCAAATTCAAAGGCGTGACCACATATCCAGAGGTGACTCTTGGTACAGAGTTTCAAAAAAAAAGCCTATTAGGAGCTAAGTAAAAGGTGTTGAATCTGCTACATTCTGTGCACATTTTCTAATCGTCCATTTCTTTTTCCATCCATACCCTGGCAAGTGATAATAGTTCAGTATAGATTAGCTACTAGTAGTTGTAATATTAGTAGTGGTAATATGTGTGATGATGATGTTAATTTAATTGGAAAACCCTAAGTTAGTGGTTTTTAAACTTTAGCGTACCCAAGAATCACACAGAGTGCACATTTGAAACTCACATCACACTTCTGGGGTTCACCACAAGAAATTCTGATTCGGCAACCCCGGCATGGAGCCCAGGAACCACTGCATGATTCAGAGGCAGGTAATCTGTAGACCACACTGTGAGAAGCACTGACTCTGGAGTTCACCAGACATCAGTTTCTGTACATTAGCATTTGAGGGCAGGGGGAGAAGATTCGTGCTAAAAGTAAACTGCATGTGTCTTTGGACAGAAAATGCCATTTAATATTCAGCATAGTATCTTATTGAATAACATAACTGGCACTGCAGAGAAATAACTCTCATGTAATAGAAAACCATGCAAAACTTCACTAGATTATTGAAATACAAGTGCCTATGAAAAGCTAATTTTCTTTAAAATACTGTGTCATTTTAGGGGGAAATGCTTCCAGAATAAACGATATCATGTGTTCCATCTAGTGCCTTTCTCTCTGTTGATAACATTTGCATATTAAAATACAGTATATCTACAGTGAGTGCCTATTGCTCTAATTCTCATTAGGCACGTAGGCTCTTAGACTTGAATAGAAAAGCCTGAAGGTGTGAAGTCCTGTGGCTTGAAAACAAGCAGGATACTAAATTCTTCAAGTAGGAATAGTGGAAAGAGGAAGGAAACTCAGATGTTTACTTGGGTAGGAAGTTGTGTGGTCCCATCCATGAGCTTGTTAGGGAGAATTTGAGAAGGGCCCCTGGAGAGCACCCAAAGCTGATTAAAGCTGGATCTTCAGTAACAAGTATTGATTGCACAAAAGGACGTGGCACAAGCGCCAACTGGCAGCTCTTCTTTGCTGTTCACTGCAGGTTGAGCTCTGAGTGAATGTGTGTTATAGGAAATTGCATCAGAAGATTTTAGGAGGATTTTAAGAGTTACTGAAATGCCAAAATGCACTGCTGAAAGATCAGTCATTCATTCAGTCAACATGTAACGAGTATGTATTGAGCGCCTACCCCATGCCAAGCCCTGCACTGAGGGCCAGTGATGTGACTGTGCCTCACTGGAAGCTTCTAATAATCACCTGTCCGCCTGAGATGACTTGGATACCTTGACTCAATTAAATCCAAACAGTATGTCAATCACCTAAAGGGGCGGAGGTCAAAATATGAATAGTGGGGATGTAAAAAATATTACTCTCTGAACCAATTGATGACCAATTGAGTCAGTTGCCTTCTCCAACTTCCATACTACCCTTCCTTCTTATTAACTGAACCTTGAGTTTTAAATGAGCACATTTCCGGGACTTCCCTGTGTGGTGCAGTGGTTAAGAATTCGCCTGCCAATGCAGGGGACACGGCTTCAAGCCCTGGTCCGGGAAGATCCCATATGCCGTGGAGCAACTAAGCCCATGCGCCACAACTACTGATCCTGTACTCTAGAGCCCGTGAGCCACAACTACTGAGCCCACGTGCCACAACTACTGAAGCCCACATGCCTAGAGCCCGTGCTCCGCAACAAGAGAAGCCACCACAATGAGAAGCACAAGCACCACAACGAAGAGTAGCCCCTGCTCGCCACAACTGGAGAAAGCCCGCATGCAGCAACGAAGACCCAACACAGACAAAAATAAATAAATTTATTTATTTATTTAAAATATGTATATATGAGCACATTGCCACTTGAAATAGCGTCCACATTTCTCAGCTTTCTTTGTCCTACGTATAACAATGAGACAGTATTGCCCGATGATATGAAAGTAGAGGTGCTCTGTATGAGATCCAGGAAGCCTGGATTTGAAAGGAAAGAGTTGTGCCCTTCTCCCCTTCCTGAATCTTGAGAAAGGGATGTGATAGAGCATAAACAACTATTTTATACCATGAGGACAAGGGCTGTATCCCAGGTATGACACAGCAAAAAGCTAGAAGAACTTCAGCCCATGGTGACTGTCGAGTCACTATACTGTGCTACAACCTCAAAACACCTTTCACACGAGAGAGAAGTAAACTTTTAAAAGTTGTTTTGAGGAGGCAGGTACTTCCTGTCACAACCAAATTTAGTTCTCAGTGATAAAAATCTATCTTCACCAGCCATGAACAGAAAACCCAGTTCAAGCTGGCCGAAACAGTGGAGGAGAGTTACTGGTCCATGTAGTTCCGAAGTAATACAGACTTTAGGGTAGGTTTGATGGGTCTGCTTAGTGATGCTGTCAAAGAACCGGATTCCTTTCCTCTCTCCTCACCTTCCACAGATGAGCTTCATTATAAAGCTGGCCCCTCTTCAGGGGAGCACAGTGTTGCCAGCAGCTCCTGGCTACTTGCCTCTTCACACACATTCAGGGAGGGGGACATGAGCCCTCTCAGAAAAGTAAGGAAGCTTCTTTCAGATCTTGTCCATTCTTAATAGTCCAAACCGATCATCTGTCCATCCCTGAGCCACTAATATAACCAGGGGGTGAATTTCTCTGGAGCTGCAGTTTCCTGACTGCATCGAGGCACACTGGGGCACCACAAACAAACTCACAGGGGCACCGCGGCAGAAATTTAAATTTTTCAAAAAGAACACAGATATACCTGTCAGACATCACACACAATTCTACTATTAAGTTGTTTGGACCCAACTACTTAATAAACAAAAGTGTTAGATTTGTAGGGGTTTATTTTATTTGTTGGTTTGGGTTTGGGTTTCATTTTTTCTTTCTTGGCCTAAGGGCACCATGAAAATATTAATGAGACACTTACAGGTACTGTGAACCAAGAAAGGAACCTTTGGCCTAGAGTCTCAGTCCTGGAGTCAGAGGTGGAATTAGCTTCCCCCAGATTATGGGGGCTGCACAGAGAGGTGTGGATTTACAAGTGAAAACTGGGGTGATTGCTAAGAAAGCAGAGACTAGACATGTGGGAGGCAACCACAGTGTCCATAGGCCCTTGGAAGAGCTAAACCCTGCATTCTTCTTACGAGAGAATTGCCTTTGTTTAGGAAAATACAATAAGTCCTTTGGGGTGAAAGGTGAGACCCTTGAAGGCTTGGGATCAGCAGGAGATAATACAGCAAAAGAGAAAGCAAAACGTCCTTTGTTAGAAGTAATAGGAATGTGGAGATAGGGAAAGAGGAGAGAAAACGGAAAGAGAAGAGATCTGAACCACAAACCAGAGTTGTCAAATCTTTGAAGAACACCAGCATTTCGTATTCTATTTTAAGTATCTATATTACTGCAATATTCCAACCTGCCAAACTTGAGAAAAATCTATTACCCAGGTGAATAGGGTTTTCTTTTTCAGGAAATCAAAGAAAGGCTGAGGTCCCTGCTTACATTGACATCATTTAAAAGAGGAATAGCACCTGTAAAATAACTGTGTCTCTGCAGGGATCTAATTCAGTGGAGCCAGAGACAACAGGAGAATAACCTGCCTCCTTTCCCCTACCACCCTCTGCCCCCCAAATTAGTAGAAATTATAGAGAGGGCACAGAATAGTGGTTCTCAATCCTGTCTACATATCTAGAGTCACCTGGGGAAGCATTTAAAAAGAAACAGTGACGTTTTTCCCCACCCTAGACCAAGTAAATAAAAAATCTCTACGGTTGGGGCTCAGAAATCTATATATTTTTTAAAGCTCCCCAGATGATTCTAACGTGTAGCCAAGGTTGAGAACCACTGGTCTAGGACATTCCACAAATCAAGGAATAGACCTTGAAGGGAAGAGAGACTCCTTAACTTGGGAGTGGAGGAGGGGTTGATATGGCTCCTCTTTGTCCCACTTGAATTCTTTTTTTTTTTTCTTAATTTATTTATTTTTGGCTGCGTTGGGTCTTCGTTGCTGCGCTCCCGGGCTTTCTCTAGTTGAGGCGAGCGGGGGCTACTCTTCACTGCGGTGCACAGGCTTCTCATTGCGGTGGCTTCTCTTGTTGCAGAGCATGGGCTCTAGGCAGGCAGGCTTCAGTAGTTGTGGCTCACGGGCTCAGTAGTTGTGGCTTGTGGGCTCAGTAGTTGTGGCTCACGGGCTTCAGTAGTTGTGGCTCGTGGGCTCTAGAGCACAGGCTGAGTAGTTGTGGCACACGAGCTTAGTTGCTCCGCGGCATGTGGGATCTTCCCGGACCAGGGCTCGAACCCGTGTCCCCTGCATTGGCAGGTGGATTCTCAACAACTGAGCCACCAGGGAAGCTCCATGTCCCACTTAAATTCTCTCCACCAAACCAAGATCTATAGAAAAGGCCTGGACCGAGTCGTGAGATCCAGGATCTAGTCCTAGCTTTGCAGTTCACTACCTTTGCATGATTTGAGGTAAGTCACTTAATTTTTTATCTCTCCGAACCTCCGTTAAAGAGAAGTGGGCTTGATAAAATGACGTCACTTTCCCAAGTTCTCAGAGTACCTTATCGGCATTCACTGTCTGACACTAACAAAGGCCAAATCAGAAGGAAACCACGATTTCTCCTCCCCATTTCAGAAACGTAAAACCTGAAATGCAGAGAGCCCAGGTAACTCCCCACACAAGAGCAGGTGAGGTGAGGATGGCTGCTTTCTTCATCAGCCATGGTTTGGTTGTCATTTACAGGGGATTTGGGTTTCTTGTACAGGATATGTGGAGACAGCAGTGTTTTTCTTAAATACCAATCCATTTCTTATCAGGGATCTTATTAACTCTGAGGAAGAATAGAAGAGTAAATGGTATACTTATTTGGAAGTTTGATTTCTCTCTCTTTCTTTTTCTGGCTGTTTTTCCTGCTGTCTCCCATAAGTATCTGCTCTTCTTTTAAAATATGAATAGATTTGATAGCTTTCTCCTAAAAACAGTGATTCTCAACCAGAGACAAATTTGCCCCTCCCTCCCACCCAGGGGAGCATCCAACAATATCTACAGATATTTTTGTCATAATGTGGGGGGCGGGGAAGTGGGTGCTCCTGGCATGTAGTGGGTAGAAGCCAGGGATGCTGCTAAATATCCTACAATGCACAGGACAGTCCTCACAACAAAGAATTATCCAGCCCAAAATGTCAATAGTGCTGAGGTTAAGAAAACCCATCCTAAAACGTGAATGAGATTTGTCACCCCTGTTTCACAGGAATTTCAGTTTCTGAGCATATCACAGTTAAGGTGCTTTTATCCCTGATGCATTTAGCGACAGCAGTGACTCCTGAAGATCAAGTAGCTCATGACAGCAAGAGTGTTCTTCAGTAGGAGGGAATTAAATAGCTGTATAAAATCCCAATATTTATTCAGTTTTTGTGTAACATTATTTACAGGCACTGGAACTACTTACGGGCAAAAATGTCATAACTGTAAGACAATCACAGAAATTGCCTTCATGAGTACAAAACCTGCAGAGGCTTTTGTTTCCAGACTTTGAGAGAAGTGGACTTTGGGACCCCTAGAAATTGAGATGTTCAGGCTCCCTCACTGACAAGTTCCGTGGGAGATAAACAGGTTTTGTTTTAAGTATGTATATGTGTAAAAAATGATCTGAAGGACTCACATCAAACTTAATAGTGGTTTCCCATAGGGAAAGGGAGAAGAGAAAAGAGAAAGATGGGTTAGAGGGGGAGAAACAGGACTTCATCTTTTTCTTTTTTTTTTTTTTTAAAGAAGATGTTGCGGGTAGGAGTTTATTAATTAATTTATTTATTTTTGCTGTGCTGGGTCTTTGTCTCTGTGCGAGGGCTCCCTCCAGTCACGGCAAGTGGGGGCCACTCTTCATCGCGGTGCGCGGGCCTCTCACTGTTGTGGCCTCTCCCGTTGCAGAGCATAGGCTCCAGACGCGCAGGCTTAGCAGTTGTGGCTCACGGGCCCAGCCGCTCCGCGGCATGTGGGATCCTCCCAGACCAGGGCTCGAACCCGTGTCCCCTGCACTAGCAGGCAGACTCCCAACCACTGCGCCACCAGGGAAGCCCCATCATTTTTTATAAATCAGCTTTATTGAAATATAATTTCCATACAGTAAAATTCACAAGCTTTAAATGTGCAATTCAGTGGGCTTTGACAAATGTATATAGTTGTGTTAAGTCCAATAGAATTTTTAATTTTTCATATTTGAATCTTGTACAAGAAACTTATGTTTTTTATTGTTTATAATTTGTATTTTGGTTTATAATTTAAAAACATGTTTTTAGAAAAACCGTTCAAAATTATGTAATCATACTGCCCCTCATTTTGTAAAAGCGACTTACAAAGATGCATGAAGCATAGCAAAATAACATAACTGGAAATGAAAGGGATGTAAAAGGAGAAACAATAATTTAAATTGGAGCCAAGTTTAAGAATGCAAACCATGAATTCTCATTTCCTCTTTATACGTAGGACATTCAGACTTTAAGCTTCCAATCAGTCATCCTCGCTTATATGTTTGAGAACTTCATTGAATTTAGGCTCCTATTTAGCAAATCCAATTTGCTCTCCTTCCTTTTAAGTATTCATGATAACTTATAACGTCAGTGTTTTTCATAAGCTCATTGAAGGCTAACCCCCAAATATTGTTTGCCCATGAGAAAGCAAGAGTTACATGAGCCAGGTTTTAAAACTAAAGTTATCCTTGGTACTAACAAAGAAGGTAGAGACTGACTTAAGGTAACTTTCTATGAAAAGCCAACTTCTGCTGGAATTCAGCAACCAAGTCTTGTAAAACCATGAAGTCCCCTGTGTAGGGCAGCGGTTTGCTGGAGCCAGCTTCTACTAGCTTACCAGGGTCAATTGTCACATTTTGGGGAATTTTGACAGCTGGTTGTTAAACACATCCATTATTAAAAATCAGATTACATAAACTTATGATTAAAGAAATTTCATTAAAAACAAAGGTAATAGGGCTTCCCTGGTGGCGCAGTGGTTGGGGGTCCGCCTGCCGGTGCGGGGGACGTGGGTTCGTGTCCCGGTCCTGGAAGATCCCACATGCCGCGGAGCGGCTGGGCCCGTGAGCCATGGCCGCTGGGCCTGCGCGTCCGGAGCCTGTGCTCCGCGACGGGAGAGGCCGCGGCAGTGAGAGGCCCGCGTACCGCAGAAAAAAAAAAAAAGGTAATAAATATTTAAAACTCATCACTTCCTAATTATATTACTACATTTTTACCATTAGCTGTGCTCTTACAGTTATTTACATCTGTTTATGCGTGTATGGTGATGTTATGTAACAGTGTGCCCATGCACATTCCTTCCCAATGCCATATTCAGATGTCACTTTGGTAACTTGAAATTGCCTATGGTGAGAATGTTTGCACCACAGAAATCAGCAAATCTACAAAACAGGACTTGATTTATCACTTTATTGATTGTCTAGACATAAGAAAGTGATGGGGAAATTTTTAGTCACGCAGATTAAACTTAAAAATGTGGGCTTCCCTGGTGGCTCAGTGGTTGAGTGTCCGCCTGCCGATGCAGGGGACACGGGTTCGTGCCCCGGTCCGGCAAGATGCCACGTGCCGCGGAGCGGCTAGGCCCGTGAGCCATGGCCGCTGAGCCTGCGCGTCCGGAGCCTGTGCTCCGCAACGGGAGAGGCCACAACAGTGAGAGGCCCGCGTACCGCAAAAAAAAAAAAAAAAAAAAAATGTGTCATGTGTGTAGCCATTACATTGAGGGGAAAAATGAGGAAATATTCTTCCAGTATTCAGAAACTACTATGCACTTCAGCAGAGAAGTCCCTCACATCATTGCCAAACAAGTAAAGTTCCAATATATATCTTCATTGTTTCATTTGTCTTACTCATTAGTGTAAACAAAATATCAACCAGCAGCCATGTTGGAACTACAGTGATTTGTCAATTGCAACTATTAGGTTGGCCTCAAACGCACAAGCTCTGCAAAAATCAACAGAAGCATTCTGTGAGAATCAATTGACAATATGAAATTTATAGTCAAGAGTATTGAAATTTTTATTATTATTTATAAATTGTAAAGGATGCTACCCATCCTTTATATCAGTAAAATGTATAATAAACTTCTGTAGGTATATTATGCATATGTTTTCCCCCATATTTACCGGCACACTATTGCCTGGAGCTGAAGATCTCAGGGCACTAAACATATGCTAAAGACTTTTTTGTTCGGCGCCCAGGCTAAGAGTACAGTTAGGTAGAGGGATATAGTTGAAAGTCCCAATGATGATTTTCTTCACACTATTCCAGAAAAAAAGAATGCTCTTTCCTGTGCATAGACTCTTCCCTACCTCCCAGGCAACCCTTTCACAAATGGCCAAGCAGACTGGGTAGAGGATTTTGAATGTCTCAAAGCAAAACAATTACAATTATTGCAAGGAAAATGTTTGAATGTGTGCCTTACTGATGAGATAACCAAGGAATCATTTGCTCATACAGAGACTAAGCATTAATCCACCAGTGGTGGGGTCTGAGTGAACAGGGCTGGTCCTGGGCATCATTGCAAAGTGTGTGTGTTTGGCCGTTTCTCATCTCTTACCTTGGAGCTTACCCCTCTACTGCTCTAGAGGTGATAATGCCTCTTCACCCGCTGTCTTTTTCCATTCCCAAAGGCTTTGCTCTTCCTTCATCTACTTAAAAAATAGAGTAGCTAGCTCTGGAAACCAACCTATGTAGTCTAGTAGCAAACTCGGATGACTTCAGAGGCCAGACCTTCTCTGTCTAAGATGCACTTAAATGCAAACTTTTCAATATATGTGCACGTCAAATAAATTGTATCTACAAGAAAAATTAGCCCACAGGCTGTCAGTTAGTGAGCTCCAAGTCTAATCTTTCAAGGGCTATTGGCAAGGTGGTAGATTGGTGTGAAGTAAAAAGGTGGGCATTTGGAGGCTGACTCACCTGGACCTGAATCCTGGATTTCTGTCTTAATGTGTGACCTTGGAAAAATTACTGAATTATCTGAACCTTGGCTTTCTTATCTGTAAAATGAATTGTTAAAGAAAGAAATAAGTGAAGATAGATAAACCATCAATAAAGAGAAGATAGCTCAATAAACATTCCAATTCTTTCACCCAGCTCCCAATACCCAACGAAGTTAATTTTTGATGATGAGATTTTAGGAGCTGAATTTAGGGTGCAGGTATCTGAAGAAACATAGCCAGGGCATGGCCTCAGTAGCCAAGTAGGCAGCTGTCTACTGTACTTATTCAAGACATAAGAATAAGACTGTGGGAGATTTGCTTCTGCTACAGAACTAGTCTTAGAGAAGCATGGCAGGGGTAAGAAGGGAAGGTAGGATGCCAGACTTTGCATTTTGGAAGTACTTTGGTCTGATTTTTTTCCTCTCCACTCCTTGAGTCAAAAACTTAAATTAGGGCTGTGACTACCCATAGAAGCTCCCCTTGTTCCTTCTGCCCATGCCCTGCTCCCCACCCCTCCGCAGAGCTCAGAGTGGTCCTGTAAGAGTATGGGGGGTTTTTCCCAGCCTTCCACAGAAACCACTGTGTTTGAAGATTCCTTCCAGAAATGGTTTATGTGACTTGTGGTTGTAGTTTGAATAGTAGAAGAATTCTTTCCTCTACATTTTCATGTGTGCCATATGATCTGAGTAAAGCAGCAGCTCCAAACATGAGATAATATGTGGAGGAAATGTCATCTAGCTTGGAAGGGAATATTTGGCATTGAAAGTTTGCCCAGATTTAACTAAAAAGAACCATGTAACCTCATTCTTAGGATCATAGCCCATCAATTCAGAGAGGTTGTTTAAAAGACAACCTCTCTCAGGTTATGTTCATTTTGAGCTGATCCATGGAAAAACCATTAAAAAATGAAAACATGATATCAATTCTAGAATGTTATTCATAGCTGTTTGACTCAGCCTTAAAAGGACTGCAAGGACTTGATGCCTGGTGTATTGTCAGACTCTCAATAAACTGTTGATGGATGGGTGGATAAATAAATGTATGAATGATTTTAGATATTCAGGAGCAATGAAAAGTGTGCTTGAGCATCATATATTGTATATCTCAATAGAATCTATAATGAGTTGCTTTATTGAGTTGGCTCCATTTTGATACGCTGAGATGAATACATATGTATATTTCATAGGAAGATCAATTATGAGCAAGCCAAAAATGTGCTCTGTTTCCTAAACATCTTTAAATACGTTCTATATAACTTTGCTTCGGTATTTGACCAATGCATCCAACATTGTTCTGTGAAACAACATAGCCTGGGAATTTTTTCAGAATAATTGATGTACTACAAAGAAACCATGAGTAACAAGTGGGAGAATGAAACTGCCTTCCAGACTTTTGGATGAGAAAATTCCCAGAAATGTTGGGAACTGCCGGAAATGCCTGGTTGTTAATGCAACTAGCCATGCAAATCATCTTGGGCTGGAAGCCAGACATTTCCCACTCTGTTTTGTGACAGCTCCCCTCTGGGGAGCAAGGCCGGTTCCTCCAAACCAGCAGCTGTGTAACAGACCACCACAACGTGGCCAAGATGATTCTCAGAGCCGTTTCCTCTCACGGCTGCATGCCTTCTTCGTTAAAGAGATGCCTCTGTCAGGAGTGAGGCTGACTTTCTTTTTACTGCTAGTTTACCCTTGACCTACCTTAAATTATAGATTATCATCTCCTGAAGGCAGAATCCGTGACCAAGTTACCTTTGCATCTCTTCCCGTTCCCACCTCCCACTGCCATCGCGCCCGGCCTGAAGGGGGCGCTCCAAGGGGACAGTTGAATTGAACGGAACACCAATTGTATCCAGTCCTGATGATATTCAATAATTACTCTCTTTTACACAAAGTGGAATAACTCCTTCGGGAAATGGCAGAAATCAGAAAAGACATTTAGAGCAGCGACTTAACCTCTCAGATACTCCCCCAAAGCCCTGTAGAACTGCTGCGTGTTACCCGGAGTCTGGGGCCTCTCGGGAGCTTGTGGCGTGGGGACGGATTAAAGGTTTTCTCCTTTCCGTGCTGGCTCCCAGCGCAGCCAGAAGCAGGAAGTATAGCCCCCGGTGTTAAAAGAACACTTTACACACAGCTCTGGAGCAATACACCGCCTCCACCCCTTTTTAGGAAAAAATGTTGGGACATGGAACTAAAGAGCCTAGCAGCCACATTCTCAGAATATTTGAAATGATACTCATCTTTTAACAAAGGCTTCTGTGCATCCACAAAGCGGAAGCAGACCCTGTTCCTCTGCCTCGCGCTGGCTCTGTCCTTGGGAGCCTGAGCTCTTTGAGGTGATGCCCTGCCAGGCGGGCCGGGAGCACATCCTCACATCCTCGCAGTGCCATTCCAACACCACAGGGGAGAGATGCTAGAGAGACACACAGTCTCCTGAACCTTTTTCTGTGTATTCCCCTCTGGATGGCAAGCACCCTGCGTTGTGTATACACGTGCGTCTTCTGAACCCAGCCATAAATAAATGCAAGCTGTCTTATTCAGACAATAACAACATATAAGAGAAAGAAAAACAGTCACTAACAGGAAAAGAAAAACCTGTTCTTTGTCCCAAAAGAGAGAAACCCTTTGTGTTCAGAATAAACACCTTTAGCTTTTTCATGGAAAAAATGTATTTTTTGTTTATTATCTATAGTTACCACTTCCTAAATCCTTTTAGTTTAGAAAGACTACGCCTGACAGAGCTTTTGTATTTTTCTTTCCACAGTTAAGCAGAGCCACTCACTGCTCCACACAGGGTCTGTTCTAGTATTAAAAGTCATTTCTTTTGGCACAGATTTTAACCTGTCTTAAAATGATAACCATGCGGTCTTGATAAATTATTTGAAAAGCTTCTCCTAAGGTGGCTTTGGTGGTTTTGTTAAGACATTTATTTTAAGAGTATCTCTCAATAGAATTTATCAGTGAATTACTTTATGTGTTCCCAGCATTAAATTATTTCCGCTCTAAGAATATTATAACTCCTTTCCTCACAGTGATGAAAAAAATGAAACTATCCTCAAACAGTGCTAGGCTGGGTACTGACCTTATGTCAGTAATTTTTGGAATGTTCCCACCAGAAGTTATAAATTATAAATATAAGGCCCAGAAGAGAGAGAAACATTAAAGAGTGAGGAAAACAGCAATTAGAGTTTCACATAAATACCATCAACTGGAGAACAACAAATCAAGCACATGGGAGGGGAGTGGTATTGTTCAAGCTAGGATGTGGGGAGATGGGAGGGAACATAGAGAGAGCTGAAGGCCGGGTAAATAAAGCATACCAGGAAAAGAAGGATTCAGTGTCCATTATTCCAGAGAAAATGGGCACTTTCTGAGGTAGGTTTCTCTGCAACCTTGGAGATTCTAGTTTGTTCCTTCACTGATAAACAAAAAGTTAGCAGTGATAACATCCTTGATAACACTTCCTCTGGAATGTATAACATTCCATGTTTCTGCTTCATAGTCACCACCGGACATGCATGAGTCAGACTGAGAGGTGGGGAATTTGCTGGGCTGCTCATGGGACCATTGAAGTTATAGTCAAGGCTTATGAGGTGTGGACTTGCTATGCTTCTTTCTCTTTCAGCTCATCTTGTACTAAGAGCCATAGGTGATTTCTTTATCTCAGAACAGGCTATCTTAAGTGTGAGGTTAAAGGGCAAAGCTTGCCAGAACAGTAGATGGGACTGCAGACTGGAAACCTGAACCTTGTTTGTCTGGTCATGCTGTCGTAAAATAATAGTAGCTAATTAAGGGCTTAGTACAGCGCCTAATTATATTCATTACCTTCACTTATCTTTCACAATAAGTATGTCAAAGACTATTATTATCCCAATTTTATAGATGAGGAAACTAAGAAGTCAAAAAAAAGCTTGCATTTCTATAGCTCACAAAGGATACAGCAGAGACTTAAACCCAGGTCTCTTTCCAGAGTTCACCGTCTTAATGTGTCCCCTCCTACACAATAATAAAGGGAAGCTACTATTATTTTTTTTCTGAAAGCAGCCAAAAGAAAGTCTGCCTAGGATATAATTAAATAGCAATTCATAATAGAGGAGAGCTACTTGTGTCTGGAAAATTTTCCCTTAAACAAGCCTCTTCATATTATTTTCGGGCACACCCATTTTATAAAGAGGGCTAAATTGAATATGTTGTTAATTTGCTTATAATAGTTCTAAATTGTCCATGTCCTTGAATAGATACAAGGTTTCTCAGGCTGGGCTCTAAGGAAGAACCCACCCCACCCGTGGGTGATCCACCCTGTGGACCTATCCCCTCAGGGAACAATTTACATTAAAATGTGCGAAAGAGATGTCCAGTCAAGTCGAAACTGTACCGTGTCATAACAGGATTACACACAAAAAGAGAATGAATGGTACCATGATTAATTTTGACCATAAATTTAAAGTACCAAATAAGTGTGAAAAAGTAGATGATATGGTAGTTTGTAGGAGAGAGATTTTGCTGCAGCTCTGGAAGTCAAGAAAGAGCAAAGTGAGATGATTAATAAAGTTTTGAGTTGCACAGATCTGGGTTTAAATCTACCATTATGACCTTGAGCTAGTTATTTGACCTCTCTCAGTCCAACTTCTTCATCTGTAAAATGGGAATTTGGGGATTCAGTAATAAATGTAAAATGTTTAGCATGGTGCTCTGCCTGTTCTTATTGTAATATAATTGTCTATTTGTCTGACAGTCTCCTCCATTAGCCTGTGACCTCTTCAAAAACTGGATTTATGTCTGTTTATCTTTGTGTCTCTGAGCCTTTGATATAGTGCTTAAGCTCATCCCCACTCCTGTTGTTTCCTTCTATGTGAAGGATATTCCATTATCATATTATTCCTGGTTTCTGTCTGCTCTTGACATATTCCCCACTTGGAGAAGAGAATGGATTACCTGAATGATGAGACAAGAAGGCCTTACCATCTGTACTCTTCACATCCTCTTGGGAGTGAAGTTTCTGCAGGGAGCGTGGCGTCTCTTCTACTCTTCCACACCGTAAATCTTACTGTTCAGTGCCTCCATGACTTAGTAGACAAGAGACCTAACTCTGGGGTCCTATAATATGAGGCCCATTTCCACACAAATCTTGAGGGGCAAAGGAAGACCTAGCTGGAAAGATAGATTAAAACCAGACAGTGAAAAGATCTTCTTATACCTCCATGGCATGACATTTTGGCAGATTCCTTAAAACATATAGATAATGATAAAGAATGGAAAGAGTCTACATGAGTAAGCCCAAAATCATACTTGTTTTTGTTTTTAATGTTTGGATATTTTTGGCGTGGGGGAGGGGTGCAGGGGAATGGGGAAGGTTGTTCTTTGCATTTTTGTTTTAATTTGTTGAGGGGCTGAAGATGAGATATCAATATTTTAAGTTCTTTGCAGAATTCATTTTTGTCTTATCTTTAAGTTATTTTTTACTAAGGTACTAATAAACCCTTCATTTGATGAATGGACCTGCTAAGTCAGTTTTTCTCCAAGTGTGGTCCAGGGACCATCTGCCTCAGAATTACCTGGAGGGCTTCAGAATACAAATTACTATGCCTCACCTCAAACCTGCCAAACCAGAATCCCTGGGGGCATGGCCTTGGAATATGATTTTAACATTCTCCCCAAGGGATTTTTATGTTCATTGTATTAAGGGCAACACCTGCCAAAAGACAAGTGAATTCAATTTAAATGTACCTAGAAGAGGAAATTATGTTTGTGTGTGTGTGTGTGTGTGTGTGTATGTGTGTGTGTATGTGTGTGTGTGTGTGTGTGTGTGTGCAGTTATTGCTAAATCAGTTAACTGACCATTCTGATTACTGCTACCGACCGTTCTGATTACTGCTATGATCCTTTTTCCCTATAGACCAGAGCAGCCCTGCTTACTCAGCTGAGGATATCATCAAAACCCCAGCTGGGCCTTTTGTCTATGTGTCTTTCTGATAGATCTTATGAAAAAAATAATCGTTTTAAAACCCTTAAAAACTTAGAGACTGGGCTTCCCTGGTGGCGCAGTGGTTGAGAGTCCGCCTGCCGATGCAGGGGACGCGGGTTTGTGCCCCGGTCCGGGAAGATCCCATATGCCGCGGAGCGGCTAGGCCCGTGAGCCATGGCCGCTGAGCCTGCGCGTCCGGAAAACTTAGAGACAAACACATACTTTTAAAAGAACAAGAAGAACCCTTACAATTCTTCCAAAGAATCGTAGCTACATCCAGTTTTCCTCTTCTGGTTCTAAGTGTCTAGAGGTAATAGACGGGAACTTCAACACAGAGGAACATTCTTAGGTACGGATTGCAAGCTTTTATCCCACCACACTGCCCTCCTTCTGTTGGCAAGTGTGGGAGACGCTCTGCTTAGGCCTGCTTTGTTTCTCGTTATAGATCATGCAACAGATGAGTGACCACCGCTACGACAAACTCACTGTGCCTGATGACACGGCCGCAAACTGCTTATATCTAAATATCCCCAATAAAGGCCACGTCTTGCTGCACCGAACCCCAGAAGAGTATCCAGAAAGTGCAAAGGTAAAAAAAAAAGTCCTTCCTGCCACAGCAGCTGAGTAGGCCTCCCTTTGCAGCCTTCCTGCCTAGAGATTTTTTTTCACAATAGAGTGACAAATAACAGGGCTTCCTTTTCCCCTATACACATCATTAGGAAAGCCAAAAGGATAACATTATTTATTTATTTATTTTTATATGATTTTTTTAACATCTTTATTGGAGTATAATTGCTTTACAATGGTGTGTTAGTTTCTGCTTTATAACCAAGTGAATCAGTTATACATATACATATGTTCCCATATCTCTTCCCTCTTTCGTCTCCCTCCCTCCCACCCTCCCTATCCCACCCCTCAGAATGGGAGAAAATATTTGCAAATGAAGCAACTGACAAAGGATTAATCTCCAAAATGTACAAGGATAACATAATTTAGGGCCGAAGGAAAGTTTATTTAAACTCGCTCTTCTCGTTAGTGTCATTGGTCACTAATGCATGCAAAGTAATTGAGATGATCATGCCTGGTATTCAGACCTTTTCAAATGAGTATTTGGATCTCCCAAGTCTGTGCTCCAGCTCTGATTAAATGTACTTCCTGACACTGACATGCTCATTAGGCATACAGACCTACAATTAGATGGCCAACTGCGTCATTGTTTTCTGACAAATCTAAGCTGCCCCTCATCAGAGGGTCATTTGTTTCTTCAGTCAGAGAAGTAGGAATGACCCAAAGAGAAGGGTGCTCAAAAGCAGGGGCTACGCATCCTAGGCAACAAAGGCCTGAAAGGATAGAACAAGAAGAAATATAAATACAGCACACTTGGAACCAGCCAACTGGTCCCTCCAAGCAGCTCTGCATTTATGTTCCAGCCAAGGAATTGCCCCCTCCGTATGGAATTCCTTCCTGGTCTGAGAAAATCTTCCCAGTCTTTCAGGGCACTCTGCCAGTCTCATCTGTATACTTTGGTAATTTCAATTTAATCATACCAAGCAGATTAAGGGTGTTGGTCCATAGATCCTTCAAGTGTTCATATCTTTTTTAGGCATTTCAGTATGTTCATCTCTGTCCAGAGGAGCAAGATATTTATAGTAAGCATTACAGAAGAGTCTTAGTAACCACTGATCTCTCTCTCTTTTCTTTAATCTTAAGCTTTAAAACTTTTAGGAAATAGTTTATGCTACTTTTTAAATATGCAATACTGTATAATTACTAGGCTTATCCTCCTAGTCAGGAAGGATCCCCCTCAGCAGATTAAAAAGAGAGCAGGGGAAGAGGATAAATAGATAATTTTTTTTCCTTCTTCCATGGCTGAAAGTGTGAACCTGAGGAAAATATAGGACCCCTGACCCCCTGGACTGGGGCTTAACCAGCTCTCAGATGAATAGTGGGTCTCACAATTTAATGTGCATCAGAGTTGTTAAAAATACAGGTTCCTAGACCTCCCCACCTTAGAATCTGCAATGTCAGTAAGCACCCTGGTCACTGAACTCACTTGAAGAAACACAGCTCTGGATCATTCGTCCCCCTTCAGCCACATCAATCATCCGATAACAAGATGATCGTTAACTGCTTCTGAATTCAGCCCTGGGTCTACCACCAAAAACAGTAACATCATGTTTATTGAGTGCTTCCCCTGTGCCAGGCACACCGCATGTACTGTCTTATTCATTCCTTACAGCAGCCCTGTGAGGGTGCTATTATTACTCCAGTCTTACAGAGAAATAATCCCAAGGGGATGCCACTTGACCGAAATTACACTTGGAGCAGTAAGTTGGCAGAACTGGGGCTGGAACCCAACTCTGTGTGGTTCCAGCACTCTTAATTAACCACTGTACCAAAGTACATCCTACAGAAGCATGGTAGATTGTTTTTAGGCAGTGTGTTTTCAAGTGATTTTGCCTTTTTTTTTAAAAAAAAAAAGTTCTTTGTTTTATCATCAGAGAAAAAATCTGTGGACTGTTAATTTGAAGGTTTGACACATGCTTTCTTTCTATTCGTGTCAAAAGATGCTCTAAAATTCACACACCTGTAACTTAAAAGCAGTTTGACCTGAAATCCTTCACTTAAATTATACTTTGTCAAGTTTTTCCAATGGTCTTATTAAGGAAAGGAACACTATAGTTGAGAGGATTTTGAAGCATGGAGAGAGAGTCATACTCAGCCTGTAAACACGTCCACCAACTTTCATATATCACTTAATCTAGCAATGACAAGGGCAGAGTAAAGGCCTTTCTAGTAACAACCACATTTCTGACACATCTTCGGCTTTGAGGTTAGAGCGCAGAGCTAGTGGTTAACCAATGCTGCTAGCTCTCTGGGTATCGCTGTAGGCATGTGTGTGGTCTTGGTTCCATGCATATCTTGGGGTTCAATGGGTGAAAAGCCTAAACTTACAAGCTAAATGAATCCTCTACCCCAGGTGGAGGGGGTGGGCCTGGGGGCCAGGGAAGACAGAGGCAGAAACATAAGCCTTCTTCTCTACTTTTCCTTGATTCCTCCTGCAGGTTTATGAAAAGCTGAAGGACCATATGCTGATCCCCGTGAGCCATTCTGAAATGGAAAAGGTGGACGGGCTGCTGACCTGCTGCTCGATTTTAATTAACAAGAAAGTAGACTCCTGAGTCGCAGTCCCTCCCTTGTTGCCGGCAACACTGCACTTGTAAGGCCGATAACTGTACCCATTCCTACCGTTTTCATTGACAATCTTTTATGCCACTCTGCTACTAACACTGGTCTACAATTCTAAATTTAATTGCTTCGTTCTGCACCTCCCCCAGCCCCTCCCCTCGAGGTGGTACCTAAACTGTGGATTTGCTCAATGAATTAAGCAATCTAGAAAATATAGAGCTAATGAATTATTCAAATGTGATTAATAATCGTAAGGAAACACTCATTTTAGTGTTTGTATTATCAGTGTGAAAATTGTTTATTTGCCAATATAAACCGAAGAATGTCTTTTTGATCAGTCAGCTAAGCTGGATTTTCTTTCTGTATATCATTAATTATCTTTGGCTCCTATGAAATTCCCTGGTCTGTGGATCCTCCTCCTTTCCCTCTTTGTTTCCATCTGAAGTATGAAAACTTTCCCACTTCTATCACAGTCACCTTGACCTTGGGTAGAATCCGGGGTCTTGCCTTCTGCACATCTCCCTGCAGGTCGACCCTGTCTGCCAGCAGTCTTTCTGCCTCGCCGCTACATCTGCCGCCACCACCACTTACCCGCAGAGGGTCAAACAGGCCCCTCAGCAGAACCGTGACCAAAATCAGAGCGGCTGTTTAGGGGAGAGTTCACTGCACAGAGGCACATCCCAGTGGGGTTTGCCCCAGAGATCTAAATTCTAGAAGAAGTAGGGCACCACACCTAGGAAGGTGAATTCAGCACCAGATGGTTGCTAGGGGGTTGCAGATCAAGAAGCTTGGACACACCCCATGAGTACAACACTTTAGAAAGTCTTTAAGTCACATTCCGTGAATTTTTGTTTTATTACTGGCCATATACAGACCTTGGGGAATAGACTTATTTTTTTCTTTCAATTTACTTTCATTTCCCCCCATTGTGACTCACCCTGTTTCCAGGCTTCTACCCCTTAATCTACAGAGTTATTTTTTTGCTGACCTACAGAGTTATTTCTTTCAAAAGACACATTACATCTAAAAATGATTATTGATGGTCTAGTGCGAGCCAGATGGAGCATGTTCAGGAAGTGATAGGCTTGGTGCTTGAAATCAGCCGCAGACAATGGACAATTCTACTTTGAAATATCCATGAATATTTACTGTGGAATTCAATTAAAACTTCTCTCCTCTGTAGCCTTCCAATTACACAACCTTAAACTGACACGAATCTCTTAATAAAGAACAATGCCGCAGTGAAGGGAGAGATGGTTGTCTTTTACTTAAATGAAAGAATCAGTCTTTTAGCAGACCAGGGAAATGGTACTTTCCAAGGAATGGTGACTGATCCAGGCATGTTATCAAACTTCCCAGTCATCTCCACCTTTCCTGTATTGCCTATGGCTAAGATTAAGATTCAGGGAGTTTAAGGAATGCTACTTCACGTCTTGCTAGGCTCACCTAACGTGTTTGTAATCAGACATTCCTCATGTTTGGTGACCAAGAGAGAATACCTTCATTCATTTCATCTCCCCCTGAACAAATGGAAGTGAGAAACCTCTGAGCAAACCAAGACAACCTTAACTACTATTTTTTTCATTTATTCGATCATTTTATGTCAGACTTAGAAGAAGTTCCTTCTCCTCCTTCTTTTTCTTTTTGCTTGACTTTAATATTCATATCACGTTCAAATATCTAATTTCATGCATCCTATGGCTGAAACGTATCTTGGTCACTGGCATATTTCCAACTGTCTCATCATGGGTGAATAATATGTTTTTGCCACAGAGAGAATGAATGTTACCCACATGCCCAAGTTAATAAAGAAAAATCGTCCTCAGTAGTTATGGTTGCCCTTTGGGGTTAAATCCGGCCCTATGCTGGCAAAAACAGAAATCCTCCCTCAAAAACAACCACAGGAAAACTCACTCAATCAGCCACTTCAGTCTTAAGAGTACAGGTAACTGGCATATAATTTCCGATATCTTTATTTCTAGCTTTCCAAACTAAAGAACTGTTCTCTATTATGTTTAGTAAATTGCAAGTGAATCAATTTTTCTTTTGAACCATTTGTTCTACAGAAGGCTGTTTTCACTTTTCCTTTTCTTTTCATCGTTCCATCTTTCCTTCTCTTTGTCTCAAGAGATCACTTAGAATCTATGTGCCTCTTCTACAGAATCTTATTCTGCACTGCTACATCACCTACAAGGCTGGCTTCTTTGGGCTCTGTCTGCGATACGCTGATGTGAAAACCTACAATATTTGCAGCATACTAGTATTACGTCTTTGGTGTGCTCACCAGCATCACGTTATCTTTGAAGAGGAAAGACAACCCGCTACCCCGTTACCTAGGTTCCCCTCTTGTCCATTGTGATTTATAAGGAAAAGCTAACAGAAACTGCTTTTTGACGTTATAAAGACATTAGAGATTGTATTTAAGTAAATAAAAGCTGAGTCAGAATCACTTGGTCCGTAAGATTCAACTTACTAAGGACCATACAGAGAAAGTACATGATTTAGCATGATTTCTTCAACTGTGATGAATTGCTATAGAAATCAGCAGGCAGATCTCTCTACTGTGTATTGATTGCTCTTTTAAGCTACTGTGAACAGGCTACTAAGGCCATCTCTTCATCTAGAAGGGGAGAAATAGTCTGTAGATGAACAATGTGACTTATTTAGAGTTGCATGTTAGTCTTCGTAATTATTTACTCCTTTACGTTCTACAGAACTCAGACATGATTTCCACATGGTGTTAGATTCGTGCATTTTATCGTACTGACCATCCTGTTACAGCCAGTGTATGGTTATCCACTCTGTGTGCCAAAACCAGTAATGCCTTTCACGGTCCTTTAGTCCAGAGAAATTCTGCACTGATTTTAGTCTCTTGCTGTACTGATCCTACAAGTATACCAATCACGATGGAATAAAGTGTGAGTTGTACTGTGATCAATAGCCTATGTCTCTTTCTTGCAACAGAAACTGCTGTGGTGAATGAAGTCACCATTTCTTTGCTACCAGAGATGGGAAGTTTTTGTTTTTGTTTTCTCTTGTCCTATAAGCTATGGAATTAGAAATACTTACCTGTAAGTCAACTGCTATCAAAAGCTTGGATTTAAATGATAATCAAAGGATACTTCCTACTTCTGGTGCTTTAAAAGTATGCATATTATCCACGTGTGGTCAGGAGATCTTGATTTCACATATGTTCCTCCTCAAAAAGGCTTCCCTTGTTCCTTTGACTCCTGTCGTCAGCACATTATAATATGGCTCAGTTATGGAGACAGTTGAAAGATGTTTTCCTGTGTTCATGCAAGAGTTTGCTTTTTGTTTTTGTTTATTTTATAGTAAGAGATTTTTAGGAAATATGAAGGTTTTTTTAATAAGACTTTTTATTTCCAACAATTTTTTTCAAACTGAAAGTAGCTTCATTGTTCTCTTTTTCTGACTGTAAAAATAATAACCGCTCACTGCAAAAATAAAAATCAAACCTTACCCCAAAAAACATAAAAACAAAAGTAAAGGAAAAAAATTACCCCAAATTTTATCACCTACAGACAGCTGCTATTAGCATCTTGGAGAATATCCTCACATCTAGGACTAGACACAGATATAAATATGGAATGATTGTACATCATCATGCTGTTCCATAGCGTGCTTCCCTCACTCAGCAATACATTGTGGCCATCTCTCCATGTCAATAAATGTAGATCTACATCATCAACTTTAACAGCCCTGAATAATTCACAATAAGGTTGTCACAGCAGCTCTTTCTAAGTTATGTGGAGTGTTCTATCACAGATGTTTGGTGTGCCCACATTTCTAGTAGCCGGGGGTCTTTAGGCTATCAAACATGTTCTGCTTATAAGCTCTCACACACCCCGAGGGTTAGCTCAATCCGTAATCCTCTTACCATAACCGAAGGGTACATGCAAAAGCCCATCAGAAGCACAAACCAGTACTAAAATCCCTTGGAGAGGTCATTGATTTAGTCACACCGCTCAGTTGACGATGCGTCAGTTAGTTCTCCGTTATTTAGGCTGCCATTAACGTGGACGATGAAACTAAAAACTGCCAACTGCAAACCTGCTCTGGGCCGCCACAGGAAATGGAACCTTCCACCCACGTGCCAGAGTTCAGTGCTACTCTTAGAGGAGAGAGGGAGACACTTTTTAAAGCAAGAGTTAGCAGGGCTCCCCTGACTGGTCCCCCCCAGCCTTGCAGAGAGTGGAGGAAGCTGAGAATGAGCAAAATCCCCTCTCACGACAAGCTTCAGATTCTGGAAATGGGAATTTGCTGAATGAAGAATGCTGGTCAACCATCATTTTAGACACATGAGCACATGTTTAGCAAGTTCCCACACTCTGCCAGGCTCCTGGGTGCAGCTCCTATCTTTCGAGAGCTGACAGTCTGGGAAGGGTGGGGAAGGAAGACCACACAAGCGCCCCGATGATCATAACACAAAAGGAGGTAAGGGAGGAACCAAAAAGAATGGTGCTGTGGTGGTTCCCAAGTAGGGGAGATCAGACAGAGGGCTCAGGGTTTAATCTGGGCTTGAAAGTTCAGCTCTGGCTTCGAGAAGCCAGGATAGAGTTCTGGGGGGCAGCAAGACAAAGGCATGGAGGTGGGAGAGCACGGTGTATGCTTCAGAAGCACCTACTGTGTGCCCGTTAACCTACCTAGGCCCTCAGGATACAATGGTGATTGTCTTTGCTTTCCTGGAACTTACATCCAAGTAGGAAGACAGACATTAAGCAAGTTACAGCAAGCATGATAAACATTATGAAAGGAGAATGGGGTTCTCAGAGCGCGTGGTAGAGGCAAGCAAGGGGATTTGTTTGGCTGAAACATGAGACAAATATAAGAGCACAGTGAGACAATGTAGGTTGGAATGTCAAGGGCCTTGGGTATTTGGACAGAATTTGGCAGTCTGTGAGTGTCCCCTGAAGACGTTTGGGCCAGGGAGTTATACTAATGGAGTTGGATATGGCAGCATTGTATAGGATGAATGGGAACTGAGACTGGTGTTCTTCTAAACTTAATCTCCCCAAATTTAATTCATCATTTAAACACCTCTTCTCAGCACCAAAATGGAACCTGAGAACTCGGCAATTAACTCTATATTTTCTCTCCCGAAAAACAGATTCATAACACCTTTCCCTCCCAACTACAAAGGGACATTTTCAACGCAGATGAGATAAAAAGACTAAAAGGTTCTTTGGAAGAAAGGTATAATGTAAATATCATTATCATCGTCATTATCCTCATTAACTCCTATCACAGCAAGTCTGGAGCCCATCAAAATGTCATCTTCTATTTGAAACATCAATCACCTACTCCAGAAATAACTCAGGATTTTCATAATTGATGCCTGTAAGCTGGCCTGACAGCTTCCATGGTGAATTCACAGGTTTCCTTGGTACCCAGCAAGGCTGCTCCAAAGACATACCTGCCTTAGGGAACTGTTGGCAAATCTGAATGGCCCTCATCTCCCTTCCCCCTCCAAACACTCATTTTTAACTCAGTGAAAGCAGGACCACTTATAGCAGAAGATAACGGGAGTTATCAGGCTTTTAGGAGAACGTGTAAGTGCCAAGTATGTTAGTCACTATAAATAAATATAAGATTCAAACCAGTCTGCCCTCTAACCACTTGGTAAAATATAGCCTGGGCTGGCTTGTGACATGAATGCTTAAAAGCAGTGATGGGTCCCTAGGTCTCAGGAAGCCCCCTCTATTTATAAATAGAAAGTTTAGTCATTTGGCTATGAATAGCAAGAAAGAGCTTGGGTGAATTAACACAAGCCTCTGAAGGTAGTTTTGCTTTTCCTGTGCTTAAACTTTTTTAAAGATTTTTTTTTTAAGTTCCTAAGGACTCTTATTGATTAGACAGGGCTTTGAGCCAGAACTCAGAGGACAACTGCTCAAAAATTAAACTAGGAAAACGTGTGCTATGTGTTGAAATTTCCCATATCCCATCAGGGTACAAGACTGCATGTTTCAGACTTTGCATATTTCACACTAACGCAGGAAAAGTTCAGGAACCAAACAAGTTCTCATTCCAAGCAACAGTCGAGCTATGTAGAAATGTTAGGTCTTCTACCTCTGGAAAGAGCTTGTGGAATAAACAGAGTCGTGGTCATGGATCCAACAGAGACTTAAAATTCCAGGGCAGGATATGAACAAAGTCATCTGTTTTGTTTACATGGGACTCAGATGAGCATATGAGGTCCCCCTAGGATTAATGTTAGGACAGCAACATGGGGCTTGCTTTCTTTCTAGGTTTAATAATAATTGAGGGAGACAGAAGGAACACTATTACCATGGCAAGGTGGTAACAAAGAGTCTATCTGATAAGAAATAGAATTCACCCCCACTTGGATCAAATTGAAGAGATTCTAACGAAGGTCTGTTTCAAAGGTATGGATATTCAGTGGACAAACAAGGGATGGTGGGTGAGACACCCAGAAACCAGCTGTCAGCATCACGCCTAGGCCCAACAGGACAAGGACAGGAAATCATACCACTGGATCTGGGACAGAGAAGGAAGGGCCACAGCTCTGGCCAGAGACCAGTTTCCAGAGCCTCTCTTCTCACTGTCTGACCTGCTGGCGCTCCCCATTGATTGAACACAATGGCAAGATGGTTAGTGAGGGGTCCCAGGCGATGCCCCTGCAGGGACCAGCACAGAGCTGGCAGAGAAGGGTAGAAAAAGGATCTGGAAAGGGTAGAAGATGATCAGCACAGTGCCGCTATGAAAATGAGCTCTCAGCCCTTCAGAGAATCGTCATCACCAACTCTGTCTCTCAAGGTTGGCATTTAAATCCTATTTCTTAGCAAATTCCTCAGGCACATGCCAGTTCTGTGGTCTGGTTCTCCCTCTTTCAGTATCAGAAAATGATTGGAGCAGAATCAACAGTAGAACATGAGTCTGCACAGCCTGAAGGTGAGAGAACGTCACATTCCAGACCCGTGAGTCCTGGACCGCTTTAGTAAGCAGTACGTTAGTTCTAAAATAAGCACAGTCGCTCGGGCACCTGGTGTCCAAAAAGAGCTAGTTGCCTTTTTACTGCATGCCCATGACTTGCTGGTGACATAAAGTTGCTTACGATTCCAAAGAACCTATTTTCTGTGTTCCCCCTTTTGTTTAAACCTACAGCCAGCCTTGCTGGGCACAAGCTGTTTTGGTTTTACATGGTTATGTTGCTCATGGGGATAATATTCAGTCTAAACTAATAGTAGTGAGTTCCCCATTTTGGGAGGTGTTCAAGTAGAGACTAAAGGACCACATCCAAGATGGGTTGTAGAGATTGCTCTATCCAGTAAAATCTAATGTAAATAGCATCCAACATCCTTCATTACCCTGGAATTCTATGATTAGGTATTTGTACTGTTCTGATCCGGAGTGACTTTCTTTTCCCCTCTGATCCCCACTCCCCCAGTCTCCCTAATAGATGGACATCATCCTCATCTATTAAATAACAGTAATTACGGTTCCACTTCCATCATGACAGCATGAGGAGATAGATCTGCAAAACTGAGAAGATTGTTTTTTTAAAAGAAACATTTAGAGTATCTGGAAATGGTCATAAGTGTAAACATCAAAGGAAGACATTTAGTCAAGAAAATCTGCTAAACTCGGTAAGATCAGTGAGACTCTGTGGTATTTGAAGCTACACATTTCCTCCTCCCCTCCCAGCTCAGTGACATTAGTCCTCCACTCCAGAACACAGGGCCCTCTCTCCCTGCAGCACACCGAGGGGTGAAACATCAGTGTTGCTCATCTTGCCCTCAGCTACATATTGCTGACACTGATTTCTGGACAAGTGTGGCTGGGAGATGGGGACTCCTGTCTTTCTCCCAGCCCTACTAGTGGGACAGAGGCTCTACCCTGAGCACTGCACCAAGGAGAATACTGGGGCCCTGAACCCCTTGCCCTGGCTCCCAGGGTAGGGGTTCCAGCCAGGAGAAGGAAGTCAAAAAGACTCGAGGCTATTGCCCCCCACCTAGCACAGAGCAACTACAGCAAAGAGGTCACTCAGAGAGGAGCACACCATTGTCTCTACCCCCAGCTGTAGAACCTTCCCTCAAAAATTTTGCCCAGGGGAAGAGGCAGGCAGTAGAACAAAGAGTTCCAAATTGAGAAGCTGGTCTAAGGATACTCTCAAAAATAGAGGAGTTAGTAGTGAAATGCAACTGGGAGGAGATTGGTAGATTCCTTGGAGGTGTAGGCATCCAGATTGGAAAGGAAGAAGGAAAATTGTCTCTGTTCACAGATGACATGATTTTGTATATAGAAAACTCCTAAGGGATCCACTAAAAAATGATTCAAATTAATAAATGAGTCCATCAAGGTTTTAGCATACAAGATCAATATAAAAAATCAATTGCATTTCTATATACTTGCAAAAAACAATCCAAAAATGAAACTAAGAAAAACAATTTCATTTACAATAGCATCAGAAAGAATAAAATACTAGGAATAAATTTAATAAAAGAAGTTCAAACCTTATACTCTGAAAATTATAAAACATTGTTGAAAGAAATTAGAGCTAAGTAAATGGAAAAATCTCTCACGTTTATTTATTAGAAGACTTAATATTGTCAAGATGGCAATACTCCCCAAAATGATCTACAGCTTCAAAGCAATAGCTATTAGAATCCTAGCTGACTTCTTTGTAGAAATTGGCAAGCTGATTCTAAAATTCCTATGGCATTTCAAGAAGCCCCAAATAGTCAAAACAATACTGAAATGAAAAACAAATTTGGAGGACTCAGACTTCCCAATTTCAAACTTCGAAAGCAACAGTAATCAAGACATTGTGGTACTGGCATAAGGATAGACACATAGATCAATGGAATAGAATTGAGAGTCCAGAAATAAACCCATGTGCCTATGGTCAACTTTTTCAACAAGAGGGTCAAAACTATTCAATAGGGGAAAGAATAGACTTCTGAACAAATGTTCCTGGGACAGCCGTATAACCACATGCAAAAGAATGAAGTTAGACCCTTCCCTTTCACCATATACAAAAACTAATTCAAAATGGCTCAAATACCTAAGTATAAGGGCAAAAATATAATATAAAACTCTTAGAAGAAAACATAGGAGTAAATCTTCATGACCTTGGCTTTGACAATGGATTCTTAGATACGACACCAAAAGCACAAGCAACAAAAGAAAAAAGATAAATAGACTTCTCAAAATTAAAAACTTTTGTGCTTCAAAGGACACTATCAAGAAAGTTAAAAGACAACTCATCAAATCAGAGAAAATATATCATATATCTGATAAGGTATTTTATCTAGACTATCTAAAGAACTCTTACGACTCAATAATAAAAAATACAAATAACCCAATTTTAAAGTGAACAAAGGATCTAAAAAGACATTTCTCCAGAGAAGATATACGAATGACCAGTGAATACATGAAAAAACGTTTGACATCGTTTGTCATCAGGGATGTGCAAATCCAAATCACAATGTGATACCACTTCACACCCATTAGAATGGCAAGAATCAAAAAGTCAGATAATAACAAGCATTGGCAAGGATGTGGAGAATATGAACCTTCATACATTACTGATGGGAATGTAAAGTGCAGCCACTGTGGAAAAAAATCTGGCAGTTCCTCAAATGCTTAAACATTGAGCTACCATAGGAACCAGTAATTCCACTCTTAGGTATATATACCCAAGAGAAATGAAAGCATATGTCCATACAAAAACTTGTACATGAATGTTTATAGCAGCATTATTCAAAATAACCAAATGGTGGCAATAACCCAAATGTATACCAACTGATGAATGGATAAACAAAATGTGTTATCTCTATACAATAGAACAGTATAAAGCCACAAAAAAGAATTGAGTATGGATACATGCTACAACATGAATGAACCTTGAAAACATGCTAAGTGAAAGAAGCCAGTCAGAAAAGACCACATAGTATATGATTCTATTTATATGAAATAACAGAATAGGGAAATCTGTAGAGACAGAAAGTAGATTAGTGGCTGCTTAGGGCTGGGAGTGGGGGCAGGTGGAAAGGGAGAAGAAGAGGGAGTGATAGCTAAAGGACAGGGGGCTTCTTTTTGACATAATGAAAATGTTCTAAAATCGACTGGGGTGATGGCTGCCCATATGTGTGAATATGCTTGAAACCACTGAATTGTATACTTTAAATGGCTGAATTGTTTGGTATATGAATTATATATCAATAAAGCTGTCTTTTTAAATGATAGTGATAATACTCTTTGTCATCTTCATATCTCAAAGCGTGGTTAGAATTATTAAATGAGAGAATTTATATAAAAGTACTTGGTAGCCTATGCAGTGCTGTGCAAATGTAGCCTATTATATTCTCGAAGGGGATTAATCAGCTTTTCACCAGCACCTGTCAGTACAAAACTGCCTGTCATAAGCTGCCATTCCTAAACCTACCTTTGCCCCCAATTAGATTTCCTTTTCTTTCATGGTTAAAATTCATTGACAGAGCCCAACCCTTGAAATAGTCCCACATAATGATTGCTTATGGAATGCTTCTTACCCTCACAGCCTTTTTAAAAGAGGAAGTAACGTTTCTTCCATATGTTTTCACAAAGCTCAACTCAAGTGTGCATAATTACTGCACATACCAAGCTCCTGGTTAGTCAGACCTGGAGTCCACGTGGGCTGTGTAACAGTTTGGCTAGCTGGTGATCGTTCCTTTCCTCTCAAATTCCCAAACCCTGAATTACATTTTGGCCACCACTGTGCTCTTTAAGCTGGGATGAGCAGCCGTCTGAATAAGCAAAAGGAGACGAGAAAAAATTTGCTCGAAGTGGCAAGTTTGAGAGTAATACTGAAGGAAGCTGGTTCTCGGCCAGGTGAGCCTATGAGCACTGCACCAACACAGCATTTTTATACGAGAGAAGGAGGGAGAAATCAAGTTCCCCTTTCTGGTGGCATTTGATTTGCTTCACCTCGCCTGTCCTGTCCCATCCTGCTGTCTAAATACCCCTTTCTTTTTTTATCCAATTGTACAGCCTTGGACCCCAGCCCACCCTTTTTGGCTTGCAAGAAGCTGATGCCTTCATCATCTCTTTTTTTTAAATTTTAAAATAGTATTTAATGAGAATAGCTTTTTTTTTTTAAGCTGTATGTGCCTGGCACGGTGCCAGGAAATGTTATGTGACTCTTTCCCTTAACCTTCACAAGTACCTGAAGAAGCAGATGACAAAACTGAAGCCCAGAGATAGTCACTGAACAAAGTCACACAGCTAGTGGGTGTGGCTCTGGGATTCAAACCCCCATTCCTGTCTGGGCAGTGTGGCCCTTGCCCTTCAACACTATTCTTTGTTGATCATTGAAAACAGGTGCCCTGTTAACATTTCAAAATGATAACACATCAAGGCATTTTCAGAACTTAGGAAGTGTTCTTACCTCTGCTCTTCCATATTAATGCAGACCCGGGAGTGTGTGTTACCCTCTTTCCCAGAGGCATCCCTTGTCTGAGCCTCAGAAACAAAAGCGTTGGGGGACATCCCTGTTAGCAGACGGCAGTTTTTGCAGGAAAATTGTGGGGTAGTAGCGCCCTCACGTGGTCATTCTCATTTTCTCATGAGGCCTTTGGCGGGGAGAAGGGCTAAGAATGTGGCGGTCTCCGTGATACACGTGATCCCTGGGAAGCTGAGCCTTCTTAGGACCCGGCTGTGGACTTGGCTGTGGATCTGGCCTGGGCAGGTTCCGCGGCCTGGACTCTCTCACCTTGGCTGAAACCAGAAATGGAGTCAAAGTCCCTGCAGGGGTGTTTTAGATCCTTACACACTGGAATCCGGAAGGCTCTGAGCCTTCATGGCCAGGAAACTACCCCCTCCTCCCACCCCAAACCCCAACCATTCCTTGACCCACGTCTGCGTGTCTGCCTTTAATCCCGTGGAACACCAGCTTTTTAGCTAATGATTTGTTCCTTTGCTGAAAAATAAAATCACCAACTCTGGGGTAGGGATCGGGGTGGCAACACTTTAATTCTTATTAATTATTCACATCTTGGTGTGAAATATGTCCATCTGACACCTACCTGGTAACAGGAGCTTTAAGAGATAGGAAAGAACCTTAGGATAATGAGATCCAGGAGTAGGTGGGAACAGCAAGAAATAGACAATGGCGGAAGAATCAAAGAGGAGAGACAAGGGGAGGGAGAGGAGGGAAGGAGAGAACAGGGGAAGGGAGGGCAGGGGAGGAGGCTGGCCCAGACCCAGGTGCAGTCTGACTCAGCCCTCATTGCCCCAGCCTTCAAAAGCATGGGGAAGCCACAAGGGCATTTTTGCTCAACGCACCAGACGTTTCAATGTCTCCTACTGGACTCCCATCATTGCTTGGTGTACAGTCTGAGATCTCCAGAGAAACAAAATTAATAGGATAGATGATGATAGACAGATAGATAGATAGGTAGATAGATAGACAGATACTAGATAGATAGATTTACTATAAGGAATTGGCTCATACAATCATGGAGGCTGAGAAGTCCAAGATCTGCAGTTGACAAGCTGGAGGCGCCAGGGAGCCAATGGTGTGGTTCCGGTCCAGGTCCAAGGGCCTCAGAACCAGGAGAGCTGATGATGTAATTCCGGTCTAAGTCTGGAGGCAGGAGAAGACCAATGTCCTAGCTCGAAGACAACAGGCAGAGGGAGGCCAATTCTTTCTTACTCAGCCTTTTATTCTATTCAGGCCCCCAACAGACTGGATGAGGCCCACCCATGTTGGGTGCTAACTCTTCCACCAATTCAAATGTGAATCTCCTCCAGAAATCCCCTCACAGACACACCCAGAAATAATGTTCAACCGATTATCTGGGCACCCTGTGGCCCAAATTGGCATCTAAAATTAACCATCTCGCTTGGCCACAGCTCTGGTTAGCACACTGCCTTTGGTTGGTTGTGCCCAGATTCACCTTAGACAGTAGACACTGAGGGCAGATACAGTTTCCCAACATCATATCCCCAGCATCCAACACAGTCAGTGCTCAGGATGTTTGAAAAGTATAAAAATAGGCAAACTCACAGATTTGGGCCCAATATAAAGAAAATACAGCGTTTGTCTGATCACACAGCCGTGCCCTCTACAGAAGACAGCGGCCACTGAGGTGGGGACTATGCAAGTCATCGCATTCCCAGCGCTTAGTGTGGTGTTTGACACATAGTAGGAGCTCGATAAATATGTGACGACCCATGAGGGAATGGATCCATCAGTGAGTGAGAGAATGGGGGCAGCCGTCCACCTCCCTAGCTGCAGGGCTGGATTTGCTTTTCACTTGGAGCTGACCAAACACCACTCTTACTTAACCTCTGGTCAGAATCTGAAACAAGCTTTTACAAACTGGTATCTTTGACACTATCTTCAGAGCTGAGAAGCCTTCACGTGTAAAATTCCAGTCTTGCCTTGTTATCACTGTGTTATCACCACAGTTATCCAGAAACTCTCAGAACCTCATTGGACCCCTTCAGGGGTAAAGCCAGGAAGACTTTACAATTACTGCTGTCTGTGAAGAGCCTATGACAGCACCTTGAGTCCTTCCAGGGGAGAATGAAAATTCTGATTAAATGCAGAATGTCTGTCTGTCACAGCTGGCAGGTCTGCTGTGCTGACAGAAGATTTGCCCTAATGCTGTGAGACGGTTTCCAGAACAATTTGGAGAAGGGTGAAGAGACCCAGTCCAAGTTCATCTTAAGTGCTAGAATGCTGTTCAGGAAATAGAAGAAAGGGAAATCTACCTTGGGGGATTCTGTGCCTCGGTTTTGCTTGTGAGAAGCAGGAATGGCGGTCCCAGAGAGACTCACAGAAGTGTGGGGAGGGTACCAACCCCCAACTCCTCAGGCGGGAGGCCCGGCTCGGGGAAAAAGGAACCCTCAGTTACTCAAGCTTCTGCCAACTCACAGAGGGTACAGGGTAGTAGCGAAGTCGTGGGCTCTAGAATCAGAACTGCTTTCAGATCCTAGCTTGGGCCATTACAGTAGGGGCACCAAGAGGTAGCTTGGAGGGGATTTAGCCATCCATGATTCTCTCAGACCTCAAGCTATTCCAAACGATGATCATAATCATCATTATAACAAACAGTTGAAATATTCTTGATCTTTTTTTTTTTTTTTTTTTTTTTTTTTTTGCGGTACACGGGCCTCTCACTGCTGTGGCCTCTCCCGTTGTGGAGCACAGGCTCCGGACGCGCAGGCTCAGCGGCCATGGCTCACGGGCCCAGTCGCTCCGCGGCATGTGGGATCTTCCCAGACCGGGGCACGAACCCGTGTCCCCTGCATCAGCAGGCGGACTCTCAACCACTTCGCCACCAGGGAAGCCCGATATTCTTGATCTTATGCAAAGTATGAATATAACCTTATTCGAAATTTTTGGTATTTTTGTTATTCTCAAGCTAAGTGAACATGATATACTTTTTGTGCAAACACAGCTTCAACCAGAACAGTATCCCCAAAAGCCCAAACCAGATCACCACCTTAAGCCCCTTCTACGTGTAAATTCTGGAGCCAACACTGGCAAATCACTTGCCTTCTGTAAGCCTGTTTCCTCCTCTGTTAAAACAATAGAAGCTAATATAGTTATTGAGTACTTTCTGTTTTCCAGGCACTGAGCTAGATATTTTTATGTGAATTATCTAATGTAACCCTTTCAACAACGGTATAGTCAGTTCTTATCTCTCCATGCCTCAGTTTCTGAAGGGTAAGACAGAAATAATAAAGCCTATCTCTTGGAGTTGGAGTAGACATCAAAAAAGATGATGTGTGTAGAATGCTTGGTGCTGACAGTACTCAATAAATGGAGGTCATAATGGTTATAATGATGCTAGAGAGGCTGAAGATGAAGGCGGTGGGGGGAAGAGGCAGATGAAATCATGTCTTCTGGTAGGCAGAGGCTCTAGCTCGTACCTGGACCCTCCCTCAAGTGTTCATTTCAACCACTTTCTTTCCCGAGCATAAGCCCTGAAATGTCTCCCCAACGTCTCTTACGTGTTTTATTCATGTAAGCTGAATCCACACATAACTGAAATAAGGAGGGGGCCTGCAACATCTGTAAAGTAGGTGGATCTGGCCTTGAATGGCCCCAACGTGGGCTGTCAGTGTTTTGTTTCTCTCTCTCTCTCTTTTTTTTTAATATCTTTATTGGAGTATAATTGCTTTACAATGGTGTGTTAGTTTCTGCTGTATAACAAAGTGAATCAGCTATATGCATATGTATATCCCCATATCCCCTCCCTCTTACATCTCCCTATCCCACCCCTCTAGGTGGTCACAAAGCAGCAAGCTGATCTCCCTGTGCTATGCGGCTGCTTCCCACTAGCTATCTATTTTACATTTGGTAGTGTATATATGTCCATGCCACTCTCTCACTTCATCCCATCTTACCCTTCCCCCTCCCCGTGTCCTCAAGTCCATTCTCTACATCTGCTTCTTTTTTTTTAAATTAATTTATTTATTTATGGCTGCGTTGGGTCTTCGTTGCTGTGCGCAGTCTCTAGTTGCGGCGAGTGAGGGCTACTCTTTGTTGTGTTGCGCGGGCTTCTCATTGTGGTGGCTTTTCTTGTTGCTGAGCACGGGCTCTAGGCACGCGGGCTTCAGTAGTTGTGGCTTGTGGGCTCAGGAGTTGTGGCGCGTGGGCTCTAGAGCACAGGCTCAGTAGTTGTGGCACACGGGCTTAGTTGCTCTGTGGCATGTGGGATCTTCCCGGACCAGGGCTCGAACCCGTGTCCCCTGCATTGGCAGGCGAATTCTTAACCACTGCGCCACCAGGGAAGCCCTACATCTGCTTCTTTATTCCTGTCCTGCCCCTAGGTTCATCAGAACCATTTTTTTTTTTTAGATTCCATATATATATATGTTAGCATATGGTATTTGTTTTTCTCTTTCTGACTTATTTCACTCTGTATGACAGACTCTAGGTCCAACCACCTCACTACAAATAACTCAATTTCGTTTCTTTTTATGGCTGAGTAATATTCCATTGTATATATGTGCCACATCTTCTTTATCCATTCATCTGTTGATGGACACTTAGGTTGCTTCCATGTCCTGGTTATTGCAAATAGAGCTGCGATGAACATTGTGGTACATGACTCTTTTAGAATTATGGTTTTCTCAGGGTATATGCCCAGTAGTGGGATTGCTGGGTCGTATGGTAGTTCTATTTTTAGTTTTTTAAGGAGCCTCCATACTGTTTTCCATAGTGGCTGAATCAATTTACATTCCCACCAACAGTGCAAGAGGGTTCCCTTTTCTCCACACTCTCTCCAGCTTTTATTGTTTGTAGAATTTTTGATGATGGCCATTCTGACCGGTGTGTGTTTCTCTCTTGTTGACACCTTCTCCCATCAAAAGTCCCCCACCCCACCCCAAGCAAGTTTCTAACAGGGATTTAGAGGAAAAGCAAAGAGAACCAGTCAGGAGCAGGCCAGGGCCGGGAGTCCAGAGAGAGCCACAGGGTTAGGGCACGTGTGAATGAGATTTGAAGGCCAATAATACAAGGATGTGAGAACAAACTCGGCATAGGATAAAGGACTAAAGGGGTGTGTGATAGGGACTCATGATTGTCCAGCTGTATCCATTCTCCCCTTCTTCCTTTTGGTAATAGGCCCTTGAAATTTTACCAGGCATATGGCCACTCAGCTGGAGATTACATTTCCTAGCCTCCCTTTTTTTTAAATTTATTTATTTATTTTTGGCTGCACCGTGTGGCATGTGGGATCTTAGTTCCCTCACCAGGGATCACACTCCGCGCCCCCTGCATTGCAAGGGCGGAGTCTTAACCACTGGACCACCAGGGAAGTCCCCCCAGCCTCCGTTACAGCTAATTATTGCATTGGAGTAAGTTCTGGCCAATGGAACATGAATGGAAGTGATGTGAACAGTTTACAGGCCAGATGCCTGGCTCTTCCTTTTCTACCTTCCCATGGACTGAAACCCAGACCCGGTCCTGGTGAGGCAGCTTCAGCCATGAAGACAAAGGCAACGGCCCTGGGGTTAGTGAAGCAACAAGATAGAAGGAGCCTGGCTTCCTAGATGACCTTAGCCTGGGCCACTCACTTATCATCTCTAGATTTTTCTCCCCCCCCCCCCCCCCCCCCCCCGGTACGCGGGCCTCCCACCGCTGTGGCCCCTCCCACCGCGGACCACACTCCGGACGCGCAGTCCCAGCGGCCACGGCTCACGGGCCCAGCCGCTCCGCGGCATGTGGGATCTTCCCGGACCGGGGCACGAACCCGCATTCCCTGCATCGGCAAGCGGACTCTCAACCACTGCGCCACCAGGGAAGCCCCTATCTCTGGATTTTTCCTTGAGAATTTTATAAACTTCTATCTTAACCCTTTGATCCTCTGGTTAAAGCAGCATAGCTTGTACACATTTGTCAATTGTCCAAAATGAGCCCAACATCCAGGAATGGGATGAGTCTAGCTAGAATCCCAGTCAGAAGGCCACCAAGTCCAAAACAGTCTTGGGAAGTGGGAGCTGGATGCTTCCCACTTCCGAGTGCTGGGAAGTGGATACTGAAATCAGCTTGCTAGGCTTTTCTTGTCGCATCATGGACTGGGGTACTCACACTGTCCACTGACATTTGAAGCGTGGTGGTCATCTCTCCCAGAGCCTCCTTGACCTTGACCAGGTTGGAAGTGGGGAGTGGCCAGGCTAACTTGAAAGGAGGAAGACTGGAGGGTACCAGCCCTGGGCCTGCGGGTTGGGGCAGGAGTGGTAGAATGGGTAGGAGTGGAAGCAGAACACATAGGAAACTGTTAGAGAATTGGGTCAGAAAGCTTTTTATCAGAAAGCCTGTGTGTGTGCCGGTGGTGATGGTGGCTGTGAGCACCATGGTATCAGGAAAGTACATGATGTCAGGAGAAAGTGATCACGGTCCACGCTGCCTACACATCAGGAGAGCCAACAAGAAGGAAAACAGGGAGCTTGCCTTCCCTGGTGGCGCAGTGGTTGAGAGTCCGCCTGCCGATGCAGAGAACACGGGTTCGTGCCCCGGTCCGGGAAGATCCCACATGCTTCAGGGCGGTTGGGCCTGCGGGCCATGGCCACTGAGCCTGCGCGTCCGGAGCCTGTGCTCCGCAACGGGAGAGGCCGCAGCAGTGAGAGGCCCGCGTACTGAAAAAAAAAAAAAAAAAAAGTTATTTAGTTATCTCAGTTAACCTGCCTCATAAAATACCTCATTCCCATATTTCTGTAATTTTGTCTGCATTCTGTGAAAACTGGTCACTTCCCATACCGTGACATCAAGAGCAAATTTATCCCATGCTCAGTATCTGGGGGGTCACTGCCTTTAGTCTCTCAATCTGGGTGGTGCTCCTCTCTCAGAGACTTTTTCTCAGGAAGACTTTTTCTTTTTTTCCCTCTTGGGCAGTTTTCTTCTCAGGCAGGCACTTCACTGAATTGCTGCAAACTCAATCCATGGCTGGCAAGTATTCACGTAATTTTGTTCCTGGAATATCAAAGTATAATATCATACTCTGTGTGTCTGCACCTTTCTCTCTACCTATTTCATCCTTGTCTTCAGCAGGAATTCTCCTTTCCTTTTGCTAACTTCTTTCATTAGTCTGAACGTTTGTCCAGTTCCTCTTGGAGGTTTCAGATGCCATCTGATGCCAGTGTTGGATTGGATAGGGCAGTTAGCCTCTCTGAGTTTCAGAGTTTTCATTTATAAGATGGGGATAGCAGACACCTACCACATGGGTCATGAAGAGGATTGCAGAGGATGATATACATGTTCCTGCTCCGTGCGTTTGTGCGACGTTAGAGGTGCTCAGTAAATGGAACTTTTCCACCCTGGTCGGGTCTGCCCCAGAGAGCCCCATGTGGATGTACATGGAAAAAAATCTAGCTGTGGTGTGCAGGCCCAGCTAATGTGAGAAGCCCTGGCTCTGGCCAGCAAGTCTTCAGGGCCCTGTACGTGAGACCCAGGCAATGCATATTGCTGAGAGGCAGAATTGTTACCTCACTCAGTAGTGTAAGTTATATTTGGAACCTGATGTGGTTAGAGATATTAAACACGTGAATGTCATACTTCTATGATGTTTCTAAGCTGGCAGGTATCTCTGAGGCCATTATATATGACTGTGCAGTGCACAGCTCAGTACAGCTGCACGTGGTGGTCCACAGCATCTCCCCCTAGCCGTCCAGTCAAACTCAGTTCCTGCCTCCCTCGCTCTGGTCTCCTCTATTCCTTCCCATTCCTCCTTTCATCCTCTCATGAAAGAGGAGATCATATTATTATGAGGTTTTTAAGTAGACCAAAGTAGATGTGTCTAAAAATGCTTCACTAACTGCAAAGTGCTATATAGAACCTATGTTTTATTGTTTTATTTTTCAGTACAGGAACTACCATATATGTGTCACACACCCATTAACCAGTTAAAGTGCTGGTTTTATTTATATGGAGTGGTTTGGATTATTTTGTTGGTTGGTTGGTTGGTTTTGGCTTTGAGGTTTTTTTGCTTTTTTGGTTGTTGTTCTGATTTCTGTTTGTTTTGATTTCCAGTCCATACTGAATTAGTGGTGTTTTTAAAACCTAGCAGTCCTCCTAGCATAGCTGAGATAGAAACATGACTTTCCTGAGAGAGAATTCTCACCCTGAAGCATGTTATATAGACTTGCCCACATGAGAAGTGACTCAATTACAAATTCACACCTGGCACTCAGGGTGTCTGCCCTTGTGACTTTTGATTTGGGGATCACCTTAGAAACCACGGTGTGTTTCCTTTGTCCTAACATGTAAGACTTGTCTCTCCAAATTGGCAGGTGCATGGGCCTCTGACTGAATCTCAAATTCAACAACTACGGGGCTTCCCTGGTGGCGCAGTGGTTAAGAATCGCCTGCCAATGCAGGGGACACGGGTTCGAGCCCTGGTCCGGGAAGATCCCACATGCCACAGAGCAGCTAAGCCCGTGAGCCACAACTACTGAGCCTACATTCTAGAGCCCTCAAGCCACAACAACTGAGCCTTCGAGCCACAGCTACTGAGCCCGTGAGCCACAACTACTGAAGCCTGCGTGCCTAGAGCCCGTGCTACACAAGAGGAGCCACTACAATGAGAAAGCCTGCACACCGCAATGAAGAGTAGCCCCCGCTCGCCACAACTAGAGAAAGCCCGCGCGCAGCAACAAAGACCCAACACAGCCATAAATAAATACATAAATAGATGATAGATAGATAGATAGATAATTTCAACAACTGCAGAGGACTCCTTGAGGTGCCCCCCAGGACTCTATTAGAATCTCAGTAATGATGTCTTGCTTCCCAGCCTGAGCTCTGAACCTATTAAGAAATAAGACAAAAGACCAAGTAATTAGAGACCAAAATATCACATTTATTATTGACAAAGGTGAGGTTGGAAGAGCTCATGTGTATCTATGGGCAAAGAGAAGCAGGCTTAGGAATCACCATTCCAAGGCAGTGCTGGGCCAGAGCAAGCCTCCTGATGCAGGGGTGGAGCCTGCCCTGGGGATGCTGAAGGGGACGCACTCCCAGCCGATGAGCCTGCTCCCAAGAGGGAAAAGGCACCGAGCCAAATTCCCAGTTTTCCCTCCCAAATTCACCAAGTAGAAGGAACTTTGCCATAGACCAGCCCTGATCAAGGACTATTCTTTTCCCGCAAAGTCTTCTTGGGACAAATGTTTATAAAATGACAATCTCCTTCTAGAGGGACATCTGGTTACCCTATGATCTATTCTGTTCTCACATAGTGATTAAAATACCTCTATTCCATCCTCTTTCTGGTGTTTACCGCAAACCCAAGTTGCAGTCTGGCATTCACACCTCCCACCACTGAAGTCACTTCTTCCGTTTACCTAACATCCAACACCTACTCACACCAGCTGTCATCTGAAGGCATGCAGGACACAGTGGCTGGAGTTCACATTTCCTCTTAAACTGCTTACATGATACAACCTGTTCCTCTTTTGTCCTCACCTAGACACATTCTGTTGGCGGTTTCCATATTTTGGGGTTTCAATGTAGTTAAGTGTCCCAGGGACCCACAACAACAATAAATGTAAAACCTAATCACCGTGTGTGTGTTTCTTAAGTCGTTCCATTTAAATGAGTCACACCATTAAGTAAATACACAGTTTCCTTTAAACCTTTCATCAGTTATGTAAGTACCAGAGAGTTCACTCTGACCCTGTGTTATGTTAAGGTTTTTCCCTTGTTCTGTAAAATTTTTGTTCTTGGATTACGCATTTTCAGGGACAGCTAATTCCTCCCTTTGCCTTCAGTTCTCCAAGCATTGTGTGTGTGTGTGTGTGTGTGTGTGTGTGTGTGTGTGTGTGTGTTAATGTCAGCATCCTAGTCCTACAAATAAAAGTCACCTTTCCTGTTTTTCCAGCAACTTGGATCAATTCCAACTTTCTCCTGGATTTCCCTGCTAGCGTTTGGTACGCATACTTAGCTGGACTGTTCCAATAAGCTTCCCACTCTGCTTCGAACGCATCCACGGTAAAGGGCATCGCATTGGAAAGAACTGAACTTTCTGATCTTTCAGAAGCTCAGCCTTCTCCTTGGAGGACCGAGCTGCTGGGCAGATGCTTAAGAGGACCTGGTTGGTAGTTGCAGCCTCCTCTGTGCTCCCAACCATCTTCTCAATAACACTTTTTATTTCCTTCTGCTATGTACACACCACCTGTATTTTAATGACTTGCTTCTCTCTCTTTCTGCTCACCTGCTCTGTGAATTTCTCCAGGGCAAAAATTCTGTCCTACTCTTTTGATCTGTTCCAGCTAACTCCTGACTCCTAGTGAGAGCTCAGCTAATATTTGAGGGAAGGGGAAAAAAAAGAAAGAAGTGAGGGAAGTCAGGAGAGGATGGAGGGGTCCCAGTCCCCTTGAATATGCTGTACCCCTGTCTAGAAAGCTGTCCCCACACATTTCCTACAGCCAGCTCCTTCCTTATCTGTCATTCCCATCCACATCACCCTCTCAGAGTGCCCTTCCCTGACACCCTTCTTAAAGAAGCCACCACTCGGCCACATAGGTATACATACACACAGTCAGGCTGTATTTTCCTTCCCTGTTTTATCTACTTCATGGCTCTCCACTCTCTGAAATTATTTTAGCTGCCTGTTTATTTACTGTCTGTCTCCCTGCGCTATAACGTAACCTCCAGGAGGTACTACAGATTTAGTGTCTTAAATAAGCGCCTGGCGCATGGTAAGTGCCTAACAAGTTCCCATGGAATGGATAAACAGAGGAGAGGCAGGAAGGAGGGGACTGTCTCCCCTCTCCCTTTTGCCCTGTTTAATAAACTTTAAAATGTGGAGTGATGGGAACCTCCACAGAGAAAAAGGAGCTATTCTTCTGCCCTTTGCTGACCTGCCCCTTGGCGCTTCAATGTAGACTACAAGGTGCAGAGGCATCGAGAGGGAAAAACAGGTGAGGGAAGTGAGGAATGTCTCAAGCCGTTTGTCCTCCAAGTTGCAAAGAAAGACTGCTGTGAGGACTGTGGCTCCTGAGATGCGGAGCTTCTGATGGGGTAACGGGGATCCGGTTTGCTCAGACGCCCACAGGAGTTTAAGCAGAGATGGGCGTTGTTTTCAATGCATCAGGGTACCCGTGAGTAGGCGGCATAAGGAGGCCTGGAGCCAGACCTGGGAGGGCGGGGCCAGGGGCTGCAATGCTGCTGCTCAGCCGTCTGAATTGTCCTCCTTTCTCCTTCACTCTGTGCATCTGCTTCCTTCTCCTCTCTCACTGCAGCCCTGTCCACAGCAGCCAAATACCGCTGCTCAAGAGGCTCAGAGGCCCATTTCCGAATTTCACGGGGAAGAGTCTGATGGGTCCAGCTTGAGTCAAGTGTGCACAGCCCTTCCCGTGAGCTGGGGGTGAGGAGGTCACATTGCATGGGCGTGGCAGCCGGTTCAGGGTGCAGAGGAGGGGAAATGCGGCTGGGGATCAGCCGAGGAGACATTTACCTTAGGCAACAGATGGTGTGCTCCAGGCTCCAACAACATCTGAGAAGCAATTTATTGTCATTTCCTTTCAATTGTCCAGATACTTTCCATCTGTTTTCCCCGTCATTAACTCACAGTCACCTAGCACTGGAAGCACAAAATATAAGAGACTGCTCTCGGAAATATTTGCTGGGTCACTAGGGCATTAAACACTTGTTTCCAGTGTTAGTAGATCTAAAGCATCAGTCATGAGTCAATGAAAGAGACATTTTTACTGCCCTAAATTGGCCTAAGGATGCCTAATGCTACACAAGTCTTGGGGGCAGCTTTCCGCTTTCCTCTTCTTCGATCTTGGGGCCTGAGAAAACAATTCCTGGAACGTACCCACTGAATCCAACCGCCTCAACCAAACTAGACAGTGTATCCTGAATGTACCCAAGACACACGTTTCCGTGGGTAATTATGAAGCCAGCGCACACAGACTTCTGTCTTTCTCGCTGACTATTTCTGACTCATCCAGAGAGCTTCCTGGCTATTTAGCCCAGGCGTACGTGATACAAGGTGACACCAGGTGAGATCATACCTTGGGGGGTTTTTTAGCTATTTTTCAATTGATTTACCTTTGAGCAAACTCCTCCTCTGTTGTGGGAAGCCTATTCAATACCCTGGGGGTGGGGAATTTAATAACAAGGTGGCTTCAAGGAGAAAAGCTTCTCTGCACATTCATGTAAGGAGTTGTCATAACTGTGGACGGAGACATATTTCCTAATGATGCAGCTGTGTGTCTGCGACTGGCCTGGCTTTTTGAGAGGTTTCGGGCCAATTCTGTCTGGTCCCATGGTACTATTTGCCCAGGTACTACTCCAGGAAGACCTCTAGGTGACCAAGACTTTGATCCTGAGGCTTTTATGTGTCCTAGGCTGTTGGAAAAGAGCTTCACACAAGGTATGGGTGGGGCAGAGAGCTGAACAAAATCCTGGGGCACAGGTGCTGGGCTTTGGACCAAGCTAATCACCACTGTGACTGAAGCCCATGAGCAATCTTCGTCACAGGTGAACAGGACATCTAATCTAGGTCCTCAGGACAGGTTAGGTCTCCAGGGATGTGAGCTGATGGGCCGTGTACCCTGTTCCAGTGGAGCACAGCTACCTCTCTTTCTGCCCTTGAGGTCCTTCTCTGCCCTTCCCCCAGGCTGTGGAATCTTTAGTCTGGGGGATAGAGCTGCTTTGTAATTATGCAGTTATGCATCTGGCTCTTTCTTACACCTGCACCAGTGACTTTTGAACTTAAATGCTATAAATTGGCCTCCTTTATTCTCTGGTTTAAGAATGACAACCTTCCCCTAAAGCAGTGGATGACATTATCTAGTTTTCCGGGCGGGCTAGGAGGAAGATTCTCAGGGTGCAAGTGAAGAAAATCAGAGAGCCCAGCATTGGAAGGGTTGTGAGGATTGAGGGGAGGGGCACATGTGAGAACACAGAAGTAATTTTTTTTTAATTTATTCAGAAGTAATTCTTTAAAATATTATCCCACTCCATGTGAATTAGAAATTGTGTCCAGAATATGAGGCTTGTTATTGTTGAGTTGTGTGTTCTTGGTCTCATGTTTCTTGAAGGCCGCAGGACAGACTTGTGGACCTTATATGGAGAACAAAGAAGGAAAAGTAGCTTTGGGCCAGCACAATTTGGGCTGAACTATGGATGTCCTGCTGCAAAGTTGACTAAGGAACCCAGATCTTGGGAAATGTCTTGATATTAGGCTTTGCATTCTTTTGTCTTTGGAAGACCATAATGCCAGACCTCACCTCCAGTAGCAATGGCTCCCCTGTCAATCATTTCTTGGGTGAGCTGACCTAGAGCCAAGTGAAGGGGAAAAAGTAAGCAAATACCTTCTGCTTTTCCCTGGGGTGAGTCAGGCCTAGATTCTGAGGATGAGCACGAGTGGAACCCTCCTGCTTGGTGAGATGGAGTTTGTTGGTTAGGATGGCCTTTGCTTTGGGAGGTAGGAAGGAGAGAGTGTACCGGGCACCGTTGTGCCCCTCCCAATGCCTTAGCACCCATTGCTTCTTACTGACTCCCTCCCTGGGGCTCTCTCCAGCTCAGAAGCACACTCTCCTCTGCATGGGGCAGCCAGAAGTACCAGGGAGTTGATGCGCCTGGGGGAGTATTCAGCCAGTGATGATTTGGAGCAAGTGGATAAATATACCCAGTTTCTTCAATTTTCAGGTAGCACAATTCTGAGGCATGACCTACACCAGCACTGTTCAATAGAAATATAATTTGAATCACAGATGGAATTTTACATTTCCTAGTAGCCACCTTTTTTTAAAGTAAAATGAAACAGGTGACATTAATTTGAATAATATATTTTGTTAAACCACATTTTTCTAAAATATTATCACGTTAATGTGTAATCAATACAAAAATCATCAATGAGATGTTTGACATTTTTTTGTACTAAGTGTGAGGAAACTCAATGGTGTTTTACATTTAGAGTAAATCTCAATCCCGATTAGCCGCATTTCAGATGCTCAGCGGCCATGTGTCCTTAGTGATTACCATATTGGCCAGGCAGCTCTATACTGTCTCTCAAAGGTTCCCAGTGGGACTGAGCCCCAGTTGCCCACAGTGGTAATCTTCTTATTGACACACCCAACCTAGACTTCCTTCCCTTCCCTGAATGACTTCTCCACTTTTCCCAACGCTTCTAACCAACCATCTGCCAGTGAACTACTCACATTCAGATGTGTGCCCGAGTCAGCTTCTGGGGAACATAACCTGAGACGTAGTGGCACGTCTCATATTCGTTGTTACATTATTCTCAGTTTTGAACTTTCCTCCTGTTATTTTTGCATGGAGTGAATCCATGCTAAAAGTTCCAGCAAGGTGTGTTTTATGCTGTGACAACTTCGGGGAAAGATCTATTTTCTAGCCTGAATAGCAAAGGACAGAACAATGTCCCCTCCCCAGAGGCTAAAGTGGTGATAGTAGTAGCAGTACCCACGGAGACACCTGTGCCCAGCAGAGGGCAATTTCCTGAGGGCCACCAGCAGCAATGAGGCTGAGTGACAAGGAGGCTCGGGCAGAAGAACGCAAGGGGCCTACTTGCTTTCCCACAAGATGTCTCTGGGGACCCTTGGACAGGCCAGGACAGTTTCTAGCCACCAAACCACTGGTGGGGGGATAGCTACCATAATTTTATATTTAAAAGGAAATTTTATTTTTGAGGGCATGCGTGGTAAAGTCAGGACAGGTGACTGGCTCAGTCAGCTGTGTCAGTCAGGATGACTTCAGAGAATCCTCCATCCGTGCCTCTGAGAGCAACTAAGAAAAATGATGGCCAGTTGAGCTGCAGATCAACTCTGACAGTGTTCATAAATTCTCCTAGAAGAGGTGCTTCCTTCTAGAAGAAGTACGTGTTTCTAGGAGTCAGAGCATGACTTAAGATGTTGTCAAACAACACTTAACACATCTCTGTCAGGGGATGGAGCAAAGATGAGAGAGAAATTTTATGTCAACAAGCACTAAAATATCCCTAGAAGAAATCTGACCCTGAAATGTCTACATAGATTAACAAAAATTTTTGTTGTTTATTTACCTAATGAAAATGAAATATCCATCTCTGCTTATTTGTACTCTGTCTCCAGTTCTCTTAGGCCAAATGGAACAGTTCTTTGAGAAACCAGCTGTATATTTCCAGGTATATTTTTCTCTCAAGGTATCATCCTCACCAAATATAGGACAATATAGTTCACCTTTCGAGCCAAACATGATAAATGAACAAAATATCATACAGAAGACCAGCCTAATCTTGTGGCCTTATTTCCTTACCTCCCCAAACCATGTTTTTCCAAAAAGTGAATTTAGAATGACAACAGTGGCAACATTTCATTTTTGCTTTCACAATACACTCTGCTGAAATTACTCTCAGGTCACCAGTGACCTCCTATCCTAAAACCAGGGATCGTCTCTGTGTTCTCATTCTACTTGAACTTCTGCAGCATTTAATATCTCGAACAGCCTTTTCTTTGTTCATTCCATTTCGATAAATATTTACTCAGCACCTGCTATAAACTGAGCACTATTATACGCACCATGGATACATCAGAAAATAAAGACCTCTGCCCTGTGGAGCTCACATTATAGCAGGCGAGACCTCATAAACCATTAGCCTCAGTAAATGACAGAGTATGTTGGACGATGGAGACCAAACTGCCCTTTTGGAGAAGCAAGGAAAGGACTTGAGCTTTGGAGGCTCGAGACTGTGGGGCGATGTGTGATTTTTCACCTAACGTAACCCCAAACAGTCAGTAAATTCCTAAGCATCAGAAGTTGCCAAACACAATTGGGGTTCTTATGGGAAACAGAGTTGGGGTGTTTCTTCACATCTGGGTCTGGCAAGTTCCACCAGTTCTCTCAAAGTCACACCTTCCTTATGAGCTCAGGGCCTCAGCCTTCAAGCTGCTCTTCTCTCAAGCTCCAGTCTTAGACTTCTCTATCCTCCCCGCACCCCCTCACCCCAGCTTGCTGCCCAAGGGATTGTTCCCTAAAATACAAATCCAACCTGTCGCTGCCTTTTTCCTAAAATAAACGTCCTGAAATTAGTCATTTGCTTACCAAAGATGCCCTGAGAATATACACACTGAGAGATGCAGGCTCATTTGTCAGTAGAATCATACCTAGAAAAAGTACAATGGAATCATCTCTTCTCTTGAAATAAGAGCAAAATGTTATTCCTATTTTAAAAGGTTTGACACACTTTTCACTGCTGTAGGAACTACCCAGAGTTGAAATAAACAGCAAAGATTCTAAGAAATTGCAGGTGGCTGATAGAGCTAAACTGATTTTGACAGCAACCCAGGTAATCACAGGTGGTGGGCTTGGGGCTTTTCGAGCTGGCACCAAGCAGTTTAAAGCACAGCACTGCCTGGAGGTTGAAGAGCTGCGAGTGAATCCTCCCATTCAGCAGCTTGACATGACTGGCAACGCCCGATCAGAAACCCAGAATCAACAGCTACTCTTTAGCAATAGCGAGGTTTGTTTCTGCTCGAAGGGTAGGTCAGCAATGTGTGGGCGCTCCCCAGAGGGAACCAGCCCTAGGGTAGTGGCCTGGGGCCTGAGTTTCCTCGGGGCAGCACAGTGGAGGGGAGAAACTGCCTTGTGGCCCAGAGGAGTCAAGGTCATCATCAAGAAGAAGGTGCTGGGCTTCCCTGGTGGCACAGTGGTTGAGAGTCCGCCTGCCGATGCAGGACACACGGGTTCGTGCCCCGGTCCGGGAAGATCCCACATGCCGCGGAGCGGCTGGGCCCGTGAGCCATGGCCGCTGAGCCTGCGCGTCCGGAGCCTGTGCTCCGCAACGGAAGTGATAATTGCTAATATTTACTGCCTGTGTGGTGTATGCAAGAAACTAAGCACTTGATGTGCATTCAATCAATCTGAAATCAGATGTCGCTATTTCTTATTCTTTTTATGGTAGTATTTCCCAACATTCCACCTTTACTTCTCTTCCCTTCACATAAAATATTTAAGCTTTTTTCCTGGGTGGATGAGAAACCTGGGGAACAGAGCAATTAGGAAACTTGCCTGAACTTGAAAAGTAAGTAGTAAAGGAATGATTCAAGCCCAAGGGAAGTAAGGCTGAAAATCAGAGAATGAGGTGTGAGTCAGAAAGCACAAGGACGGAGGTCAGGATGGAGGAGAGGAAGGGATGGGATGGGGCAAGTGTGTAGCGCTAAGGCCGGGAAGAGTTACAGAGCACTGACTTCTCCTTGAGCTGTGGTCTGGTGTGTTACAGAAGGGAGAATGGCTGCTGAGGGGGGAGCTGCAGAACTGGATGGGGGTAATGGGAAAAGCATGCTGACATGAAGACGTTAAGAATATTTTATTTTTTATTTTTTTATTTTATTGTGGTAAGAACACTTAACGTGAGATCTATCCTCTTAATAAAATTTTAGGTGTACAATACAGTATTGTTAACCACAGGCACAATGTTGTACAGCAGATCTCTAGAACATATTCATTTTGCATAACTGAAATTTTATACACGTCAAATAGCTTTTATTTCATCAGTCATTCAACATGTGTTTATTGTACACCTAGTGTCTTAGTCCTTTGGCTGTTATAACAAATTACCATAGACTGTGTGGCTTATAAAAAACAGAATTTTATTTCTTCCAGTTCTAGAGCTATAAGTCTGTGATCAGGGTGCCAACATGGTCCAGTTCTGCAGAGAGAGCCCTTCCAGGTTGCAGCCTGCTGACTTCTCGTTGTATCTTCCCTTGGCAGAAAGAGCAAGAGAGCTCTTGGCAGTCTCTGTCATAAGGGCACTCATCCCATTCATAGGGCTCCACCCTCATGGCCTAATCTAATCACATCCCAAAGGCCCCACCTAATATGATCACATTGAGGGTTAGGATTTCAACATATGAATTCTGGAGGATTCACAAACATTCATTCCATAGCACATACTATAGGCCAGGCACTGTTCCAGGAGCAGCATTGACAAAGTAACTAATGTGCTGGCTTTATTGAAGTTACAATCTAATTGAATAATAATGATTAAATTTTATACAATAAAAATAGTAGATCTGATATGCCCTGCTATCACAGCCAGCTCTTTTCTCTCTTTTTTGTTTAACATCTTTATTGGAGTATAATGCCAGCTCTTTTCAAAGCAAAACCCCAGTGGAGATGGATTAGGAAAATTAGGGGAAAGATAAAGGAGAAAAACAACAGTTTTTTATCCTGCAGGCCAAGACCCTTCCTCTGCCCAGCAGAGACCCTCCAGGTACAAGTGACTCTGCCAGTATGAACACCACGGTCTTCCAGAGGCTTAGATTTGGGAGCACTGTCAAAATCACTTAAGCCAACCACCTCACCTTCTGGTTTTTAAATTCCCTCCTAGAAAAAGTTGTCTGGGTTATTTTGAATACCCTGCAGGAAAGAAAACCTTTTACTTCTCAATACAACCCACTTCAGAGGAGTTCACTTTTTGTTTTGTTTTGTTTACCTTTATACTGATTCCTGTTAGAGTTCATCTTGACCCTGAGTCTGTTATTAAAAGTATTTCATGTTCTTAGTTTCAGGTTACCTATACACTAATTAAAAAGTAACTTCTGGATCACTGGTTTTCAAACTATACTCTATAAAGCCCTGGGTGAGTAAGTGGGAGAGGAAGCTTCTACAGGGTCAGGAGACCGGACCCTGAGAATCTGGCCAAAAGAAAAACAGCTTCCCTTTTTTCTTTTTTTTTAAACTTTTACAGAGGATTTCATTGGGAGAAAGGGCTGTACAGTTAGAAATAAGTTTGAAAACTCCCGCTCCAGATATTCATCCACTGAGGTCATTAGTATAAATGTTGAATTGAATAGATTTGAGAACAGGGCGCTAAGGCATATTTCCCTGCATGTCAACAGCAATCACTAGCATCTTGGGTATAGCTGGAAAACCATCTATGAACCATCCTCACTCTTCTACACAGATCCTAAGGGATTAGAAGTGTCTCCCTAAAGCTGCAAATGTCTCCCTGAAACAGTCAACATGTGTCCTGTGATTCACCATTCTGTCAGTATCACTGAGGATCACTGGTTCTCAACCCTGACTGTGATTCTAATGATCTCATTAAAATCAACAAGGAAGCTTTCAAAACCACCACTGCTCCTCAAAAGGTTAAACATAGGGTTACTGGGCCTTCCCTGGTGGCACAGTGGTTAAGAATCCGCCTGCCAATGCAGGGGACACGGGTTCGAGCCCTGGTCCAGGAAGATCCCACATGCCGCGGAGCAACTAAGCCCGTGAGCCACAGCTACTGAGCCGGCGCTCTAGAGACCGCGAGCCGCAACTACTGAGCCTACGTGCCGCAACTACTGAAGCCCACGCGCCTAGAGCCCATGCTTCGCAGCAAAAAAAGCCACCGCAATGAGAAGCCCGCGCGCCGCAACGAAGACTAGCCCCTGCTCACCGCAACTAGAGGAAGCCCGAGCGCAGCAACAAAGACCCAACGCAGCCATAAATAAATAAATAAATAATAAAATTATTTTTAAAACAAACAAACAAACACAGGTTTACCATGTAACCCAGTAATTCAACTCTTAGGTCTATGCTCAGGAGAAATGAAAGCACACATTCACACAATACCTTGTACACAAATGTTCAAAATAACAACATTATTTATAATAGCCAAAAAGTAGAAATAATCCAAATGTTCACCAATTTATGAATCCATAAATAAAGTGTGGCATATTCATACAACGGAATATTTATTCAGCCATAAAAAGGAACGAACGACTGATTCCTGCTACAATGTGGATGAACCTTGAAAACATTATGCTAAGTGATCATGTATCATTCCATTTCTATTAAATGTCCAGAACAGGCAAATCTATAGAGACAGAAAGTCAATGAATGTTATGAATGTTTGCCTAGGGCTAGGAAAGATGGGAGGAGTAGGGATGAAGGCTAAAGGGCACAGATTTCTTTCAAGAGTGATGAAATATTCTAAAATTGATTGTGGTGATGGTTACACAATTCTGTGAATATACTCAAAAGCACTGAATTGTATACTTTAGATGAATTGTGCGGTATGTGAATTATATCTCACTGAAACTGTTAGAAGAAAAAAAAAAAAAAAACCCTACCACTACTCAGGCTTAAACATTGGTTTGCAGTGGGACTTTAGCACCCATGTGATTCTAATAAGCAGCCCAGACCAAGAACCACTGATTCTAACCATGGCTCAGGGTAAGTGACTGATTTTGAGGGAGCCTATGGTGCCTCTCAGTGGTCATCCCCACCCTTCCACTCTAGACACGCGTGAGCTACTCCTTTAAAGACCCTTCCCAGAATTATGCCTGCATTGGAATCCAGCCCACCGTTTGCAGTACCACCTTCTTCCTCCTTCTGTCGCATTATTGGCCATTCCTGGTTTCCAGCATCGCCACTGTTGTGCACAATGCCTCATGCATCTCAGCAGGATGAGGCGTTCTCATTCACAAGTTTCCTTCTATGCCCTGAGGTACCAACTGACAGAACCACGAACCTATGAACTCATGTGAAGCTGTCTAGTTACCATCTCTTCATTCAGCAGAGGACAGTACATTTGCAGAAACTCACCATGGACTATGAAGTCCTCTTACTATGTTCCTGACCTTTGGCTGCCCTTATGCAGTTATGCTGTAGCTACCTTTCAGAATCCTGCTCCATCAATGACATCCCTAGGCCTGGAACAGTGGGTGCATTCCTTGGCCTTCCCCACGGCAGGATGCTCTTATAAGGCTGCCGTTCAGGGTCCGTCAAGAGCTCGAGAGCTCCCTTCCTGCCAGTCTTTGGGCGTTCTCCTTTGCATTTGGGGAGTTTTAAAATCCCATGATAAGTTTGCTGGCTTTTCTTTCTCCTACCTCAGACACAGCGAACAGACCTTGCCTTGCCCCCGGGAATGTGTGAGTATCCTCTAGCTCCTCTGAATCACTATATCCTAAAGCAATTAGCTCAGTCTACAGCTAGTAATTAAGAACACTGGCTCTGTTATCAGAGAGAACTGAGTTGGAATCCTGATTCTGCTATTTGGTAGAGGAGTGGGCTTGGGCAAAACATATTATCTAAGCCTCAGATTTCTCACCTGTAAATTGAGGATAATAAAGCCTACCTGGAAGGACTGTTACAGAGATTAAATTGTAACAGCAGAGGTGGGGTGCTTGGCTCAGAATGGGTGTGAAATAAGTTGCTGGTGATTGTTTCTTCCCAGGCAGTTGTATGACTAGGAGATCTAGCTCTTTTCTCAAGATCTCCTTGCTGGTGTATGGGACATCACCGCACCTCGATTAGATCCAAGGTAGCTCGTCCCATAAACATGCAGGGCTCTAATACCAAATGCCTGTCCTTATTCTCCAAACCAATCAGTCTTCTGGGGGAAGGCAGTGGGAATGATCCCTTCTCTCCGGTTCCCTCATCAGCCCCAGCAATGTCTCAGTCTTGGGATGCACTTGCGAATGTCCTCAGAGGATCTGCTCAGGTCCGTGCACACCACTCCATACCCTCCTGGTCCTTCCTTCTTAGGCTGTGAGCCACTCCTGGGGGCAGGACCTCCTGGAATCTTCAGAAAACTCCTGAGTTAAACCATCTAAACTCTACCGCATATCGCCTTGCCATTAAAACCCAGGAGTGTCTGGCACAGAACTGTCCAATTTTCTCCTCCAACTATTTCCAGGAAATTTATAATTCAGATTACTTGAAATAGAATTCATTGTTCAACACAGCACCTGGTGTCTGGCAGGAAGTATTGGGATAAATCATTAAACAGCAGTTAAACTTCACCTACTAAAATCCTCTGGCCCAGTTTAAATGCACCTCTTTCATGTTGTCTCATCGGTCAGAAATGGTTTGCTCTTCCCTCCCTCTGCATTCCTATAACAGCTATCTTTATGGAATGCTTATTGATTGTTCCCAGCTCATATAGCTGATAATTGGCAAATCTAGAATTCAGCTGTACTGCGTTGAATAGCATCTTGTCAAATGTCCACTGGAACCTCAGAATATGACCTTGTTTGAAAACAGTGTCTTTTTTTTTTAACATCTTTATTGGAGTATAATTGCTTTACAATGGTGTGTTAGTTTCTGCTTTATAACAAAGTGAATCAGTTATACATATACATATGTTCCCATATCTCTTCCCTCTTGCGTCTCCCTCCCTCCCACCCTCCCTATCCCACCCCTCTAGGTGGTCACAAACCACCTAGCTGATCTCCCTGTGCTATGCGGAAGGGTAAGCTGTGACAAAGTGAGAGAGTGGCATGGACATATATACACTACCAAATGAAAACAGTGTCTTTACAAAGGTAATCAAGTTAAGATCATCCTGGATTAGAGTGGGCCCTAAACCCAAAGATTACTGTCCTTATAAGAAGAAGGACATTTGGAGACAGAGACATAGGAAGAAAACAGATAAAGCCATGTCAAGATGGAGACAGAGACTGGAGTTATACGGCCACAGCCAAGAAATTCCAAGGATGGCCAGCAACCACCAGAAGCTTGGAAGAGGTCAGGAGCAAGTCTTCCCTAGGGCCTTCAGAGGGAGCTTGCATGGCCCTGCCAGTTTTGGACTTCTAGCCTCTAGAACTGTGAGAGAATAAATTTCTGTTGTTTTATGTCCCCATTTGTGGTAATTTATCATGGCCACCCTAGGAAACTAATATACCAGTCTCGGTCTGTCAGATGCCTAACATCCTCATTTGTAACCACTATGATATACTGCCTCATGTTTGTAGCACCCAAACTGTATCCTTCATAGTACGTTAATCAGATGCCTTGTATGTCACAGTAAGAGGCAGATGGTGAGCCCAGAAGTCGAGGTGGGGATGGAGGGGGTGGGGAAGAGGTAGAATTATTGCAAGGTAGAGAATGAGCAGAGCGATTTTCTTGAATATATGCCCGAACCTCATTATGTCTGATCCTGTGATTTAGCAGAGAAATGGGAAAGAGTTTGCTTATGAAAGAAGTATGATGCGCTAGAAAGCAAGCAGGACTAGGAATGGCAAGGCCCGATGCGAACTAGCTCTGTGATTAGGCACATGACCTTCAGATGTGGCTGCTTTGACACAGACTATGTGACTTGGGAACATTGAGACACGGCCTCAAAAACAAAATATTAACCTTTCAGCTTTTAAAACTTTCTAAACTTCTCACTCATTCCCACCCAACCCCTGATCCTCATTTCATAACTCCCACTTCTGACACACAGCAGACACAACTTTTTAGTTAAATAATGAATAAGGGAATGAATAAGGAAGATGGAAGAAAGCTGGAGGTGTCAGAGTGAAATGATGGTCAACAACAAGGAAAGAGTCAGATGCATTGTAAGGGTCATGAAAGAAGGTTCAAGAATCAAAGATGTCTGCCACTAATATTTGGCAGTCAAAAGCCATAATAGATGCAAATGTGGCAAAATATCAATCCTTGTTAAAATCTTGGTAATGAACACAGGGTGTTTGTAACATTATTCTTTATAGTTTAGTGTGTTTGAAACATTCTGTTTAAAAAAGAACAATAGAGGACTTCCCTGGCGTTGCAGTGGTTAAGAATCCGCCTGGGGCTTCCCTGGTGGCGCAGTGGTTGGGAGTCCGCCTGCCGATGCAGAGGACACGGGTTCGTGCCCTGGTCCGGGAAGATTCCCACATGCCGCGGAGTGGCTGGGCCCGTGAGCCATAGCCACTGAGCCTGCGCATCTGGAGCCTGTGCTCCGCAATGGGAGAGGCCACAACAGTGAGAGGCCCACATACCGCAAAAAAAAAAAAAAAAAAAAAAATAGAATCCACCTGCCAATGGAGGGGACACTGGTTCGAGCCCTGGTCCGGGAAGATCCCACGTGCCGCGGAGCAACTAAGCCCGTGCACCACAACTACTGAGCCTGCGCTCTAGAGCCCGCAAGCCACAACTACTGAGCCCGAGTGCCGCAACTACTGAAGCCCGCGGGCCTAGAGCCTGATGCTCCGCAAAGAGAAGCCACCGCAGTGAGAAGCCCGTGCACCACATCGAAGAGTAGCCCCCGCTCGCTGCAAGGAGAGAAAGCCCGCGTGCAGCAACGGAGACCCAATGCAGCCAAAAATAAATAATTTTTTTAAGATAAATAAATAATAAAAAATAACAATAGAAGAGCAACCTCATAATGTCCTATGAAAATGGGTGTAGCGAATTGGCTTCGTTCAAATCCCTTTGCTTTGATAGGTTCTGAATCCCCTTCTTCATCAGCAAAGCAGAAATGGTTGAGGCAAAACAGTTCGTCGCTGCACACGGACGGACCAACACTTTGGAGAGAACCTGTGGAAATATACCTGAAAAGACAGAGAATATTCCTTTCACTGGGCTCTGTACTCCTTCTCCTGAGAACTTATGCAAAAGAAATGATAATTCAACAGAAAAAAGGCCTGGGGAATATGGAGATGAAAAATTCACGGACAAATTTGTTATAATAATGAAAAATTGGGAATAACTTAAGGCCACCATGGGGAAGTGCTCTCCACTGCTCCCAGCCTGGTCACATCACCCTCATCTTTGCCAGGATCACTCTGGTAGCTTCCAGCTGATCTCTCTGCTTCCACCCTTACATCTACAATCTTTTCTCTACTCCGCAGCCAGAGTGATTCTTTGAAAAGGAAATGAAATCACTTCCCTACTTCTCTTCAAAATGTTCTCACCACCCTAACTGCTTCCAACCCGGCTCTAAGCCAACACCTCCCGGGGCCTGGATGATGGTGCTAGACCCTAAGTGGTCTCCCCTCTTCCATCTTCCTGCCCCTCAAGGCAACAGTGAAAGTGCTCCTTTTTCAAATCATAAACCAGATCATGTCACTCCCCTGTTCAGAACCCTCCAGTGGCTTCCCGTCTGACTCAGAGTATGCCCATATGACTCAGAGCAAAGTCAAAGTAAACTTTTACAGTGGCACACAAGGACCCCATCCCCTTCCCAGTCACACTGGATCCTTTTCATTGGCTGTTCCCTCTAATATTCTTTCTCCATATGTCTATATGGCTCATTCCCTCAATTCCTTCAAGTAGTAACTCAAATCTCCCTTTCTCAATGAGGTCTTCATTAACCACCCTACTTAAAATTTTACTAATCCAAACACCCTCATTCTATTGCCCTGTTTTACATTTTCTCTTAGTATTTATTATTTTCTAACATAATAAATAATTTACATAACATTTTTCAAATGTCTGTCTGCCCTGCTCAATATACTAGAATTTAAACTCCAGGAGGAAAGGAATTTTTATCTGTTTTGTTCACAGTTGTTTCCCCAGCACCTAGAACAGTCTCGGGCACATAGCTGATGTTCAATAAATATTTGTGAAATGAAAGAACAAATAGTTAAGTAAATTGGGTTATACCAAGAGGATGGAAGGTTAAGCAATCAGAAAAAATACTGTGTATCAATATGGAAAAAGACATGTGAGGTAATGTTAATGTTAAAAGTAGAAACCCCGTGTTGCGATAAAAAACACGTTGGTGTGGCTTTGGCAACGTTGTTCTTTTCTGGTTCTTTTGCTTTCTCTTCCCTTAAATGTTGGGGCTCCCAAGTTCGTTTTTGGTCCTCTTGTCATTTTTATCTACACTCTAGCTTCAAATACCATCTACTTTATTTCTAGTTTATTTAGCATGTTGTCCAAACAACCATCTTGAGCCCAGGGCTCTGTTTTGAGCTTTTCACCCACATTACTTTGTATACACCTCTGTTAGTAGCTAGAATACCATTCCGAGAATAGTGGTCTGTTCATCAGTCTCCCCCGATAAAATGGGAGAACTGTTACAGAATAAGATGCCTAGAACATATTAGTAAGGACTCAATAAATGTTTTAGTAATGTAAGGTGTGTACTGTGTGCCCAGTACCTCTAAGAACCTTACGTATATCATGTCATTTAATTCTCACAGCAGCCCTGTGAGAGGCATGAGGTAGACATAGCTTCATTACACGGATGAATAAATAAGGAAATGTGTTTATAATAAAGTGACCCCAAAAAATGCAGACGTTAAATTAGGTGTTAAAGTAGTGGGATCGTAGGCGGTTTTTCTCTTTCGGAAATTTCGTTAATATTGTTGATAGGCTGTATATGCGTCTTGTGTGTGTATGCACGTGTATCCGTGTGAGACCAAATAATTTTAAAACTTGAGTGGGCAAACACAGCAACAGGAAATTGTTGGGTAGGGTCTGGGAAAAGAGGAGGAACCCAAAAGTACAGACAAGCAGAGACTCGACTCCGCCTGTGAGCTGTCTGCGCAGGCGGCGACGGCCCGCAGGCAGAGCAGCGATGCACCCCACCCAGGGAAACGATTCCTTTTAGTGAGGCCAACCCGCGGCCACATGCAAATGACCTGGAGGCTGTGGGCGGAGCCACTCCTGAAAGGCTCCGGCCGGGGGGCGGGGAGAAGGTTGACCCATGGGCTGGCCCCGATTGGCTCCCACAGAGACGGGGCGGGCTCTCCCGAAGGCCCGGCCTCACAGAGGGGCGGTGCCTGGGCCTGGGCCTCTTGGAGAGGGAAGGAGCGGGAGCCCGAGCTCCGCGTCGGGAAGCTTAGGTGGGCTGAGCCCTCGGCTCCCAAAGGCAGGGCCGGAAGCGCTACAGTTTGACCCACGAGTCCATCTGTTTTCGAAGGCGTAGCCCTCTTCCTCCCGACCCTCTCCGCCTCCCCCTCTGCCCCTTCATCCGGAGGCCGAAGCCCCCAGCCTGGGCGGGGCGGCGCAGCCCGAGCTCCCGGACCCGGAAGAAGCGCCATCTCCCGCGTTCACCATGGAGCCCACTGCGCCGTCCCTCACCGAGGAGGACCTGACTGAAGTGAAGAAGGACGTGAGTAGCAAAACCTTGCCCGGGCACCGCCGAGGGCCGGGGGCGGGCGGAGCGGGGGGGGGGGCTGCATTCCTGCAGCGAGGAAACCCCGCGTCCTAGTCCGAGTCGGAATCGGAGGAGGAGCCCGCGGTCTGAGAAGCGAAACGTCCGGGCACAGCAGGACCGCGGCGAGCCCTGCATCCGAGGGACCTTGGTGGAAGTGATCTGATCCCCGCTGACCTGTTAATCCACGTTTTAAATCAATAAAAGCAGGGCTTGGGTTTCAGAAATCTTGTTCAGTGGAGCGTTTCTTTACAGTCAGCTACTTGCCCACTGCTCACCCATCCCCTGGTGATTTCACCCCAGCTGCGCTTTGGGGCTGCGTTGTTAGGGATCGACGACTCAAGTTCATCCTTGAGCCAGACTGCCTTGGCTGCTGGCTCAACCTGGAGCAAAAGCTGGACCAGATAAAGCATCCCAAGCAGTGGATCAAATACGTGAAACTTGCAAAGGGGGTTGGGGGAAGCTGGACTGTTGAAAGCACAACCCGGAATTCCCCTAGTAAGCAAACGCCCACGTATTTAAATTGAAGGGGCGCGGAGGGGGCGGGGGATGAATACATGAAGCGGAGAATTAATTTACAGGTAAACGTTGGAGATATTCAGCAGCTAAATTATGCTCTTCTGCTTGGATGCTGAAGTGCACAAATCTTAGTATTTATTCGTAAAGAATGACTTTGTTGAGGTCTGACTTGTTTCTCTTTTCCTTTGCTTTTAGTTAACCTGTTTTGCCATGTGAGACTTATATGAGTACCATTAAAATACTTTATATTAATTCAAATTCAAAACAATATGAACATGAATTGTGTTCTGGCTTAACACTGCAGTACTTATACAAAATCATCTTTGTGAATTGGACAGGACAGCAGCTTTTTAAATGTTTGTGTGCTTCCTTTTACCCTCACCTGTAAGGTTTATTACACTGTACTCATAATTACAGTTGGTATGACTCATTAGCAAGAGGAGACTGGTTATGACTGTGCCTTAGTTTCCTCCTTCAACAGATAATTGTGGAGTACTTATATGGAAAGTACTGTCCTTGGGCCTGGAAAGATATAAAAAAATGACAGGTCCCTGCTTTACATTCTAGTTGAGTTAAGACTGGGACATTGATAACTAATAAAGAATAAATGAGTATTGTGTTTTTCAAGATTTGTGCCAGTAAAAACATGAACTTCAAGAGCTAGGCCTACTGTATTCCAGATACTCTGTCACACAATTTACAATGTTCTCATTTAATCTGTACAACAACCTCTAAGGCAGATAATTGTCTTTCCCATTTTATAGTTGATAAAACAGGTAGTGAGAGGTTACAAGTGGGAGGATATAAAGCCTGTACATAAACACAGATGTGAAGGGTGGCTTCTAGGTCTTTTTTTTTTTTCCATCAGTTCATTGATATTATCCATCTCCATGATTTCAATTTACAGCTATATAAGAAATCCATAACCTTGGGGAATCATGGACACGTTTCAGGACATCTGTGAAAAAAAATACGTGCACATTTTCTTCTTAGAAATTTTTTTCGTGATGTTTTCAGAATCGTTTATGACCTTAGGAGTTTTAAAATTATAATCCACATATTTGGACTTCCTTCTTTCTCAACTCTAAGTGCTTATTTCCAAATATCTACTGGAAATCCACTTTTATATCCTTCAGATTCCTCACTTTGTCTAAAATTGAACTTTTTATCATCCTTCCCCCAAAGCCACTTGCTGTTTCTGCTGTATTCTCTGCCGTGATGAATCCATGGGGATTGGCTGCTGATACCAAAATTCATCGATGCGGGTCTTCCCTGGTGGCGCAGTGGTTGAGAGTCTGCCTGCCGATGCAGGGAACACGGGTTCGTGTCCCGGTCCGGGAGGATCCCACATGCCACGGAGCGGCTGGGCCCGTGAGCCATGGCCACTGGGCCAGTGCGTCCGGAGCCTGTGCTCCGCAATGGGAGAAGCCGCAACAGTGAGAGGCCCGCGTACCGCAAAAAAAAAAGAAATTCATGAATGCTCAAGTCCCTTTTATAAAATGGCGTAGTATTTGCATGTAACCTACACACATCTGCCCATATACTTTGAATTATCTCTAGATTACTTATAACACCTAGTACAATGTGAATACTGTGTAAATAGTTGTAAATACAATGTAAATGCTATGTAAATAGTTGACCCACACAGCAAATTCAAGTTTTGCTTTTTGGAACTTTATGGAATTTTTTTTTTAATTTATTTATTTTATTTATTTTTGGTTGTGTTGGGTCTTCGTTGCTACACGCGGGCTTTCTCTAGTTGCGGCAAGCGGGGGCTACTCTTCGTTGCAGTGCGCGGGCTTCTCACACAGTAGCTTCTCTTGTCGCGGAGCACGGGCTCTAGGCGTGCGGGCTTCAGTAGTTGTGACACGTGGGCTCTAGAGCGCAGGCTCAGTAGTTGTGGCGCACAGGCTTAGTTGCTCTGCGGCATGTGGGATCTTCCCGGGCCAGGGCTCGAACCCGTGTCCCCTGCTTTGGCAGGAGGATTCTTAATCACTGTGCCACCAGGGGAGCCCTTGGAATTTTTTTTTCCAAATATTTTCCATTCACTATTGGTTGAATCCGAGGGTGCGGAACCTGCAGATACAGAGGACCGACTGTACCACCACTTATCCACATGGAAACTTCCACTTCTTTTTTTTTTTTTTTTCAGGCTCCCACTTCTTCACTATACTCCTTCTCCCTGTGTGCTCCATCTAGTTGTTTACCTCTCTTTTGTTGAATTTAGTTCAGTTTCATAAATATGGACTACACACTGTGAGACTGATACTGCCATTGATTCTAACAGTTCAGAAATTAAAAACTAACACACAATCTTAGTTTGAGAAGAGCTCAACTTCTTGGGGGGTGGGGGGGACATGTAAAATGACAATTGCAAATCACAGAATAAGTGCAATGAATTTTACATTCATCCAAAACATTATCTACTTAGCACTCTGCTAAATGCAGGATATACAGAGTTGAACAGAATGTACCTGGTTCTTGCCTGCTTTTAACATGTGGGTTCTTAAGGTTGAAAACAAATAAATGTATAATTCCAAATTATGGTAAGTACTATGAAGGAGACAAACAGGTGTTGAGCCAATAACAAGGTAAGAGGGGAAATCTACTTGAGATAGGATGGTCAGGGAAGGTTATTAACATTTTTTAAACTGGTTCCTGAAGGCTATGACAGAACTGGAGAAGAGCATTCTAGGCAGAATAGAATTTTCAAAGGATGTAAGGCAGGCAAGATCTTGGGGAAATTGGAAAAAGGCAGAGAGTGCCTAGAGGTGAAGTTAGGATGGTGGGCTAGTGCCAGATTATGAAGGGTCTTACAGATGGTAGTAAAGTGGGATTTTTTTTCCCAAGTGTAGTAGAGACCTATTGAAGAATTATATTTTTAAAAATCCCTCTGCCTAATGTATGGACTGGAGCGAGCAAAAGGGAGAAGAGAGAAACTAGTGAGGAGATCCTTGGAATTTACGTAGTTGAGAGATGATGGTGATTCGGATCAGGGTACAGGCAGTGGAGATGGATGGAACAGGAAAATTCCAGATGCATATTTTAAACAGTAATGATAGGACTTGGTGATGGTTTGAATGTGGGAGTTGAGGAAGAGAGTGGAATCAGATTAGTAAGTGGAAATGTCAAATCAGCAATTAGACCTATCAGTTTGAAGATCAAAAGAGAGATCTGAGCTAGAAATAAAAGTGTGGGATTAAGTGAGTTTACCTGGGGAACTTGAGAGCTAGAAGGGAAAGGGAGACCATAGAAAAGTTTTAAAAAGTAAGAAGTTATGGCCGCAGAGATGGGAAGAAAGCCAGGAGAGTGTGGTATTCATATAAGACAAGAAAAGAGTATTTCAGGAAGGGAGTGATCAACTGTGTTCACGCTGCTGAGAAGTGAGATGAAGACTGAAAATTATCAGATTTAGTGATAAGGAGACCCTTGGTGACTTTGAGAAGAGTAGTGGCACAGAGTGAAAATGTCTGGGAGTGAGTTGGGAGATATAAGTGGAGTCCTGTTGTATAGAAAAGTGAAGTGCATACACTGGGTGCTGTAAAGGCAGGAGAGGAGTACTCATTTGGGGGAGTTTAAGTAAAGTTACCTGAAGGAGATGACCACTGTCCTGAATTTTAAAAGATGAATAGGGATATGGGAAAAGAAAACAAGGCAAAGGTAACGACTTAAAGAAATGTAGTGGAAAACAGCAGTTTTAGGAAGAACATAAAGTTCCAGAACATAGAGTAAGCTGGAGAGGTAGGCAGGATCCATACTATGAAGCACCTGCCTGCCATCATCAAGTAGCTGTGATTTATTGAATACCTACTGTGTCAAGCCTTCATATGCACTGTCCCATTTAGTCCTCCTACAGGTCCTGCTAGGTATTTATTATTTTTTTACCAATAAGGGACCTGAGGCTTAGAGAGGTTAAGTAACTTCCTCCACCTCTCACAGGAATATGTGGCAGATTCAGGATTTGAACTGAGGTTGGTCTGAGTCCAGAGCCATGCTCTTCACTTCTCTGCTATTCTGCTATGGTTGAGAAACTTTATCCTTTAAGTCGAGGTGGAACACAAGTGTTTTAAATTTTTTAAAAATTAACTAACAACATTTCAATATTGGTAGAATTCATGTAACACTCCAGATTTCCATTTTTTCTTGAAAAATTACAAGGTCTGATAGATGTGTGAAGGAAGAAGTTGAGCGGGGTGGGGAGAGAAGGAAGAAGTACAGCTAGGTGTCTTGTTAATAGTCGATGCAAGATATATAGGGACCCGAACTAGGACAATGCTAATAATAGGGATGGAGTGAAGGGGCAGCTTAGATAAATATTGGGGTAGATTGGCAGGACTTGGTGGGTGGGTGATCTGATCGAATGTGCCAAGTGAGTGAAAGAGAGGAAAAGTCAAGGGTGAGTTGTAGGTTTATAGCATGGTTGGATGGATGGTGGTACTCGCAGGTGAGCTGAGAATGTCAGAGGAAAACGATAGGGGAAGATAACAAAATTGGTTTTGGACATGTTGAATTTTAAGTACCATTGGGATCTCTAGGTGGAGAAAGTCTTGATCACATAGGAAAATTTAGAAATCATCAACGTGTGGTAGAAATGACAACAAATGAGGTTTTCCAAGGAGTTCATCTTTTAAATCTATTTTTCTCTCTCCTCATCCCCACAGCTTAAATTCGTGCACTCAGCTTATCATATGTAAGATATTGCAGCAATCTTCTAATTGCTCTCCTTTGACCCCAATTTTTGCTTTCCCCCAACCCTCTGTAAAAGTTTTCTTATTGCCTCTTATTTATAAACCTTTGATGAGGTTTTGACTATAGGGAAATGTAATTTCCCTCATTGCCTACCTTTCATGCCTCTAGGTCAGGTGTAGTCTCTGTAAATTTCCCAGGTCCTGGAGGCAGAGTTGGTTGCTTCCCCAGTACTTGACCTATATCTTTTTTTCCAGGTCATAGTCCATTGTCTCATAATTTTTAGCTTGAGTTGATAATGTATTCTTCAACTAGACCATGTGCCCTTTGCATGCAGGTTTCAAGTCTTGTTCATCTTTGCATATCCACTGCTCAGCTCTTGGCATATTTGGCATTTAGATATGTGAAATGTTTCTCGTGGGAATTCAGTGGACTGAGAACTGTAGGAACCATTCACCTAACCTACTTTTCTGCCACCATATACTCTCATATACTTTGAAGATTTTCCATTGTCTTTAGTTCATCATTGTCAGTGTGAATCAAGTTAGTCATCATTGTCATCATCACTAACATTTACTCATCACTTACTATGTACTAGGCACTTTCTCAAGTGCTTTACGTGTGTTAATTTATTTCTCGTAACACTCAGATGAGGAAACTGAGGCACAGAGGAGTTAAGTTACCCAAGATTGCATATTTAGTAAATGGAGGAGCTATAATATAGTCACTCACATCAAATTGTTAATACCATTTATTAGGACCCACATTGATTTTTGACTGATTAAGCCTCATTAGGCACTTCTCAGGTCTAGGCCTGTGTATGTGATTTCTTTTTATTTCTTTAATTTTTTTCCAATATCCACTACTCCTTTAGGTTTCTTTCCCCCCATACCTTTCTACCTTCCTTCTACCAAGGCTGAGTTAGACTACAGTCTTGCCAACTGACTCCAAAGATAGACCCAGTATGGTCCCTTTTGTTTTAGGTTCTTTCTTTTTCTTTCTCTCCCTCTGTGTGTGTGTGTGTGTGTGTGTGTGGTTTCACTCTAGAAAGATGGAAAATTAATAACATGAGAAAGTTATAAATTGTGAGTTATCCTCTCTGGTCCTGACTAATCCTGGATTCCTTGCTAAATGGAAACTAAAATGTACAGTAACCTCTGCTCTCAACTTTACCTCTGAAAGCCCTCAGCAGACCTCCCTATTTCCACAGACCCAAGCCCCCTAGATTAGACTGGCCCCCTCCTCACAACAGTTTGGTCTTGGTTTATAGATATGAAGATGAGATCAGAGCAGTGAGGAAGCAGTGAGGAATATCTAGTCAGGGACCTACTTCTGTCTAACCGGACCTTCATTTTAATAGCATGCCTTTAGTAGGGCTGAGCCTCCTGACTTCAGGATGTTTTCTCTCACCAGTCAGATTCCTAACTAATCAGTCACCTTTGTGATTTCCTTAGGTGTTAAAAAAAAAAAAAATACATTGAGGCATTTTTTATATCTTTTAGGCTTTAGAAAATTTGCGTGTATACCTGTGTGAAAAAATCATAGCTGAGAGACATTTTGATCATCTACGTGCAAAAAAAATACTCAGTAGAGAAGACACTGAAGAAATTTCTTGCCGAACATCAAGTAGAAAAAGGGCTGGAAAATTGTTAGACTACTTACAAGAAAACCCCAAAGGACTAGATACCCTGGTTGAATCTATTCGGCGAGAAAAAACACAGAACTTCCTGATACAGAAGATTACAGATGAAGTGCTAAAACTTAGAAATATAAAACTAGAACATCTGAAAGGTAAGATATCTTAGTTATCCAAAAGTTCATTTAAATGTAACAATGCTTTTATAAGTAGAATGCAAAACAAAACAAAAACCTAGAAGTGATCATTTTGCTTTTATTCAAAAAGTTCAACCTTCAGAATTACATTCAATTTGCATTTTTTTACCTTATTTGATGTCATTACATTGCAAAAGTGAAATATCACTCAGTGTTCTGTATTTATATTCGTTTAACAACACATTTATAGAAAACAACTACAATGGAATCCCAGTATACACAGGAGTTTGTTTCTAAAGTCATCAGAATGCAAGATTAATCTGTTCAAAAGTAACCCCTGAAAATGCATATCACGCATAAAGAACAGTATATAGGTAAAGTATTTTACCTTTGATAAACTCTGATAGTTTTTCTCCCACCAGTTGATTACATGATGGAGTAGTTGGCTTATGTTGGTAAGAATCATCGTGTATAAGTTATATATAACTTTAAACACTAAAATCACACTCAGTGTTGCAAAATTAGAGAGGCATAAAACTGAGATTGATTAAGGGAGTAGCAGATTTACCTCTTCCGTTTTACCCTCACCCCAGAGCACACACTCACTAAATTGGAATGCTGTGCAGAATTGTTTGCACGATTTAAATCCCCCTCTCCCTCCAAACCCCCATCTTTCTCTGTCTCTCTCTACAGAGCACTTAAGATAAATGTGCATGCGATACAGCTCTATTCCAGCTGTTCTAGGCAAGGGAAACAGAAATTAGTAATTTAGGGCTTTTCCCTTAAGGAACCCAGTCTATAAATCCATGTTGGAACACAGATGAAGTTTCCCCTTGAGCCATATTTAAGAAGATAGTTTCTCTTTCATGGGACAGAAATGCTGACTGTATTGTGAAGTTGAAAAACTAGTGGAAAAAATTGACATACAAATGTACTTTACAGACTCTGCAGGTTTTACATAAAATCTGTCAACTCAGGAAGTTCTGTGCCTGTAGACCATTGGGTTGAATATTTGCTGAGCTTAAAAGAGAGATAAATTGTATTTGTGTTTATTCTTTCCACACTGAGGCTAATTGTTGGCTATACCCTTTGGATATGATAGAATTCTTTGTTCAGAACAACCTCTGTCATTTAAGTAAACTGTTAGGTTGAGAACCAGGACATTCTCTATTTAATGTGAAGAGGAGACCTGGGTTCTAGCTGTCCCCCTTGCATGAAGTAGTCCTGGAATGTTGGGCATGACTTCACTGTTCCAGGCCTCTGTCTTCTCGTCTCTAATAGTGAGAGGCTATCCCGATGACCTGTAGAATCCCTTCCACTTGTAACACCCCATGATTCAAGAATTGGAAGTAAGAGAAATGGAAATAAAAACAAAAATAAACAAATGGGACCTAATGAAACTTCAAATCTTTTGCACAGCAAAGGAAACCATAAACAAGACCAAAAGACAACCCTCAGAATGGGAGAAAATATTTGCAAATGAAGCAACTGACAAAGGATTAATCTCCAAAATTTATAAGCAGCTCAAACAACCCAATCCAAAAATGGGCAGAAGACCTAAATAGACATTTCTCCAAAGAAGATACACAGTTTGCCAACAAACACATGAAAGAATGCTCAACATCATTAATCATTAGAGGAATGCAAATCAAAACTACAATGAGATATCACCTCACACCAGTCAGAATGGCCATCATCAAAAAATCTAGAAACAATAAATGCTGAAGAGGGTGTGGAGAAAAGGGAACCCTCTTCCACTGCTGGTGGGAATGTGAATTGGTACAGCCACTATGGAGGACAGTATGGAGGTGCCTTAAAAAACTACAAATAGAGCTACCATATGACCCAGGAATCCCACTACTGGGCATATACCCTGAGAAAACCATAATTCAAAAAGAGTCATGTACCAAAATGTTCTTTGCAGCTCTATTTACAATAGCCTGGAGATGGAAACAACCTAAGTGTCCATCATCAGATGAATGGATAAAGATGTGGCACATATATACAATGGAATATTACTCAGCCATAAAAAGAAACGAAATTGAGCTATTTGTAATGAGGTGGATGGACCTAGAGTCTGTCATACAGAGTGAAGTAAGTCAGAAAGAGAAAGACAAATAACGTGTGCTAACACATATATATGGAATTTAAGAAAAAAAAAATGTCATGAAGAACCTAGGGGTAAGACAGGAATAAAGACACAGAGCTACTAGAGAATGGACTTGAGGATATGGGGAGTGGGAAGGGTAAGCTGTGACAAAGCGAGAGAGAGGCATGGACATATATACACTACCAAACGTAAAATAGATAGCTAGTGGAAAGCAGCTGCATAGCACAGGGAGATCAGCTTGGTGCTTTGTGACCACCTAGAGGGGTGGGATAGGGAGGGTGGGATAGGGAGGGTGGGAGGGAGGGAGACACAAGAGGGAAGAGATATGGGAACATATGTATAACTGATTCACTTTGTTATAAAGCAGAAACTAACACACGATTGTAAACCAATTATACTCCAATAAAGATGTAAAAAAATTTTTTTAATAAAAAATAAATAAAAAATAAAAAAAGAATTGGAAGTAATTAACTCATAGAATTTTAGCATATACCCAGTTTAAAATTGGGATAAATTTTTTTTTTGTGTGTGTTGGAGTGCTAAAGAATATTTTTTAGTTGTGAAAGCTATTTCTTATTTTATGAATAATTTTAGGGGCTACTTTATTTTTTCTAGGTCCTTCAATGGTTAAGTATAAATACACAGATTGAATGTGAATTGTAGCATGTCATCTAGCTTCCTTGAGATTATTCCTATATCTAGAAAATGTAAATAATAGTATGCTTCATGATTGTCAGGAAAAGCAGATAAAATGTGAAATGGATTATGACAATTTATAAACTGCTATTTAAATTTGTGTAATCTTTAAAAAGTTCGAAGATGGGTGTGGACTCAGTTTTCTAGTTACTTTTCATTTACATCTGAATAATTTTATTGTAGGACTGAAATGTAGCAGCTGTGAGCCTTTTCCAGATGGAGCCACAAACAACCTCTCTAGATCAAATTCAGATGACAGTAATTTCTCTGAAAAACTGAGAGCATCCACCGTCATATACCATCCAGAAGGAGAATCCAGCACAGCCCCCTTTTTTTCTACTGATTCTTCTCTGAATTTGCCTGTTCTAGAAGTAGGCAGAACTGAAAACCCCACCTTCTCTTCAACTACGCTTCCTAGACCTGGGGACCCTGGGGCTCCTCCTTTGCCACCAGAGCTGCAGTTAGAAGAAGAAGGAACTTGTGGAAACTCTAGTGAGATGTTTCTTCCCTTAAGATCACGTGCTCTTTTGCGGCAATGACAGTTTACTGCATTTTAATTTTTTTAATGATGACAAAAAATATTTGAAAGGATATGAATCATCTTATAAAATTGGTATAATGACTTATTAACATTTGATACATGTCTTATAATGCAACGTAAACATACTTTGTAAATAGAATTTTTTAGAATAAAAAGTATACTTGTAGATAGCTAAAGTAAGTCTTGTTGATCATGTACTCTTCAGTATTTTCTCTTCTTTTTTGAGGTAATTTAGTGTTTTCACTTTTTTTTATGTTTTAAGACTAATTTTAATAGAGAACATTTCTCTATTTGAGAATAGAGTCTTAGGCTGGGAACAATGTTTCTTCTCTGTGCATTTGTGCTAGTAAGTTTCACAGTCTAATAGTCCTTTCCAACCATTCAACAGTACATTTTCAGAATTAAGCTGTTCCTATTCGTAATAAAGCCAAGCACTGCTGGGAAAACTGCCAGCTACAGAAAAGAATCTTTTTCCCACTCAATTGGGCTTACAGGCACTTAGTCCCCTTCTGATTCAGAGAAATATCTAATGGAGTTTGAGCCACCTACGGTGCCAATTTGCCAAAATACATTTCTTATTAATCTTACTAATTAATACTACTTTCTTAAGATTTTCACACTCTTTGCTTTATCATTTTCATTCCTAAAGAAAAATCTTGGCATAAACTTCAGTTATTACATATAATTTAATGAGATTTTAAAAATACTTTTTCTGTACTTTTTGTTCCCTTTTAATGAGGACCACTGTACAGTTGAAATAATTAGAACAAAATGGTTTTTATGTGTGTATATGTGACAATTCTGTTTTTAGTACTATTTGGAACAAGCGGGCCATTAGCTAGATATGTCTTTTTGTTCTATGACAAAGTTTGACTAATTTTACAAATTTATAAATCTTGTTTCATTGTTTTCATTAAAGTATATCTATTTCTAGATATCTGTCTCATATATATTTCCACTACTTGCAAAAAGCAGAGATGGAAATATGCTATTAAGAATAAATGTTTTTAAGTTGTAGTGCTGTGTTTTGGAAGTTTCAGATTTTTCAATAGGAAATAAATACCTAAAACTTTTTTTATATGCACCGATTTTAATAGGAAACATTAATTCAGGTTGTAAGATGGAGTTGCACTTCTGGATGGACTGATGAAATTATCAATCATGAAGAAGACTGGCATATTGACTTTAAAAAAATTTTAAAGACTGGGTGATTTTTGTAGTATAAACATTTTCTAATGATTATGGAGAAATATGTTTCACCTCCAGGGTAGCATGACAAAATAGTGGCAATTAAAAAAAAAAAATAGTGGTATAATACTTAAACCTTTTTCAAAAGCAGAAGCAAGCTTTCATTTCATTAATTAAAATAAAATTTGATACGCAGTTTTTTAAAAATTTAAATAGGATTTATTTGGAATCAAAGATCATAATTTAGATATGGTGTAGCACCTATATTTATAGTTTTCTTTCAGACTGTTGACTAACTACGTAGACAATAAAATTAAGGTTTTAACAAACTTAGGCTTTTGGTTTTCTGAATCCTATGAAATCAGTTTATTTTTCATTTAAACACTGAAAACCAGCTGTTGCCAAAAATGTATAAATTTGAATGATACTGTGACATGACAGTGCAATTGGTTATTGGGTTGATTAATGCAGCAGTGAAAATTATCACTTAATATAAAAACAACACCTTCGAGCTCACTTTTTTAAATTGCTTTTTAAAAAATTGAGACTTTATTTTTTAGAGCAGTTCTAGGTTTACAGAAAACTTGAGCAGAAAGTACAGAGTTCCCATATACCCCCTGTTTCCTATATTAACATCTCACATTAGTGCATTTATTAGAATTGATGAACCAGTCTTGATACATTATTATTAACTAAAGTTAATAGTTTACATTAGGAGTCATTCTTTGTGTTATACAGTTCTATAAGTTTTGACAAATGCATAGTGACATGCATCCACCATTATATTATCACACAGAATAGTTTCACTTCCCCAAAAATCCCGTGTTCCACTTATTCATCCCTTCCTCTTCCCCCCAGCCCCACCCCTTCCCATCCAGCCCTGGCAACCACTGATCTGTTTATTCTCTCTATTGCTCTGTCTTTTCCAGAATGTCATATATTGAATGGTTGGAATCGTACAATATGTAGCTTTTTCAGACTGGCTTCTTTCACTTAGCAATATGCATTTACATTTCATGCATGTCTTTTCATGGTCACTTTTTCAAGAGCTAATTCCATCTTTGGTCAGCATGTCATTCCTAGTGCAAGGGCAAACACTGGCAAATTTGGAACTTACCAGGATATTGGCAGGTTTTTTGCTTTCAATTTTTTTTGTTGTTGTTTCAAATTTTTTTATTTTGTTTGGGAGGTTTTTGGTTTCTTTTGATAAACATTTTTTTTTTTCGGCCATACCACTTGGCATGTGGGATCTTACTTCCCTGACCAGGGATAGAACCTGTGCCCCCTGCAGTGGAAGCACTGGAGGTGCGGAGTCTTAACCACTGGACTACCCGGGAAGTCCCTTGATAAACATTTTCTAAAATTTAATTTAGTTTAATGATTAGTACTTTTGTGGTTAGTGATTTTTGTCTCCTGTTTAAAAAATCTTTGCCTATCCTAGTGCTGTGATGATAATCCCCTATGTTTTCCTCTGGAAACTTAGTTGTTTTCATTTCACAATTAGCTCTATGATCCATTACAAAGTAATTTTGTGTACAGTATAAAGTAGAAGTTAAGTCTTGTGGCTACTGTCCTTTTACCTAAGCAGCGTGAAAGGGAGCAGGAAGTTTCACGCTCTGTCCTTATCTTGTATCACTGCATAAATAAGTACATTGTTGATTTTGGAGGGAAAAAAAATAGCTAACCAAGCAGGGAATCGATCTTTGTTGTTAAATGTAATCTTTTGAGGGCTTTCTGAAAGAAGAGCTAAATTTAAGCACAAACAATACGTGGATAACTTGAGTGCTGCTGCTAAAGGCCTTACTCTGATCTTGCCACTCTATTTAATTATCAGACAGTTGTCCTTCACTGTGGTGGTTCCCAAACTGCTGCCTATTTCAGAATCACCTGGAGAGCATTTCTTTTTTTTTTTTTGCTGTACGCGGGCCTCTCACTGCTGTGGCCTCTCCCGTTGCGGAGCATGGGCTCCGGACACGCAGGCTCAGCGGCCATGGCTCACGGGCCCAGCCGCTCCGCGGCATGTGGGATCTTCCCAGACCGGGGCATGAACCCATGTCCCCTGCATCGGCAGGCAGACTCTCAACCACTGCGCCACCAGGGAAGCCCACTTGGAGAGCTTTTAAAGATCTGGATGCCAGGCTGTGGAAGCCAGTCATCAGAAGTGGGTAAAAATTTCTAGGTGATTCCAACGGGCAACAGTGTTTGGAAACCACAATCTTACTGGATGCCAAATACAGTGATTAGTGTTTCCACATGTGTGATCTTGTTTTTAATCCTAATAACAACTCTGCAGGGAGGGTTTTATTGTTACTTTTTTTTAACACACGAGAAACAATCTCAGGATAAAGTATATGGCTCTAAGTATGTGGCACAGCTCTTTAGAATTAAAATCTAGGGCTGTTTGACTCCAAGATCAGTGTTCTTTCTACAACTCCATGCTCTCTTATTAACATTTCCTAGATGGCAGAAAGGTAAGAGTGGAGATTGTGTATTTTTTCACTCATAATTCAATATTTATTGATTACCTATCATTTTAGGTGCTGGCGATACAGTGATAAAACAGACAATGTCTATGTTCTCATAGAGAACTCACATTCTAGTTGGGGGAGATAGTTAGAAAATAAACAAGGAAACCCTGATAATTCTAGTTGCTGTGGATATAAAATAGGGCATGTATGAGCTAAACAGTAACTTGGACCAAAGTGTTTATAGCATTATGAGGGAACTCCTCTCAAAGCAGGCAACATTTGAGCTGAGGCCTAAACCATTAGAAGGAAGGAGCCAGCTGTGTAAAGTTCTAGTAGGAAGTTTAGGCAAAAGTAACATTGAGTGCAAAAGTCCTGAGGCAAGAATGAGCTAGTGAGGACCACCCAGGCCTGTATGGCTGGAACGTAAGTATGAGGGGTGACTAGGGAACTCAGGAGCCCGGATTGAGATGAGGTTTCATAGATAGCGAGGACCAGATATGGAAGGATTTACAGACCATTGTGAGAAGTTTGGATTTTCTTCTTTCTTTTTTGTATATTGAAATAAAAGAGCTGTATTAGGGACTAGTATATAACATTTGCATACATTTTCAGGGTATTATACTATATTCCAAAAAACTGTTAATGCTCAAGGGGCGTTGGGCCATACTGTATCAGCTTGACCTATGGAGGGGCTGGAGGCTATGTCCACATGACCAATCCCCAGTAAAAACTCTGGACGCTAAGTTTCGGGTGAGCCTCCCCAGATGGCTCCATGCATGTTGTCACATGTCTTTGCCGCGGAAGTTAGTACTGTCTACACCTCCACTGGGAGAAGACAGCCAGAAGCCCTGCATGTGGAAGGCTCCAGCACTCTGCACCCTGCATCTCTTCCCTTGGCTGATTTTAATCAGTATCCTTTAGCTACAATAAACCATAATCACGAGTAAAACAGCTTTCAGAGAGTTCTGTGAGTGCTTCAAGCAAATTACCAAGCCTGAGGATGGTTTTGGAGGCTCCCAAACTTTGCACTTTGGGACCATCATTTTCCTTTGTCAATGTAGGTACTTGGGTGGAAAATTTTGAGAAACAGATCTACACCCTCATAAATTATAATCCACAATACTTATTGATCATCTACTCAATGACAGGCACTGAGCTAGGTACTAGGAATATAAAAATGAACAAAGCATACTCCAACTCCTCCCCAGAAGGAGCTCACAGACATTGTGCTATGGGACTGGGAAAGAGTGAATAAGACATCTTCTCTGCCTCCTGGAGGTGAGTGTATCGTGTAAATGAACAGGCATCCTGTGAACGTTTACACTGATACCAACTTCACTGCTTTCACTTGGGTATAATTCCCTCTGAGTTCGTGAGGAGGAGTCAAAGATTTCTAGTTTCCCTTGGTGGCTAGGCACATGGTTATATCATTTATTGTACTAAGAGAGGGAACACAAATGCAGAAGCAAGTTATATGTAAAGGCAAGTTACTGATCTTTAAGTGGGTGTTTGAGACCCCAGCACGATGTCCATACATAAAGTTTAAGAGCCAAATGGAGGTTTGATCCAGAACTTGAGAGGTTGGAGTTGGAGACCCGGATTTGGGAGTCACAAGCATTAAGGTAGTTAATGCCCTGGAAAGGGATGGTCTGACTTGCAACTTTGTAACACCCTCTACAGATTGTTAGTAAGTGTTGCTGAAAGCTGGTATAATATGTTGGGAAACACCGGCGTTTAAGGGCCGTACAGAGCAAAGCAGGCATGGAAGGAGGCTGACAATAAGAATCCAGAGAGTTTGGAGGACCCCCAGAGTGGTGTGATGCAATACAAGAGAAGTTCCATCAAAGGAGGCTGTTCAGAGTGCGCTGGAATGAGGTTAAGCAGGAGAGGATTCACTCTGGGACTTGGTAAGTCCACTTACCCATAGAGGTGTTCCATGACGACTGAGGGAAGCACACTGAGAGTAATTTTATTTCGAGGAAGAGATGCAGCAGGATCAGAAAGAAATCCTGGTCTCTCTGGGCAAGGGCTTTAAGGTGGCGGTGAAAAGACAAAATTTTTAGCTTTTCTGTGCCTTTAATAAATTCTTACTGAATCTGAAAGTTTGGTTGGACCACTGCCTGAGGATCTGTCTCTTCTCAGGGGTCCTCAGAAAAGAGCATTAGAAACCTCTGATTGAGGACGTGCGCGGCCCCGCCTCCAGTCCTTCAGCCCGGCCGCAGTATCACGGCGCAGCCGCCAGGGGGTGCAGACTCCGGGCCCACCAGCGAGACTTGGGGCGGGGCCAACTGCGGGGCGGGCCCTGGCACGGCTTCCGGTTTCCGGCGGAGCCATAGATCGACGCGCGCAGCCGTCATGGCAGCGGAGGAGAAGGATCCTCTGAGCTATTTCGCGGCTTACGGGAGCAGCAGCTCAGGCTCCTCAGACGAGGAGGATAACAGCGAGCCGGAGGAAACAAGTCGTAAGGCCTCGGATCCGGCGAAGTCGGCGGGCGGCTGTGGGAACAAGGCGGAGAAGCGGCTGCCTGGACCCGACGAGCTGTTCCGGAGCGTGACTCGCCCGGCCTTTCTCTACAATCCGCTCAACAAACAGATCGACTGGGAGAGGCACGTCGTCAAGGCGCCAGAGGAGGTGAGGTCCCCGACCCCGTTTCCCGATCTAGGTCCCGACCTCCGCCCACTTCCTCCTGAGCCCCCTCCTGGGGACCAGCTGTCCGCCCCACACACGCAGTCACCCCCTGCGGGATGCCGCACCACCCTCTCCCACCTCCAACCCTGGGGAGCCCGGGCCCCCTCCCCCAGCCTGGTGGGTGTCAAACCGGATCCGCAGCCCCGCCCCCTTGTGAGGAGACCCAAACCTCCGCGCTCGGTGCCCTGACCCCGCGCGGCTAGGACTAACGGTGGTGACTCCCCCGCCCCCCTGCTGCAGCTTCTCCCCGAGACCCCTTCCCTTTGATGCCGAAGTGCCTGCGGTGCTGCCTCCAAGACAGTGTCTGCTGCAGCCTCCTGAAGGGGTCAGCCTTGGCGTAGTATCTCTGAGACTGGATTCTTCTTTGGTAACTAAAAGTTAATAGCTTTATTCGTATAGGGAACCCTTTGGCTTTTCACTTAACAGTAGTGTGATTTTGATGGAAAAATATGTCTTTAAACCTTAAAAAAGAAAAAAAAAAAGTCAGCCTGAAGAATAAACGAACGGCAGGGAGGTGCATGTGCCCATACCGATTATAGGAACCTCGGTTCGTCACAGTGTTTCTTAATGTGTTTGCTTAACAGCCTCCGAAGGAATTCAAAATATGGAAGTCAAACTATGTACCACCTCCGGAGACCTACTCTACTGAGAAGAAACCTCCCCCTCCAGAGTTGGATATGGCAATAAAATGGTCTAACATATATGAGGACAATGGTGATGATGCCCCACAGAATGCTAAGAAAGCTAGGCTTCTCCCAGAAGGGGAGGAGACAGTGGAATCAGGTAAGGAAAGTCAGACTCCAGTGGTAATGCGTTTTGGTCCCTGTGATGAGTTTTAAGAGAACGAGATGTTTAATGAATGAAACTTAAATCTAGTCAGTTAGCAAACTGATTGTGATGGTCTTTGGGTGTCTTTTGCTGTGTGTGTGTGTGTGTGTGTGTGTGTGTGTGTGTGTGTGTTGAACGTCTTTATTGGAGTATAATTGTTTTACAGTGGTGTGTTAGCTTCTGCTGTATAACAAAGTGAATCAGCTATACATATACATATATCCCCATATCTCTTCCCTCTTGCATCTCCCTCCCTCCCACCCTCCCTTTTAATGTGTTTTTGAGAAACGTCATAAAATATTCAGGATTTAAAGTGAAATCTTTGATGTCTCAACCAGTAGTATATTGATTTATGATGCCTTATTATTAAAGCAGCATGAGTTATTTCATGAACTCTTTGTTGTGACTGCAGTTGTGAAGTGCTGATGGCTTCATTTTATATTAAAGCAATTGTGCTTTACAGCCAAAATTAGTGTCACAAAATGGATTTAACTGAGTATTACTACATAGTAATTAACAATAGTAAGAAGATAATGACTTAGTTGTCTTGCCTTAGTTCATAATATCATAATTCCACCTTACAATTCCATTATTGTAAGTAATCACAGTAATCTCTGCTTCCATACTTTTACCCACTTACCCCCTTGCCTCACTTGCTTAAAACCCTTCACCAGCAGCAGAGTGAGCCCTCTTTGATAGGCCCTGCCTTTTTCTCCACCCTCATTTCAGATGGCTCCCTTGTAGAACTTTAAGATCTTAAAATTCAAAACTGAATAGACCATGCTATTTTATGGTTCCATGCCTTTTAATATATGTTTCACCTTAGTCGGGAATGTTTTTCCCTCCCTCTTTGGCTGGTAAACTCATTCATCCTTTAAAATCCAACTCTAAGAAAAAGAGAGTTGGTAATATCTAAATCTCAAATATTACCTTCCTCTAGTTAATTATTTGCTCCTCTGTACCCTGTATGTGCTAATGCTATTGATGGCACTTACCACCTTTTATGTGATTTTTTGTTCGTAAGTCTATCTGCTTTATGAAGATGAGTTCCTTAAACAGCAGGGTCCAGGTGTTATTTATGTTTGTAATACAGTTTGTAGTATATTGTGAGTATTCAGTGGATTATTGGACTAAATATTTTTGACTATCATTTTTATGAAAGAGTGTGCTGTTTTTGTTAAACAAATTTCTGATCTTCCCATAATACAACTGCTACTTATTTAGCTTGTTTTACAGCTGCAGAGAATTTTGTTTGTTTCAAGAGAAAGGGTAACAAACTGGTAGGAGTTCTTACTCCAATTTTTGTTTTTTTGCTTTGTGTTTTTTTAAGGAATAGGATATTTATTCAGATCTAAAGTGTCTCTTCACAAAATTAATGCTTGTTAATTGCAAATGGGAAAAAAATAGTAACTTCATTTTGGAGTTACTTCATTGTGGAGAAGCCTGGCAGACCCCATTTTAATCAAGCGATTAAAGTGATCATAAATAACAGGACAAATCAAAACTGAGTGTCACTTGAACACAGCATCACGTTGGTGATATTCCTGCCGAACACAAACACGCACAAATTGAGGGATGTTCCACAAAATAACTAGCTGAATCTTCAAAAGTATCAAGGTCATGAAAGTCAAAGAAAGATTGAGGAAACATTTTTGACTACAGGACACTAAAGAGATGTGACGATTAAATGCAATACACATTCTGAAGTGTATCCTTTTTTTGCTATAAAGGATATTACTCTTCAGTTTTGATTCTACCTGGCTTTCCCATTTCTTTCACTGACTTCCCAGTGTGAATTAGAAGTCACTAGTGAAGGTACCTCTTCAGTAAATGGCATCTTTTTGGACATGCCAAATGAAGTGGACATTAAAAATACCTCATATTTTATAGTATATTTATATAATTAATAAAAAACACTTTTGCATAAATTACATTTAATCCTTACAACACCTTGTGAAACCAGATAGGGAAGTGTCAGAATGAGAGCTTATGTGACTTGTCCAAGATCACAAAGCTAGAAAATGCTGAGCTCTAAAATAGTACCTTCACACAAGTTTTCTAATTTGTTACTCTTAGCAACCTAGTACAGAAGTGGTACATGATTCATTATTACTGTTTTGTAGACAAGAAGACAATCTCAGATTCAAGAATTGCCCAAATTCACACAGCTAGGAAGAGGCAGAATAGGAATTCAAATTCAGATCTTTAAATGGAAATGATGCCATATTAAACTGGGGTTTAGTCTCTTGATGTTTTGCAAGCGAGAGTGCTTGAGGAGTAGCTGTCCTGTGGGAAGAATGACAATAAGGCCACTAGAGTTGATATTCAATCTAGGGTGTCATAGGCTGGTGCTCTCCTATCTTTGTTCCTATGTGGAAAAGGTTTATATACCAGGACAAGTAAGTAGAAAGAATTATCTTTTTTTCCAGCTTGCCTTTTAAGTTCAGATAGCAGGAAATATGTGTGAGAGAATGCTGCTATTCCCATAGGTAATTTCTGACCTTTTGCTCATATGATGGTCCTCCATTAGAAAGTGGATGTTGGCAATATCAAAAAAGGACCCCAGTGCTCAGCCAACTTAAAGCTGGATCATAAGATTAAAAGATAATACTGAAATCTTCAATTTTGACTTTAATGTTGGTTGTTGAATGTAACTATCTTCTTTTTGTAATGAATACCTTTCTTCTTAGAAGTGATTTTTGCCATTTCAAACTCCATACTATGTTTACAGATCAATTTCCCAACATCTTTTTTTAACCCTTTTTTTTTTTTTTTTTTGCGGTATGCGAGCCTCTCACTGTTGTGGCCTCTCCCGTTGTGGAGCACAGGCCCCGGACACGCAGGCTCAGCGGCCATGGCTCACGGGCCCAGCCGCTCCGCGGCATGTGGGGTCTTCCTGGACCGGGGCATGAACCCGTGTCCCTGTCATTGGCAAGTGGACTCTGAACCACTGCACCACCAGGGAAGCCCAACCCCTTTTTTTTTTTTTAATTCATAAAATATCTTGTATTAGAAGCTCCACATTCTTTTTTGTTTTGTTTTGTTTTCAATAGGAGATGGAGCAATCTGCTCTTTTTTTTTTAATTAATTAGTTTGTTTATTTTTGGCTGCGCTGGGTCTTCGTTGCTGTGCTCAGGCTTTCTCCAGTTGCTGCGAGAGGGCTTCTCATTGCGTTGGCTTCTCTGGTTGCAGAGCACAGGCTCTAGGTGCACGGGCTTCAGTAGTTGTGGCTCGCGGGCTCTAGAGCGGGGAGGCTCAGTAGTTGTGGTGCACGGGCTTAGTTGCTCCGCGGCATGTGGGATCTTCCCGGACCAGGGCTTGAACCTGTGTCCCCTGCGTTGGCAAGCGGATTCTTTTTTGTTTTCTTGTTTTTCTTGTTTTTCTTTTTTTTTTTTTTTTTTTTTGTGATACGCGGGCCTCTCACTGTTGTGGCCTCTCCCATTGCGGAGCACAGGCTTCGGACGCGCAGGCTCAGCGGCCATGGCTCACGGGCCCAGCCGCTCTGCGGCATGTGGGATCCTCCCGGACTGGGGCACGAACCCGTGTCCCTGTCATTGGCAAGTGGACTCTCAACCACTGCACCACCAGGGAAGCCCCCGCAAGCGGATTCTTAACCACTGCGCCACCAGGGAAGTCACAGAAGCTCCACACTCTTAAATATAAATCTCATTTTTAGATTATCAAATTACTTTGTTTTTATTTTTCCTTCTCATTTTCTGCCCTTTGGCCTTTTTTGCCAGTTAACTCCTTCCAGGTAAGGAAGCTGGGAAAAATTCAAAACTTTTTAATCCTTACTACTTATCAACACTTGTTTAGTGGTTGTAAAATGTAGATGATTAAGGCTTAGATATTTATTGTAGCTTAATTAACATGTAATTAATCTTGAAGGTCTAACTAAAGTAGCTAATGCTCTTTTTTTAAGAATTTAGAACCTTAGTTTCTATTAATAATTTAAGCTTGTTTACCTGAAGTGACATGAATTCCATAATATAAAAATTGTTTCCTTACAAGTGCATCTGTAGTATACGGCACAGAGTAAGAAGCTCAGTAAAGTTGATGATCGAACATTTCACGATTTTTTTTTTTTTAAGACAATGCCTTGTTATATCACTAGATGGCATTAGCTCTTCTGTTCAGTGACTGGTAGGAAGTTATTTTTCCAACCTCAGTAGTTTGTGTTTTTATTGTTATTCAGTAAATGAACTTGTAATAAGTGACAGATTAAAAGCAGAAGTGTCTCAGGATGGTCTTTTTAATATATGTTAACACTGCATTTTCTAGTAGAGTTAGAAAGTAATTTCAATTTTTATATTACTACTGAAAATAGTCTCAAAAGTCAAGCATGATGATAATTAAGCACCAATTAAAAAACAAAGGCCTTGGCTTGTTTAAACTGTATGCCTTATCAGTTGGTTTGTAGAACAAGTATTTTTTTTGTATACATGATAAACTAATGATTAAAACTTTGCTTTGTAAATTCCTGGGATGATTTGTTGATCTGAATTGTATTTTATCATACTGGGTACATAAATCTGTAGTGCTCTATTAAATATATGAATAACATCACTATGCTGTGTTTCAAGATGCATTACCTGCTGTTGATACCAATTATTGTCCACATCAACAAAGGAAATATTCTGAGTCTGGTAGTTAGCAGAAGGGAATTGAAGGCTTAAGGTTTTAAGTTTATTTTTCCCATAATGAGTTCGTGATCTGAAAAACAAAACAGATGAACAAACAAAACAAAACAAATAGGCTCATTGATAACAGAGAACAAACTGGTGGTTGCTAGAGGGGAAGGAGTTGGGGGGACAGGTGAAGTAGGTGAAGGGGTTTAAGAGGAACAGAATTCCAGCTATACAATAAGTAAGGCACAGGGATGTAATATACAGCATAGAGAATATAGTCAATAAGATTGTGATAACTTTGTATGGTGACAGATGGTAACTAGACTTATTGTGGTGATTATTCCATAATATATAAAAATACCGAATCACTATGTTTATACACCTGAAACTTAATATTGTGTGTCAATTATAATCCAATAAAAAAAAGAATAGGACAGAGCTCCCCAGTCTCTATCAGAAGAATATCAAGAAATAACATGTAAAAAATGACTGTAAAGTCCTTTTGCAATGTGAAATGTTAAGTAATAACAATAGAATTGACATTGTTTGTTTTTTTGACTGTTAATAAAAGGGACGTTGAAATGAGAAAAAAAAGTTTATGTTCTGATATCAATGGCTTCCCAAATTTTTTAATATGAAGTCCCCTTTCAACATCAAAATATTTTATACGCCACCACATGGTAGTTATTGAACTTTGAGTATCTGTTGATCGAGAAAATAAAGTACAATGAATTCAGTAATGTGCTTAAAATAAATTTGTATTTTATAAATCATAACATCTTCTACATGTTATGTATTCCATCTACATGGAGTTCTTAAAATAATGCCATGCGTTTGTCCAGAGAGATGGGGATTAGCAGCTGTTCTGTGCTACCCGGTGTTTTGTTGAAACATGTAGTTGGATTGTTTTAATTGAACAAAAGGGCCCATTGTTTCAGGTTTTACAATCTTTTTATTTATTAATTGGAAATTTTCTGTGAGTACAGATACTAATAATATTTTAGAAAAGTGTAAAGGACATGGTTTTAATTTGAGGTTCTTCTCCCCTCCCCCCCCAAATTTTCCATAATATGAAGGCAGGGAAGAAGTCTGTTTTTCTCTTGCCATTGGAATACTCTGACCATCCTAGGAGGGGGAGAATGTAGAACTACCTACATAGGACAAAACTGAAAATACAGTTTCAGTGAGACATCTACTTGTGAGAGCCTTTTTAACTTCAAAATGCATGTGTGGGGCTGGGGGTGGGGAGATGAGATGGGGGGAGGTGTTTGTGGGGGACGGAAAGCAGATTGCACATAATGTCATGGTTAAATTGACATCTTTTTTTGTAAAAAAAAAAAAAACGGTATGTGTTCCATTCTTAACATGTAGATTATATATTTAAATATCCACCATGTATATACTGTAGAATATTTGAGAATAGCTTTATCAGAACAAATTTTGATTTTCTCATTTTAAGCTACCTTAATATAGCACTAAAAGATCACTGTTATATATTATATATTTTGTATAACATTACAGTTGAAAAAATTCCTTATTTTTACTTGCAATTTAAAATCAGAGTTCTGAAAGTTATTTTTGTGTTTTTTATTGGAAAACTTTGAAAGAAACATTAGTTGAGGATAATGATTTTGGTATAGAGTCAATGAAATTTTAATGCTTAACATTTTTTTAATATTACTGATTGAAACTCTTCCTTTCCTATTTAAAGATGATGAAAAAGAAGAGCATACTTCTAAAAAGCGCAGAATAGAACCGGGAGAACCAACAAAGAAGAAAAAATAGAAAATAAATGACAAGAATTTTTGGACTGTGAAACTTTGTTGAAATGAATTTTTTTGGCAGATTAAATTGATACTGTAAATTATTATGAAACAACATCTCCATGAAAGTATATGTTAATTAACTAATGAGTTTTGGTGCAGGAACCTTCCACTGTAGAATTCATTTTTTATTTAAAACTTATATGTATTTAAAAATCAAACGGTGACTTGTGATTGTGAAATTGACAACACTTGGAAGCATTCTTGCTACCACAGAATTGGTGACATGCTTTGAGTTTCATCCCATGTTGACATGCCAATGTTCTATGAACCTTTTATAAAGGAGTATATTTTTAAAGTAAATATATTGTACTGTGAACTTGTAGGGTGCTTTTCAGCAGTGTTTGTACAGTGTAAATAGATCATGGAAATAAAATTACCAATATTACTATTACTGCATAACATTAACATTTGAATATTTGTGACAAGTACCCTCTTTGCCATGTGACATTCTGTTAGTGGGTATTACCATTTAGGGAGTGCCTCCTGTGTTCCAAGTGCTTTGTGCATATATTATCTCTGATCCTCAGCCTAATAAAGCAGGTATTAATAGCCTCATTTTATAATAGAGATTAATTTATCCACGGTTACACAGCTAATGAGCAATGAATTTGAGATTTAACTCAGGACACTTGAACTCCAAAAATATCACACTAAACCACCTCTCAGCCAATCAGAATTTAGTCATCTTCGCTCAGGGGGAAATTCCTCTAACCTCCTTCTTTCTGTAATGATCCATACGGCCTGAAGACCGTTAAAAACATTACTGAAGGGCTTCCCTCGTGGTGCAGTGGTTGAGGGTCCGCCTGCCGATGCAGGGGACACAGGTTCGTGCCCCGGTCCGGGAAGATCCCACATGCCGCGGAGCGGCTGGGCTGATGAGCCATGGCCGCTGGGCCTGTGCGTCCGGAACCTGTGCTCCGCAAGGGAAGAGGCCACAACAGTGAGAGGCCCACGTACCGCAAAAAAAAAAAAATTACTGAAATAAAAGTCATATTTTAGGAACTGTAGTTGCCATCTCTTCCAGGTAGTCTTCTGTGGTAATCAGTAGAGATCTTCTCCCCTGATTATATTACTGCACTTATCATATATGCCTTATATTATGATCATTGATTTCCCTGTTAAATAGTAAGCTTGCCAAAGATAAGGATCTTCTACAAAGATTTGCTAGATGTAGCAAATGAAATTACGGGATATCCAGTTAAATTTGAATTTTAGATAAACAACAAATGATGTTTTAGTATATGTGATATTTGAGAAATACTTATAGTAAAAATTTATTTATCTGAAATTCAAATGTAACTGAGCATCTTATATTTTGTCTGGCAACCCTACGCCTATGTGTTTTCTCTATCCAGCTCCTGTTTTAATGCTTTGCATATAGTAATAAAATCAACAAGGGGTATTTAGGAAGATTGTAATCTTAGATTTGACTTCTGCAGTCCAAAATGCAGTGAAGTTATTTGTAACATTTTGAAAGATAAAAAAGAGCGGTTATATACTGCGTCAGTCTTTCCATGATTCTTACATGCCTTTAAGAGACAAGAGTTAATTATAGGACATTATTCAGTTTTTTAAAATCCCCAGTCTGATTGTTTTCCCCATGCTGGAAACCAACATTTTAAAAACTATAAAATTTGTTGAGAACATGAATCAAGTAGATTTAAGTTTTTAAAAGTCATTAAAAGTGTACCAGTCATAGTGTTTTGTGGATTGAGGAAGGGACATGAGTATGATGGCTTCCACTGTATCTTCAACTTACAAATGCAGTTCTGCAGCTGCTTATCCTCTAGGTTTACAAGCATCTGCATCCCAAAGTTGAAATAATTGATAAGAAACTTTTTAAGGCTGAAATCTTTGTACATGAATAATTGGGAGGGCAGTGGTATCATGTACTAGGGAGTGGCATCAACTGGTAAAGCATGAGTCCAATGTGACCAAAATGGAAATATGAGGTTGTGATTCCCAAATCTGGAAAAATCTATAGTCTGGATGAATGTATTGGTGGAACAGATACCTCGGAAGTTACTGAAATATTACAAGATTTAAAAAACTAGCATGAAAATGAACCTCATACAAGAAAAAAAACACCAGCAAGCCACTGTCTGAAAATCTTTTTAACCTCTTTTTATCACTCATTGTTTCAACTCCTATCTTGTATCAATCAGTTTGTGACAGAGAACAAAAGATCACTAGATCGGTCTCTAGTGGTGCTTTGAGCCTCTTCTAGAAGGTAGCAGAACTGGGAAGGGGAGAAACAAAATACCACTTTTCTTTGGAGGGGGTAAATATTCTGATATTTTAAACAGGAAAGATAGTTGCTACACTTGTGAGATTATTAAGCAACTGCTGGAAGATGTGCACCTATGTGAGTACAGGTCAAGCCAGTTTTAGGAGTGGGAGAGAGAATTTAGGAAGAAGGAGGCTAAATATTTTGGGGCAGTCTGACTCAGCCATTTGTATCTCGGGTTTCTTTCCAAAGTATGGCCAAGTAACAGAAGGGGAAATGAACTTGCTTATGGATTGCTTCACCTTCTGCAGAAATATCCCTGGTTGGAAAATGGACTTTCATGTCACTCTACATCTATCACCACATTAGAGAATGGATTTTTTTCTCCCCTTCAGAGATGTCCTGGGAACATATGTAAGTGTCCATGTGGGTACTGTAGATAAGGCGCTGTTTGGTTCAGGTAGTGAAAACCCAGTAGAGAAGGATCTTCTAAAAATCCATGAAGATTCGGAAAATCCTCTATCCAAGTTACTTCCTTTTTAGAGAATCAAGTCACTTGATATTTCTGATTGTTTCCTCATCTTTAAGATAAGGAAGTTAGGTCGCATCAGGCATGAAGGACTTCTTTTGCGCAAAGACAAAATTTGAGAAAAGAACTAAGCATTCGTGGGCCATATTTTAAAATTCAAAGTATAAATAACTTTATAGAGTTTTATGGAAAACTGGAATCAAAGAACATTACTGAGAAAATTTACCCTGCTTTGTAGCCATTAAGATACTAATATTGGGCTTCCCTGGTGGCGCAGTGGTTCAGAGTCCACCTGCCGATGTAGGGGACACGGGTTCGTGCCCCAGTCCGGGAAGATCCCACATGCCGCGGAGCGGCTGGGCCCGTAAGCCATGGCCTCTGAGCCTGCGCGTCCGGAGCCTGTGCTCCACAATGGGAGAAACCACAACAGTGAGAGGCCCGCATACCGCCAAAAAAAAAAAAAAAAGAAATAAAAGATACTAATATTACTTGGACTTGCTTCTAATCTTAACCCTTAATGCTGTGTAGTGCTTTTGAATTGACAGAGTTCAATCATATAGTAGTATTTTATTTGCCAAAAACCTAATGGGGTAGGTTTTATCATTTCCAAATTAGAGAATGGAAAATAGACCCAGCAAGATGAAGCAATACACAGATACACCAAGCTCTGAGCTTCAGAGCTCAGGCTAGAATCTGCATCCCATTCCATGCAAAATTTATGGAGAACCTGTTGGGTGCAAGACATTATGATAAGAACAAAGGACTCATCTTCATTTTGGCAAAATCACATTGGCGGCCATGAGGAGGATGTATATGTAGGTTACTAGTCGAGTCAGAAAGACTGGTTGCTGTAGTCTAAATAGAGTGATTAGTGTCTGAGTGAACTAAGGCATTGGAGAAGAGACACTGATTGGAGAAACGGATAGTGCTTGGTTGGATATAATGGCTGAGAATGAGGTTTCCTTTTATTGCAAACTATGTACTTTTAATTAAAATATGAATGTAGCAATGCAGGTTTGGACATGACCTACATGTAAAACATATTGCCATACCATTCAGTTAGAAACAAAGCCCCACTGGGGATATTTGAAAAATGTAATTATTTTTATAGGTATCTGAGTGAACCCAGCAACTTTGATAAGTTAAAAACGGTGACATGTAAATCCACATTGGGCTTTAAAACATATCGTTGGTGGTTTTTTGGATTTTAGAGTTTCATATCCGTAGTGAACTGCTTTCACATCTCCATCATCACTTAGTGCAGAAGTTCAGACATTCCAACAAAAAGGCGTTATGCTCCCAGCAAATGTTTTGAACTTTGCATAGCATTCTGAAGTTCTCTCTCTTCATCTCCCTCTACACAGTTTTCCTAATTTGAGGTATCGCATTTGCATTTTAATGCAAAAAGAGAGAGAGAGAGATAACAAGAAGCATTTGTATGGACAGTCCGAAGAGGCGGGATTTTGCCTGTTTTGTTCATTGACTACAACAGTGCCAGCACATAGTAGCACTCAATATAACTGCGAAGTGTTGATGGTAAGAATTCCTCACCCGGGCTTATGGGTGATCCTCTTGAGGCTTTTCAGTTGTATGGGCCAATAAATCTTGAGAATTTAAACCAGTTTAAGTGTTGTGTCATTTTCCGTCAAAAACATCCTAATTGATGTGAAACTCTTTTCCCCTTTGGTTTCTTCCAGGGTCCCGTGTTCTCCTGGTTCTCTTTATTTCCTCTCTCTGGCCCCCTCTCTTCCAACTGCCCTCAGATGCCACTGTACCCTACGTTGTTCTCTTCTCTACACCGGTTCTTGACAGTGTCAACCAAGTTCATGGCTACCACAATCAGTAACCCTGATGGTTCCCTGCACTGTATGCTTACCAAAATGCTCTGTAAAGCCCCAAATTTATGCATCCGATTGTACACTTCTGCTTGGGTCTCAAAGTCCCCTCACATACTGTATGTCCAAAACCAAACACATCGAGTCAAAACCCACACCACCTCCTATAATTTGTTTCTGGTTAATGGCATCACAGTCAACCCAGAAACCTGCCTTCTGCCTTACTTCCTTCCCATCATGTGGGTTTGGTCAGTAAATCCTGAGGCTTCTCTCCCCTCATTCTGACACACTTCTTAATCCAGCTCTAATGAATTATTTACAGTTCCCCAGATACACCATCGAGTTTAATCATTCTGTGCCTTCACTTTTACCATCTGCTTGGCCTGGCCCTTCTCCATCTGCTTAGTGAACCTCCCTTTTTCCCTCCAAGAAGCAGTTCAAGTATTCCCTCCTTTATTCACCTTGTTCTATTTATCTCTGTATCTGCACCTGAAAGTTGGTCTTCCCTATGCTCAGTACTAAACAAATAGCCAACATTTATTGAGTACTTACTATGTGCCAGGCATTGTTCTCGCGCTTTCCATGTATTAACTCATTTAATTTGATGAGGTAGGTGCTAGTGCTACTTTTCAGGGGAGAAAACACGTACAGAAAGGTTAAGTGATTTGCTCAAGGTGGGAGAGCTGGGAAAGGCAGGCCGTCTGGCTCCAGGTTCCTTCCTCACTGCCCTGGAGTCACTAGATTGGTGTGTATTTGACTCAAGGACTCTTCTTAGCCCTAGAAGGCACTCAGAATACAAATACTTGGAGAATTAATGACTACAAAACCAGTTCACTAACTGGAGGCCCAGCATTTGTTTAATACACCAGAAACATCTTTCAGATGGATCAGATTAATGTAAAAGGAAAGTCAGTGCATAAATGTTTTAAGAAGACCGATGGCTATTTCAGTGATTTAGTAGCTTATTTATCACATAGTTGGAGTGTTTTTGTTTTTGTTTTTGTTTGCGGTACGCGGGCCTCTCACTGTTGTGGCCTCTCCCGTTGTGGAGCACAGGCTTCGGACGCGCAGGCTCAGCGGCCATGGCTCACGGGCCCAGCCTCTCCACGGCATGTGGGATCTTCCTGGACTGGGGCACGAACCCGCGTCCCCCGCATCGGCAGGCGGCTTCTCAACCACTGGGCCACTAGGGAAGCCCTCAGTCTACTATTTTTTAGCAAAGCAAGATAGCTTTAAGCCACAAATTGTGCCTCAAATTTCATTGTTTTCTCTAACATTTCAAATTATGGCTTGAGTTTAGAGTCATAGCACCAGGGCATGGGAAGGCCTCCAGAGGTCCTCTGGTACAGCCTTCCCAGAACATAGGAATGTCTCCTCTGTGATCGTTCCTCTCTTTTCTAGGCTCACAGGCAAGCCCACGAAATGAGAGGTTTACAGGCTGGATTTGAAAAGTCATTTCCTGTACGTCTGTAATATTTGGTACCCGGGGTCTGGAACTCATCCTGTTCCTTTCCCTGTGTTTACCATTTTCTGAAAAAAGGAGAAGAAACAGAGGATTTGGCGCATATCATTGAAGTAGAAGTGCAGCTCTATTCCTGGCATAATTACCTGTCTCCATTTCTAAATGGGACCAAATTCTAGCAAACTTCCCCAGCTGACTGTGGAGTTTAAATTTAGAATTCCTGAGAAAAACTGCAATGAAATAACAAAACAATCACTTCCAACTAAGGAAGTGACTTGTCTGCCAGCAAAGCTATAAGCAAGCCAACTCAGAAATAACACCCACACCAGGGGGATTTTTTAAGACCCTGGTGCTAGTTTTTGCTAGTTTTCAATCTGGAGACCCACACGCACACAGAGTCATTGGAACCTTCTCTTTTTTGCCATGTTCTGCCTTCAGGCCTCCCCCTCCAGTCCTCTCCTTAACTACAAAAAGTGGCCTAAAAGAAGTAGCACAGCAGTAAAATTTCTTCCGTAACATCTGGAATCCATATGTCAAATCCATAAGGCATAAACTCTTCATTGTTTTTCTTTTAATTTAGGCTTAATTACTTGAGCTCCAAATCCCCCTGCCCCGCCTCCCTCCATACCAAACTAATTAGAGCAATTATCTGAGCCATCCTGGGCTACAGATCTGTTAAAGCCTGTTATTGAGGTTAACAAATGAGAGGGCTAATTTCTCTAGACTGCTCCATAGTTGTCAAGGAAAGATAATAAGCCCTTACATTTGTAGGGTGCTTTTGCGTTTTCAAGGTCTTTTTTCTGTACACCAAGCTGCCACCCAGGAGAAGGGTTTACTTTGGGGGTTCCAGACTGTCCGGAACCCTTGAGGTAAGTGAATTAATTCTGAACTGAAGCACTTGGAATTCACTGCTACAACATGAAAGAGGCTCCCCCGGCCTTGCTGCTTCGACTGTAAAAAAAAAAAAAAAAAAAGGTTTTGATGCTTTTTTAAAGAAATAGGATTGCCAGGTAGTACCTCTGGCACCAAGTTAGAAATGTTGACTTCAAACCTTAGACAGTAAGTGGCTTTTTTTTAGATAATTTGACCAGGGCTCTGAGTATTTTTAACTTATTTAGAAGTTGCTGAATTCATCTGGTTGCTTTGGCTAATTATGAGCTGCTTAGGTTTTTCTATTCTTTTTCCACTTTTGTTTCCACTGTAACAGTAGCAAAGCTATCCTATATCAGTCTTGCTAGGTAGCTAAACTAAATTTCCTAATTTAATCTTTTGCCCTGAAGGTTTTTTTTAGATCACCCAGCCTAGTATTAATTTTTTTCTTTTTTAAGCTCAGGAGAATTAGTTGAAGGAGGATTAGATTTTCTTAGCATTTACCATGATTTCAACTAATTTTTCCAACAAGGATTTGTGAAAATGTGATAAACAATGATGGAGAACAGATTTTATTTTTAATGTTCTAAGAGAAATTACAACTTTATTGCACTAAATTTTGAGAATGTGTTGCCTGTACAAGAGTTTAAATTGGAAAATAGATTTTCAATTGCCTCACATAAGTGCCAAAAGTAAGGAAAAAAAGTCCATATGTTTCATAAGCACAGAAAACAAAAACTTTTAAGCTTTTTTTTACTACAAATATATTTAGTCTTTTCAAGGACAGGAACAATGTTTACACCAAAAATACAATAACAATTCATTATATTTATCACATTGTTTTAATTCATTCTCATAACATATTATACATTATTATAAATTCTATTATAAATTCTATATAATAGTAATGTTCATTTAAAATTTTTCTGATTATGAAAATGATACATGCTCATTGTAGAAGTTCTGGAAAAAATAAAAGAGAAATCATTTTAGTAGTGAAATCCAGTTAACATTTTGATATACAATATTTTCTTAGAGTTTTTTCCTATGCATATGTGTACATATTCTACACAATATAGATATTTCATATTTTACTTAACATTAAGCATCAATTCCATTAAGAATTCCTCAAAAACCTAATTTTTATTTTATTTATCTTTATTTATTGTTATTATAACAATATCATGTCCATATTTTTCAGCACTATAAATAACGCTAAGATGAACATCTTTGTAATTAAGTATTTGGTTGTAGTATTTGACTGTAGAACTACTTTTGTGAGTAAGAACTCAAGATGGAGTCATATGTAAAGTTATCCAGTTTGCTTGACTTAATGTTCCTAACCTCTTTTTTTTCTGTTATCATTATTGCTTTATTTTTTTCATTGTTTTTTTTAATTTATTTTACTGAGGTATAGTTGATCTACAATGTTGTGTTAATTCCTGCTGTATAGCAAAGTGATTCAGTTATACATATATATACATTCTTTTTCATATTCTTTTCCATTATGATTTATCACAGGGTATTGAATATAATTCCCTATGCTATACAGTAGGACCTTGTTGTTTATCCATTTTATATACAGTAGTTTATATCTGCTAATCCCAAACTCCCAATCCATCCCTCCCCCACTGTGCTCCTAAACTCTTGAGACCACATTTAAACAAGAGTTTTCAAAATTTTTGTACATCTCCTTGAAAGTCCTAAATGTTAAGTCCCTTGCCAGAAGCCCGCTTTTTATAATAGCAATTTGGTATTTCTAATACATCCTCTTTTTAGGTGCTCTGAAAAACCACGTTTCCTTTTAGAATGCTCCAAAAAACTGTTCAGATTTTAAAAAGCCACTTACCAGTGCTCAAACTGAGAACCTGGTTATTTTGCCTTCAGCAAAAGGAATTGGTGGCCACACGAATTAAAACAAATTTGGGGGACTTCTCTGGTGGCGCAATGGTTAAGAATCCGCCTGCCAATGCGGTTCGAGCCCTGGTCCGGGAAGATCCCACATGCCGCGGAGCAACCAAGCCCGTGTGCCACAACTACTGAGCCTGCACTCTAGAGTCCGTGAGCCACAACTACTGAAGCCCGCGCGCCTAGGGCCCATGCTCTGCAACAAGAGAGGCCACCGCAATGAGAAGCCCGCGCACCGAAACGAAGAGTAGCCCCCGCTCGCCGCAACTAGAGAAAGCCAGCACACAGCAACGAAGACCCAATGCAGCTAAAAATAAATAAATAAATAAATAATAAATTAAAAAAAACAAAAACAAATTTGGAAGTGAAAAGAGGACTGAGGGAAAAAAATAAAGCAGACTCAGCTTTTCTCCCCCACTTCTGCATTATTGACAATATTAATGCAATTAACAGAGAAAAACCTTGGGTGGAGCCAGAAGGTACTGAAGAAATACCCTCTGGTTTCACGGCCAGGCTTCTCAGATTCCCCACAGCAGCTGGCCTGCCCCACTGCAGGAGGCACCCGGAGCCAACCAACTAAGGGAGAGTGCCAGGGAGCATCTCCCAAAAAAAGGGGCAGAAAGAAAATGCCTCCTTATCGTGACTTGTGGAATTGGGGAAATTCCACAATGGGAGCTCCCAGTAAAGCTTTACCAGAGGGTTAAACAGCAGACTCCCAAGAGAGGAGCTCCCTGGGAGAAGTAACCTTATCCTGCCTCTCATCTTGTCACTTAATCACACTTACATTGTTACCTCACTGCTGGCATATCTTATCTTCTTAACTGGATTAGGGGCTGCTGCAAAGCCAGCAGGGCCTTACACTTCTTGTGGGGCAAATTCAAAGATCCGGCACAAAGCAATAAATTTAGAAATTGTTCAATGAGTAATTGAATAAAAAAGAAACTCTTAGCATCTCAGAGCAAATGAGTTTTCAGGGCTTTTCCTGCCAGCCTATTTTCGATGGGGGACTGAGCAAAGCAGCCAAGGGAAAAGAGGACTAGTACAGAGCAGGTTACCAAGGTCCTTATTTCCCTGGGCTGGCCCTGAGGGAAGCTCACCAAGTCCACATTCTGATTCCTGTGTCTCAGTTAATCCAAGTATTAACAACCTTCAATTAACTGAGATCCTCACCCCCACTTCCTCAATTTTTAGAAAAAAAAAATAGTAAGAAAACAATAGAAATTTTTTATTTTATAAAACAACTAAAACCACTTTTCAGAGTTGGCCGTTGACTAGGTATAAATACAACCCAACCTCCTAAACAAGAAGTGTGTTCCAAGAAAACTACTTGCATGTGCTCTCAAAAAAAAAAGAGCTCCATTGACAAAGTCTATCATTCTTCTCTCCTAGAGATTCACCCTGAACCTGACAGTTACAAAGCCTCTGAGGGGCCATTCAATGAAGAACCCTCTTCACCTTCTTGGCCCGAGTGCCTCAAACTTATTTGAGCGCAGAACTCTTTTGAGGACAGCTGGTAAATTTTGCAGAATAAGCTTGAAGACATGCTGCTCTCCACCATGTGGAATGACAATACTCATTTGGGTTTACCCTGGTGAGGAGGTCCAGTGGGGGCAGGGATGGGGGTTGATCATTGATTACTCAAGGGGTCAGTAGCTTCAGTAGAGTCTATTTCTAAATTAATTTTCAACACAGTTGTTGAATCTAAAAGATATTTTTAAGATAAACGCAAACTAATACTACTAGGAGATATTATTTCTCACCAACTGGATTGGAAAAATTCCACTTGACAACACACTCTGTTAATAAGACCACAGAGACACAGCATGCTCATACAACACAGGTGATAGGGTACAATGATCCAAGCTCTATGGAGAGCAATTTTGCAAAATCTATAGAAATTACAAATACATTTACTGATTGACCCTGAAATCTCACTTCTGGAAATGATCCTGTAGATATGCCTACACATGTGCAATATGATATATATATATATATATATCATATGTAATATGTACATGATATCCATGACTATTTATTGAAACATTGTTTATAATAGCAAAATACTGGAAGTAAATTAGTGTCATAGGGGTCTGGTTAAATACCTATGATTTATCCACTCAGTGGTATAGTATGCAGTGGGAAAAAATAAGGATAGTAAAGAAGCTCTTTGTATAGATATGGAAAGATATCCAGGATACACTGTAAAATTTGAGAAAGGAAGTTGCAGAAGGTATATATACTATCCTACTTTTTACTTTCTGTGTAAGAAAGGGAAGGTTAAGAATATCTATTCACCAAACAATGGAATATTATTCAGTGCTAAAAAGAAATGAGCCATGAAAAGACATGGAACAAACTTAAGTGCTTATTACTAAATGAAAGAAGCCAATCTGAAAATAACTGTATGATTCCAACTATATTACATTCTGGAAAAAGCAAAACTATGGGAACAATGAAAAGATCAATGATTGCCAGGAGTTGGTGTGAATGGAAAGGATGAATAGAGAACAGAGGATTTTTAGGGCAGTGAAAATACTTTGTATGATACTGTAATGATGGATACACATCATTTTACATTTGTCCAAATCCATAGTATGTACAATAGCGAGAGTGAACTGTAATGTGAACTGTGGATTCTGGGTGATTATGATGTGTCATTGTAGGTTCATCAGTTGTTACAAATGCACCCCTCTGGTAGGGGATGTTGATAATGGGGGAGGCTATGCATGTGGTGGGGCACGGGGTCCAAGAGAAATCTATGTACCTTTTTCTCAATTTTACTGTGAACCTAAAATTTCTGTTTAAAAAAAAGTCTTGAAAAAAAGAACATATATTCATATTTACCTGTGTTAGTATAAGGTAATACTAATCCTGTAAAGTAGTCACCTATAAGAGGGCAAGGAAAGTTTGGGGTAGACAGTGACAATGTTGAACTTTACCTGAGCCCTGTGTTCCAGCAACCAGCAAAGGACTGCCCTCCTGTCTGAAATAAGGCCCATCTTCATCCTTCCTTGGAACACCCATGAGATTCCTGTGGATGACTCCTTGTTTACCAGCCACCTTCCTTTTCTTTGAGACATTCCTCATTAATGAACATTCTCTCTATCGTAATAGCCAGAATGAAGTCTTTAATTGTCCACTGCATTTTCACAATAGGCATGGAGATAGAGGTGGGAGAGTTCTCTGGGTAAATCTTTTTCTATCATTTAGATTTTCAAACAATGTGACTGCATCACCTGCTTTTTAAATTTTTAATTTAATTAAAAGTACAAAACAAGCAAAAGATATTTCTGATTAACTAATGGCTAAATTGAAAGTTCCATTAACCAGCCTCTTTCAGTCTCAGCATCCCAGTGAGTAATTTCAGGATAGAAGCATGTCACACTTTTCAGTCTTTTCTACTGACTGATGAAGTGCTGGCTCTCTAATACTTTCCCAGCTTTCCTCCCTCATAAGTACACTCAGTAATGACAGCAGTGGAGAGAAAGGGAAAAGGCAGGGAGCAGTTTTGTCCTCTGATGTATACTTTTTTAATGCCTGGCTGATGAAATTCCCTACTTTGAGCCCATCATCTCTCCTCCTACTGCAAAAACAAAGGAATGTCATTTTCTCTTCTCATCCTCCACACGTCCCTGCCCTTTGGGTCTTCTTTATCTTTCCCTGTGAGTTGTCATTAACATTTTGGAGGCCTGAGCCTCCCTGTAACTCATGCATGCTCACTCCCCTGTCCCTGCTGGCCGGAGTGGGATGTGGTGCCCGGCTTTGCTGACGAGCCCTGGGAGCAGGCACAGGAGTGGAAGGAACCTGGGTCCCTGAGTGACAGTGAGGAACAAAGCTGCCCTGAGGACCTGCACATTCACACTGAGACTATTACATGAGAGAAAAAGAAACTTCTTTTCTAAGCCACTATGCGGCTTAACTTTATCCTAATGAACACAGTTTCTTTTCAAGAAAAGCAAAAGGGTTGTTCTAGATAATCTCTAAGAAGCTAATTGATGTGAATCAAAGCCTGATTTTGCTACTTTAAGGGTTATAGAGGCTTTGAAGCAAAGCTGCGTTTAGAGAGCATACCATTGGGCACAGCTGTGATGCATGTGTTACTCTGTGGCCTAATGGATAAGACCTGGACTTTGGGTTCAGCCCTCATAACTTTAGTTCCTGGCTCTGCCCCTCACCACCTGTGACCCTGGGTGAATTGCTTAAGCTGTCTGAGCCTCACTTCCTTATCTATAAAATTCAGGTAGTACTAGGAAATCTTTCACAAAGTGAGATAATCCAGGAGAAGTTCTTGACTAATAATAAATGCTCAATAAATGGTAGTTTTTATCATTGTGGTTGTTATTGTTATTATGACCTTTGTCAAGAATATAAATCCCAACTGTAATACTACTTGTATGAACAAGTTTTATCCACATTCTGATTATATGCTTTATATCATCATTTTAAAGAATTAACAGATAAAAGCATCATAAAAGATTGAAATTCCTGTGCAGGGTGAGGGATTGGATGTGGAAGAAACTTCTACTCTTTGCCCTGTGTAGTTCTCCTGTCTTTTCTGGGAACCCTAGAGGGCTATACTTCCCAGCCCTCTTGCAATTAGGGCCTCATGACTAGTTCTCATTAAGGGGCAGTGAGTCAAAGTAATATATATGACATCTGGTGCAATGTATGTCAGAGTGAATGTGAATTCTCCCTGGTCTCTCTTCCCCTGAAACCCCTGGTTGAGCTGGCAGCATCAAACAATGATGAATCCCCCGTTGACCTAGATCTTTGAGGGATTAGGTAGAGTAAGTCCATTTCCCACCCTTGACTTCCCACTCCTCACATTGGACATATGGGATGAGAAATAAATCTTGTTGTATTGACACTGACTACACTATTACATTACCTATCCTTTCCTAGTATAACAGGTAATGACCAAGTCACCATAATATGCAAAATACTTAAGCCTTTGAACTGAATTGAAATGTCAACGTGCCCACCATCTGTCTACTGCTATAGGCCCTTGCTTGAAATCTCCATGACTAAAATTCCTAAAGGTGATTTAAGACATAGAAATTTTAATTATTTCTTTAACAAACATACAGAGATAAAAAAGTTCCAGGACTGATTAATATGGAGGTTCTACGATTAGAGCCACTGGTAGTGTAGGGAAAAACTATTATAGTTTGTGACTGATTGTATTGAGATGATTTTTTAATGCATTTTATTACATAGAAAATCTGACTTTCGAGTCAGACTGCCTAGGTTTGAATTCCGACTTCATTTCTTATTTTGGGCAAGTTCCTTAACTTCTCTGGGCCTCAGTTTCTTCATTTATAAAATGGTTTAATGCACCTCACTTAAAAGGTTGTTATAGGGATTAAACAAGTTTATATGTAGTTCTTCAATTACACATGACAGATAGTCCTATATGTGTTAACTATTATTATTCTGATGGTTATTTCTAATAATCTAATGATTTCTGAAATCAGAAATCATGCCATATGATCCTGGCATAGGAATAGACCAATAAGTCATTGAATAGACAATAGAGAACCCAGAAATAGATGCAAGACAGGACTGCTATCCACTTGGCTTGAATGGTGTCCCTGTAGCGGTGATTTACAGACAGCACCTGTTCTGACTGGCTTGTGTTCATGCTGTTTTGATTGTTTATATTTTGAATACACCCTTGGTCCCAGGGCATATGGAAATTTAGTACACGCAAAATGTACTTCAATTCAGTGATTAAGGACGATTTATTTCACATATATTGTTCGGTTTTTTAAAAATATTTTTTGATGTGGACTATTTTTAAAGTCTTTATTGAATTTGTTACAATATTGCCTCTGTTTCATGTTTTGGCTTTTTGGCCAAGAGGCATGTGGGATCCCAGCTCCCTGACCAGAGATGGAACCCGCACCCCCTGCACTGGAAGGTGGAGTCTCAACCACTGGACTGCCAGGGAAGTCCCAATTTCACATATATTGTTGACAAACACCTCGTTATATATAAGGTAGAATGAAAAGTACGACCATTGCCTTATATAAAAGTACATTTTAGACAGATTTGAGATTTAAGTGTAAAAATGTAACAATGAAAATTTGGCTCTAAACATTGGTTGGAGAGTCCTTTAGTAGGAAACCCAGAAGCTGTACAAGAAGAGACAGATAACTACCCAAATATTAAAAAAAAATATATATATATAGTATGGAAAAAATACCACAAACAAATTCAGTAGACAAATGATAGATTAGGAAAAATATTTACAATGCATGTGACAAACGAAGGGTTAAGAGTTTTACTATACAAAAGCTGAAAAAAAAAAAAAAGGTAACCTAATGGAAAATGGACAAAATGTAAAAAGGCCAATTCATGTAAGAGCAAAACCAAGATGGCCACTAAACACAGACAAAGACAGCAAGATGTCTGCCTCATAAGGAGTCAGGGGATTGCAAATTGAGGTAACCATGAAATATCCCTTTACAGACATCAGATTGGCAACAATAAAAAAGAGAGATAACAGCTACTGCTTTCAGGAATATGTGGAAAGGGGCACACTCACACATTACTAGTGGAAATGTGAAGTGATAGAGTATTTTGGAAAACAAAGTTAAAATAAAAAATATACATACCTTTTTCTTAGCAATCCTACTCATATGAAGAATTTTTCCACTTAAATAGAAGCACCAGTATGAAAGAGTATATGTACAAGAATGTTTATCGTATCCTTGTTTGCCATTAGGAAAAAATGTAAAACTTAGGCATTAGGTTCATCCATTCAATGGAAGAATAATGCAGTCATTAAAAAGAATGTGTTTAGGGCTATACCAGTTTTCTTGAAGGGATCTCCGTGGTATAGTTTAGATAAGACAGATGAAATACAGAGAAATGCCTGTTATAAACACACACAAACATACAAGCACAACATAAATGTATCTGATCATATGAATGTGGGGAAAGAAAACATATCCATACCGTATTTTTTTTTTAATTTAATTAATTTATTTATTTTTGGGTGCATTGGGTCTTCGCTGCTGCGCGCGGGCCCTCTCCAGCTGCGGCGAGCGGGGGCCACTCCTCGCCGCAGTGCGCGGGCTTCCCACCGCTGTGGCCTCTCCCGCTGCGGAGCACGGGTGCCAGGCGCATGGGCTTCAGTACCTGTGGCGCACAGCCTCAGTAGTTGTGGTGCACGGGCCTAGTTGCTCCGCGGCATGTGGGATCCTCCCGGACCAGGGCTCGAACCCGCGTCCCCTGCCTTGGCAGGCGGACTCTCAACCGCTGCGCCATCAGGGAAGCCCCATACCGTATTTTTATATTGATTCCCTGGGATGAGAATACAACCAAAGAAGCAATTTTTTAAAAAAGAATTTTAAGTGACATAATAAAAATAGCATGTATGGGATTCCATTTACATAAATTTATATATAGATAAGTGAGATGCATAAAAGTATGAGCACCAAAATATTAACTGTGGTTATCTCAGACAGGGTGATGAGACTTCAGGTCATTTTTACTTCCTTCCTTACATGTTTGTATATTGTTTCTTGATTTTTAAAATGTATTACTTACATAATCAGAAAATCATAAAACTATTTTCATTATTTGGGAAATAAGTAAAGGAATGAAAATCTTCAGCAAACTTCTAGTTAAATTAGATATTAATTTAAGGAGAAACTTGAAATGTTATCATAGAAACACCTAAGTAATATTGAATAATCTCCTAATTTATTTAAATTTGATTTAAAACAATAAAAATATTTAAGTATCTTTTAAAGATTTTGTTCTAGTTTTCTCCCTTAGATAATAAAATGTAGCAAAAACCTCAGGTCATTTGACCTGAGTTTTTGTTATTCAGAGAGAAATTTTTCACCATGATTCAAAAGAGCTTTTGTTAAAAGGTTTTGTTAAAAGTTTTCTTTTCATACTTTTAATGAAATCCTTTAATTTTCTTTCTTTAATGGGTCACTTCCTTGTATCCTGGTGTTTTCCTCATTTCTGGAGACCTGCTAATTTAATGGTCTTATTCCCCCACCCCGCTTCCTTAAATTTGACTGTATACTTTGTGGTAATCAAATTACTACAACAAGCTTGTCATAGCACACTTTGTCTCTTTATGGTCTCAACACAAAGGATTTATAGTGTTTTCAGTTCTTATCTTGTGAGTCCATTCATATGTATATGAAACAGTTGAAAAGCTGTTTATAAATGAAAAGCTAAATTATAATCCTGAAAGGACCTCTACCCCTTACGTTAAAAAGTGGTATTATAGTAACATATAATATTATAGTAACTACACTTCGGTAAAACTTAAATAAATAAATCATTTTTTTTAAAAGGAAAAAAACGTGGTATTATAGGGAAAGAACAGTAGGCAGCAAAAGCACTATCAGAATAAGCCTGCGAGAGCGATTAGACTGGGTGAGATACGGGCACTGTTTCAAACAGCTTAACTAGACACATACACCACATTTTTCTCTTTTCTGGCTCCCTTGGGCTTCTACATTCCAGCCCTCTCACCATTGTCTACCCACTCAGTCTTTTTCTTTCTTCTTTGACTGAAACATCTTCATGGTTTTCTTGAGTATTATGTTCCAGTAAATTTTCTTTCACAATGAGAAGCTTATTGGTATCTAATTTTAATAAATGTGTTCTCTCTTTAGTGACCAGTGTATTGAAAGCAAAAAGTATAAGCACAGCTGAATTTCTCAAACCTTCTCTGGTCCCTGGAGGGAAGTGTTAGTATGAAACATGGATCAGGTCAGCGCTAGACAGCTCCACTCCTCGCTAGCAGGAAGCCTCACTTTATTATGAATTGTGGGTAGGGCACTCCTTTGCTCCTTGACTTAGGCCCGTTCTGCCTTTCTAGAGGCAAGAAAACTCATGCTGATGTCAAAAATGGGATCTGCAATACTTATCCAAAAGGGAAGTTGTAAAACTTAAGCCATATTTTTGTAGTATTTTCCAACCCATTGCTGAAAGAGTTGCGGAAATCCAATGTTAGTCTTGTTTCTACCGCTACTGTGATTCATTTTGTTTCAGTGATGCAACAGGTAAAAATACAATCGTTGCTGATGATCAAGATAAGTGTGAGGTTTGCATATGACCTAAAGAAGCAAAGAATTGTCATCTGTCTTTCCGTAACAAAAATCTTATTCAAAGGGTTCTCTGTAATGACTGGATGTCAATGTTTTTTCAAACTGGAGAATCTGTTTTGATGCTTTGGAAAATTCCAGTCGCTTTCTGCAGTTTCCTTATTGACAAGGGCTATCAGGCTTTCCGAGAGGGTCTTATCTGCAGGCTGCAGCAGTGGTGATCGAGCTGCCAAACAGGTTCAGTGGGATTACACAGCTGCCTGGGAGCTGGAGGCCAGGCTGGGTGAGCTCCCAGCTTTCTCCTTTCAAGGTCTGCAGGCTTTGACCTGTAAATAGGTGCCTACACAGGGTCTAATCTGTCACACAAATATGCCTTAGCAAAAGTGGTAATGCCCCTTATTACCTGGCTTAGCAACAATCCCAAGACACATATTTAGAAAGGTACCTGTATAAATTGCTATACTTGAAACTATGCCTGGTATTTCTATAAAACCCTCTTAAGAGATGATATAATGATTCAAAGTTATTTATAGTAGCCAATGAGAACAAGTCCCTTCCTATAACCCCAGCTCTCAAGAGCAGCCCTAAAATAACAAACCAACACGTATACTAGGTGGATGCCCTTTAGGCTGAGCTCAAGTGTTCTGTTCTTGGGGATTGCGTTTTACTCATTTGAGATGACTTTTGCCAATTCTACCCACCATGATTTGTGATTTTAATGCTTCCTTTAAAACATGTTTTAATTTTTAATGTTTTCTTGATAGTTCAGAGAACAGTTTTCAATTTGTGAAGAAAAAACACCACCTTATAAAATTGGAGTAGTCTCTGATATTCACAGTTGGGAAGTAAATTCCTAGCTAAGATTTTTTTTTTTTTATTCCTAAAATGGAGACAAATTGGGTAACAAGTGAAAAGTGCTGTGAAAATGTAAGCCATTATTATGAAGGCCATTGGCAGGTTATTTGTGGGAAAAAGTAATCAGAAGAGAGATTAGGACTTCCATTCAACAAATAATATAAATATTTTAAATATTTCCAGTAGTTAACACTTTCTAATAACAAAAGCCCTTGACAGAATAGCATTCTTCTTTTGAAGTGGGGAGGGTAACAACTGGGTCATTCTGTCATATCAAGTCTCAGCTCATTATCATGAATGATAGAAACTATTAAAACATTATCTTCCCTAACGTGCATGTCACTGATTTTGTTTTTTGTTTTTCGGTGTTTTTTTTTTGCAGTACGCGGGCCTCTCACTGCCGTGGCCTCTCCCGTTGCGGAGCACAGGCTCCGGACGCGCAGGCTCAGCGGCCATGGCTCACGGGCCCAGCCGCTCCGCGGCAGGTGGGATCCTCCCGGACCGGGGCACGAACCCGTGTCCCCTGCATCGGCAGGCGGACTCTCAACCACTGCGCCACCAGGGAAGCCCTTACCCATCCTTTTTTTTAACGACAGTCGTTTTGAAGAGATTATTTAGAGGTTTGTATTTAAGTTGGAAGGACTTAACAATTATTTGCTCTCATCATTAGCTCTGTGGTGGAGGGAAGGAGGCTAGTAGTATTTCCAGGTTTTCAGATTTTTTTAAAGTGGCCACAATTTTTAATATTAGATGAACAACTTTGAAACAATTTATTTTGTAACAGAGTGAACCAACAGGTGCCCTGTTTATCCTACAATAAATAGCTACAAGGTTTATAAATGATACCATATTATTGATACTATGGACTTCTTGGAGTGTTGTCTCAATTTCAGAAAAATCCTTTTTTCTCACAGTCTCAGTCTAATTTATGTTTCTATGTTAAGACTACTGCCTCTTCCTCACTCCTTTTCCATTTTTCCATCCATTCATTCATTCATTCACCAATTATTGAGCATGTACCATGCTCTGGGGATAGAAAGAACAATATTTGAGCTGAAACTTGAAAAATAATTTGGGTTCTATCTGTGCTTGGTCCCTACCCCCATGGAGCTTACATCTTAGTCTGGGAGATGGACAGTAAACAAGTAAAATATATCAGTAAGAAAGATAATTACAATTTGTGATATCTGTTATGATCAGAGACTCTTTGTTGCAGTACTGTTTGAGCTGAGACCTGAAGGATGAGCATGAGCAAGCTATACATTCTCTGCAAAGAGGAATTCCTGTACAGAGTCCCTGAGCAGGAAATGCTGTGAGGGTCTGAGAAACAGAAAGGTGGTCAGCATGGTTGAAGAGTGGGGAGAGTGGGATGAGGTGAGGATGGAAAGGCAGACAGAAGCCACATCATACAGGCCCTCATAGGCTGAGGGAGGAAGTTTGGAATATCTTATATGAGCAGTAAGACCCTGAAGGGCTTAAGCAGGGGAGGGTCAGGTGAATGTGGAGGGGAGGGGTGTTCAGGATGAAGGGACAGTCACATGCAAAGATGTGGAGATATGAAAAAGTGTGATAAAACTTTTAAAATTCAGGAAAGAGCCCCACATTTAGAATCTTGCGTGCAAGTGGATCTGATGACTAAGTGAAGCAGCTTTCTACACTAAAATTCTGTCACTAGTCAAAAAATTGACAACCCCATAAGTCCAAAGCTTTGGAACACTGCACTATCTCAGTGAAACCAAACCCATAGTTTTGAAATCAATTTATCGTGCTCAGAGGACATATTAAATGAACCAAGTGAGTGACTTTGATCCATGGCTAGTCTTTCAGAGGACACAGAACAATATCATTCCCTTCCTTTTCTCTGGCCACAAGTAATCAGAAATAATTAGTGATCCTTCTTCTTCTTATTATTATTTTTTTGTGGTACGTGGGCCTCTCACTGTTGTGGCCTCTCCCATTGTGGAGCACAGAGTCCGGACGCGCAGGCCCAGCGGCCATGGCTCATGGTCCCAGCCGCTCCACGGCATGCGAGATCCTCCCGGACCGGGGCACGAACCCGTGTCTCCCGCATCGGCAGGCCGACTCTCAACCACTGTGCCACCAGGGAAGCCCTGATCCTTCTTATCTTTATTGGTTCAGAAATGTCTGCCTCTTTAAAGGGTACAGGAGATAATTTGTGGCAAAAGCACCCATTTCTGAGTATCAAAATTGCCTTACCAGGATAGGGTTTTTTGTTTTTTAATTTTTATTTATTTATTTTTGACCGTGTTGGGTCTTTGTTGCTGTGTGCAACCCATGTTGGGCTTTCTCTAGCTGCAGTGAACGGGGGCTACTCTTTGTTGCAGTGCGCGGGCTTCTCATTGCAGTGGCTTCTCTTGTTGCAGAGCACGGGCTCTAGGCGTGCAGGCTTCAGTAGTTGCTGCTCCACAGCATCCGAAAGGGGGATTTCCGGTGGGCTCTTCACTGGTAGCCTTTTTAGTTATAACCCATCTTCCGAATTCCCCTTTACCTTTCTGTCTTAACCTGTAACTGACCTAATTCATGCATTTTCTTGTGTCCTTTAGCAAGCCAAGTTCCCTGTTTTATTCCCAGGGCAGTTTTGGTATGTTTACATGGAGAATTCGATTTGTTTATAGTTTGGCTCATTCTCTGTTAACATAATGCTATGGAATGAAATCTTTGCTCCCCTTCAGCCCTGACAGGACTTGGCAGTGACTACTACTTATTTCGTTGTGGTTTCCATTTGGAGAAAAAGCACTCACTTCTCTTTTCATACACAGCCCTGCCTCAGACATTCCTCCTGATAGGATGTCCTTTGGTCTCTCTTCCTTTTATCTATCAGCTAATCTCACATTCTTGCAGAAGCAGACCCCTTGCCATTCCCAAGCACACGCTGAACATTCCCATCCCTTTGCCTCTGCTCATGCTGTTGCATGAGCAAAGAAAGAGTTCTAGCAAGGATGCCCTCCCCACTCATTTCTAGTGAGCCAACATTTCGTTCCTGCCTCCTTCACCAAGTCTTTTCAGAACCCTTTAATCACAAGTCTTTGTTTGACTTTTAATTGGGCATTTTCCCCAAGACCATGCAATGACCTGTTCAGGTTTCCTGAGAACAACAGTTAGAACCCAAGAAATCATTTGATAAACAAAGGGTTAAGCCTGTGGCTAGAATGGGGGAGAAAAACCAAACCGCCAGGTATTTGGGAAAGAAACAGATGATAGAGGGAAAGCTTAGGCCTTGGAATCAGATGTAATTTTTTAGTGTGGATTCTAAAAGTCACTTACCAGTTCTGTGATCTTGAGCAAGTAACTTTCCCTCCCTGAGTTTCAGGCTTCTCGTCTGTGCAGTGCGGGTAGTGAGTCCTGTTTCTCAGAGTTATGAGGAGTAAATGAAAAGATACATGATTAACTGTTGGCCAGAGTAGGATCTCCATAAATGCTAGTTCTCCTCCATTAAGTTCTACATGGAAGAGAAGCAAGGGATTGGTCTAGAATTCCTACCTGCATGTAGAAACTCAGGTGAGGTTCCAGTGTGTACAAAGTTGGGAACAACGTAGATAGGCAAGTAGAAGAAGGGTGAGAAGACTTGCAAGTTGCAGATTATGGAGGGAAGTGGGTCAGCAGCTATCCCAGGGAATGGAATACCCGGTGGTATCAAGTATGATAGCGGGGTTTGAGGAAAACTAAAATCAGGACAGCCCTAGAAGTAGTTAGAAATTCAAAGCACAGGGATTAGAAAAATTGAATATGTGGACACTTGGGCTAGGCCTAGTGACTTTCTTTGACCAATGGAACGTGAGCAGAAATAAAATGTCAGCTCCAAGCCTAGGCCATAAGAGACATGCCAGGGGTAGCTACTGCTCCTTCAGCCAGGCAGCAAAATGAGGCATGTATAGCTAAACTGACCTGTAGTCTTATCAGAGCTGCCCCAATTGACTTGCAAACCCATGAGCAAAAAGTAAATAATAATTGTTGCATGCCCTTGAGATTTCATGGTTGTTTGTTGTGCAGTGTTACTGCAGCAATTGCTGACTGATACACCATCCTTCTTATCTGTTAGTTCAATGGCATGAGGAGCCCCAAATTTGGTTGCTTCAAATTACAATTCAGTGGAAACATTTTTGTGTCCCTTGACACAAAATGGATGCATTCTTCTGAAGGGGCCTATGATCTCCCCAACAGAGCTCAAAGTTTCAGATACAGAAAGCAAATATTGTGTGTGTGTGTTGGGGAAGGGGGGGCGGAGTGGGTTGTTAGACATAATAGTGAGAGGAAATCTCTCCCTGCTACTTCGACCTATTATGGATTGCATGTTTGTCTCCCCGCCCAATTCATATATGTTGAATCTTTAACCACCAGTGGGATGATATTTGGAGGTAGAGCCTTTGAGCGGTAATGAGGTCTAGATGAGGTCACAAGGGTGGTGCCTTCCTGATGGGACTGGTATTCTCATTAGAAGAAGAAGAGACACAAGAGTTTTCTCTCTCTCAAGGATCATGCACTGAGGAAAGGCCATGTGAGCACAACAGCAAGAAGGCACTGTCTGCCAGGCAGGAAGTGGGCCCTAACTAGACACCAAATCTGCCACACCTTGATCTTGGACTTTTAGCCTCCAGAACTGTGGGAAATAAAATTCTGTTGTTTAAGCCACCCAGTCTATGGTATTTTGTTATAGCAGCTTGAGCTAAGACACTAGCCTTTGATTCTAGGACTCGTATATTCTTGCTATTGTATAAGTAGTCCCAGCTGCTGATAAAAAGCATACACTGCATCCTATAACATCATCCTTTCACAGGGCATTGTCTTCCCCTTGGCACCGTAGCTGAGCCTTCAGGCCATTCCACCATTCTAGAAAGTTACCTGCTCTGGGTGATGGGATAAGTGATAAGACCATGAACTCTGAGCACATATCCTGTGCCACACCGCTTTTGTATCATGAATTCCTCATGCAGGATCAAAGGTATGATGGAGAATAAGATGACCTTCTGTAAGTCCATGGATGGTGGTGCTGGCCGAAGTGTTCTAGGAGGCCAAAGGTTGTCACGTCAAGGAGGACATGACAGAAGTTGCTCAACATAGTCGATCTGCCGCCAAAGCACTGGGTCACTCCCGGTAGGAACGTTGCCACACTGAAGACAGTGTGAATGAAGCTGATGGTATATTAGGCAGCAGTTGGCAATCAGGTCAGTCCTGTTGAGGGGAAAACATCCACTTCATTCTACCAGATCATTTCACTGAAGGAATGAAGGAGGAGCAACAGAAATCGTGTATATCTAGGTAAATGTAATAGTCTATTCTTTTCCTCTTAAATTCTTCAAAATATATTTGAAGGTTGAAGTCAAAATTATAAGATTTCTAATATGGGGTTTCAATGTAGGTAGATGTAAGGGATAAGACAATTATAATACAAAGGGAGAGGGTAAGAGGGCGTATATGTTGGTTGCTTCCACATTCCACTTGAAGTGGCAAAATATTAATTTTAAGTGGACTGTGAAAAGTTAAGTAGATACATTATATCCTTAGAAAGACCAACTAAAAAACATTACAAAGAGATAGAGTCAAAATCACCATGGGGGGGAAAATCGCCATAGATAAGTTAAAGTGGAATACAAGAAAGTGTTAAAAAACCTAAAAGAAGAGAAAAAATGGGAAACAGTGGAAACATACAAAAAATAAGGAATAAAATGGTAGACTAAATCCAAATACATAAATAATTTCATGAAATGTAAATGGAATGAATACTCTAATCAAGTTTCTTTCTGGTATTATTTCTCTTATGTCTGAAGAACTTGAAAAATTCCTTTAGAGCAAGTCTACTGGCAATGTTTTTCTTCATCTAAGAATGTTTTATGTCACCATTCCCTTTAGGAATCTGAAGGATGGCTTATGTCAGTATACAATTCTGAGTTGACAGTTTTCTCGGCATTTGAAAAATGTGCTATTTTCTTCTAATCTCCATGGCTCTGATGAGAAATCTGTAGTCATTGGAACCATTGTTCAAAGGTAGGTAATGAGATAACACATAATTTTTCCTCTGGCTGCTTTTAAGATTTTTTTCTTTGTAGTTTTCAGTAGGTTGATTATGACGTCTGGGCATGGATTTCTTTAGATTTGTTTTTTTGGGGAGTTAGCTGAATTTCTTAAATCTCTATGTTTATGTCTTTCGTCAAACTTGGGAAGTTTTCAGTCATTTCATCCTCAAATATTTTTTTCATCATCACATTCTCCTCTCCTTCTGGGGCTCTGATGATGTGATTGTTAGATCTTTTGTTATTAACCCATAGATCTCTGAGCCTCTGTTCATTTTTCTAAAAATCTTTCTTCTGTGTTGTTCAGATTGGAAATTTTATATTGATATATCTTTAAGTTCATTGATTCTTTCTCCATCATCTCCATTCTTTTGAGCCTATCCAGTGAAGTTTTAAATTTTGATCGCTGTATTTTTCAGTTATAAAATTTTCACTTGGTTCTTCTTTATATGTTCTATATTTTTTTGCTGAAACCTTCTATTTTTTTTACTTCAGAATATTTCCAATTGTTTGTTGAAGTATTTATGTAATAGCTGTTTTAAAGTCTTTGTCAGATAAAACCAACATCTGTGTCATGCTGGTATTTATATCTATTGATCATCTTTTCCTATGCAAGTTAAGATTTTCTTGGTTATTTGTACGCCGAGTAATTTTGGCTTATAGCCCGCACATACTGAGTTTTATGTTCTGAAACTCTGGGTCTTGTTAAAATCCTATAGAGAATGTAGATTTTTTTTTTTTTTTTTTAAACAGGCAATCAATCTGGCTAGGTTAAGGCTGCAAGTTTCAACCAACCTTCTGTGGGTTCTGCTTCCAATGTAAGGTCAGTTTTTCAAACCTTTGCAGCACTGTTCAGATCTGTCCCACATGTAGGTCATCTGTTAGTTAGTTTGGGGCATGGGTGGTGATGTATCTGTTAGTTCAGTTCTCAAAGTCTTTGATATGCTGATTAGGATCAGATCCACACATGCATAGCTCATGGTGAGCCCAGGAGTTCATGAACAATCTGTCTCAGTCTGTTCAGGCTGCTATAACAAAAACACCAGACTAGGTGACTTAAACAATAAACATTTATTTTTACAGTTTATTTATTGCAATTCTGGAGGCTGGGAAGTCCAAGATTAAGGCACCGACAGATTTGGTGTCTGATGAGGGCTCACTTCCTGATTTATAGGTGGCTGTCCTCTCACTGTGTATTCTCACATGGTGGAAGGGGTGAGGGAACTCCTTAGGGTCACTTTTTTAAGAGCACTAATCCCATTCATGAAGGCTGCACCCTCATGACCTAAGCACCTCCCCAAGGGCCCATTCCTAATACCATCACATTGGGCATTAGGTTTGAACATATGAATTTTGGGGACTCACAGACAACCATTCTATGGCACAATCTCTCAGGTCCTTTTCATTTCCTTGGTGCTCCACTTTTTGGTCTGTGCGCCACCAAGCTGAGGTGTTAGTTACATCTCTCTGCTGTTACTTCTATGACTGTGCTTGCATCCAGGGTAAGCAGCAGAAGGATGGAGAGAGAGAAAAAAGCAATGGGGTTTGTCTCACCTTCTTAGGGGGGGAGGTTACAGCTCCACCATTCAAAGTGAAAGTTTCCCTACCTTACAGTGTTGGCTTCTTTAGCTGCCGTTGTGGCCTCTACCATCACTACCACAGGACTGCTTAGTTTCTGGAGCACGAGGGAACAGAAAGAAGAAAAAAACCCCAGGGATTTCTGTACTTTCTCTGAGCATTTGGGGTTCCCTTCCACCTCCATGAGACAGACTAAAGGGCTTCTCCTGGAGGTCTCCTTTTTTGGGTCCCAGTGCCTACTTCCAGGTGTGAGGTTACATTGCATTCAGGTCAAGGGGTACTGGAATTTAAAAAAAAGGTAAACTCACCACCAATTTGGTGTCCTTTGAACTCTGATCTTCCCCAATCCACCTGCTACTATTTACTCTTCAGAGTTTTCAAACAGGTGTTGTATGCATTCTGTTCATGTTTTACAATTAAGAGATAAGAGTGTACATTTTACCCAAGACCCTAGTTTGCCTTTTTGCTTCACAGATATTTTATTGTACTTGTCATGACTGCATTCTAGGGGGATCCATCTGGACCTGTGGGTGTACATTCAGTTTTCATTAATAAATTATATCTGAGAAAGAATTCTATTGTTTCTCCCTGTGTGTAGTATGTGGAACAAATATAACTGTGATTCATATTTTAAATACGCATTTATTTAATTCACTCCTGGGGTAAACAGAGACATAAAACTTCTCATACCTCCAGGCAGTCTTGACTTATGCAGTGAACTTTGTTTCAGAGCTTTGTTCCCTTTTTATTTGAACAATCTTTGGGTATGGAATTAAGAGGTTGCTGACTGGTGTACAGAGTAAAAAAAAAAAAGTTTTCAGATTAGTGAACTTCTGCATTTAAAAAAAACTTTTTTTTTCAATGTAATTTCATAGAGATCCTGGTAAAAATGACATTCCCTATTGGGTCATTTGAAATTCTTGTTGTAAAGTAAGTTTTTACTTTTTCTTTCCTCAGACATTTTAGATCAAATACACTCGCTAGTACCATGTTGCTGTTATAATAAAACATCACATTCTAAGATAATTGTTTTGTATTACCAGAATAGTATTTCAATACTACTATTGACATTGTTGAAACATTGAAAAACATGGTTTCCCAGCAGTAACTATCCACCATGTGAAGTTAAATTCCACTTTAGCAGTTATGTGTGTGTAGGGGGGGTGGTTACATGAGATTTTTTTCACTTATCTTTTCTTTTCTATATTTTCCAAGTTATCTATGATTTTAAAGAAAGAATCATTTTCATCAGATTCATGCTTTTAAATGCTTTTAAAAGCTTTTAAAAATGCTTTTAAAAATGAAGGTATTTGTGTTAGAAGCTTGGAAAACTGGGCTTGGATCCTCCTTGGTCCTGACTAACTATCATTAAATGTCTTCCCCCTGGGTCTCAGGGGTCTCATCTGAATGTGGTTATGACAGTCTCTGTTCTACCTACTCCCAAAGACTTTTGGTGAGAATCAGACTAGGAGGTGAAGTAAAACCACTTACTATCAATAAAATTCATGAAGCCTATGCTGATGCTGAGATTATATGCTGATGAGAGAAATAAGGCAGGAGAAGGAAATTTGATCATCAACATAGACACTGGCCCATTGGATACTGGGGTTGACAATAGGTTATTTTTATTTTATTTTTTTTTTACGGTACGCGGGCCTCTCACTGTTGTGGCCTCTCCCATTGCAGAGCACAGGCTCCGGACGCGCAGGCTCAGCGGCCATGGCTCACGGGCCCAGCCGCTCCACGGCATGTGGGATCTTCCCGGACCGGGGCATGAACCCGTGTCCCCTGCATCAGCAGGCAGACTCTCAACCACTGCGCCACCAGGGAAGCCCAACAATAGGTTATTTTAAATTATGGCACTGAACTTTCCTTTCTTCTGGAAACAATTTTTGTGTATTCCTTGAAGGCAAGAGGTCAAAAACTGGAAACCAGTACATGTATTTGGATGATCCACTCACAGTTAACCTGTATAGTATTTTTTTAAATTCACATCCTTAGTCAGTTAAAAAAAGGAAGATGAGGGACTTCCCTGGCGGTTCAGAGGTTAAGACTGCACTTCCACTGCACGGGGCACGGGTTGGATCCCTGGTGTGGGACCGCATGCCTGTGCAGCGTGGCAAGAAAAATAAAAAAAAAAGACGACGATGAGACAAGGAAGAGGGGGTGGTTCTTTGTAGTTCTTCATTCCTTGAGCTGGGAAAGCAGTTGTTCCCTTTTAATAGGCAGGCATGTTCTCTGGTTCTATCCCTGGACTGTAAAATCATTGATAAGACCTGCCAGACCCTGGTGGGCACTGAGCTTGGACTCTGTTGTAGATGTCTGAGATCAAGTTGTCTTTGCATGAAACTCCTCTTTAGCATCTTTCAGCACAATTACCAAGTTTTTGTAGGCGCTGGCCCCTCTGTTGACCATTACACTGTCGATAACTTTGTAGGCTCTTATCTTCTCTTAATAAAGAAGCCATGGGACATCCTAGTTGACGCAGTGTTTAAGAATCCGCCTGCCAATGCAGGGGACACGGGTTCGAGCCTTAGTCTGGGAAGATCCCACATGCCGCGGAGCAACTAAGTCTGTGCGCCAACACTACTGAGCCCGCGCTCTGGAGCCCGCGAGTGACAACTACTGAGCCTGCGAGCCGCAGCTACTGAAGCCTGCACGCCTAGAGCCCGTGCTCTGCAACAAGAGAAGCCACCGCAATGAGAAGCCTGCGCACTGCAACAAAGAGTAGCCCCTGCTCGCCACAACTAGAGAAAGCCCACGCGCAGCAACGAAGACCCAAAGCAGCCAAAAATAAAGAAAGAAGCCACTTATATGTATTAGTTGAATATGTAGAATTGAGGGCTCTGTTGAAAAATAGGTTACAATGCATATATGCATAAGACTAAATCTTTTACCACTTCAATTTACCACTTCTATAACATGTTACTTTAAGAGCCCTCCTATTTAAAAGAACACACTTGTCTTAGTCTGCTCAGGATGCTGTAACAAAAATACAATAGACTGGGTGGCTCAAACAATAGAAATTTATTTTCTGGGATACAATGTGTGAAAGCCTTTCTGACAGTGATTGCCCAGTGAAACAAGCTTTCAAGCTAATTATTTGCATCTCTAGGTGCATCTAGGAAAACTGTTATCATGCTTCATCGTAAATGAGTCAATAGAGATGGTGACTTTGTTTACTATGGTGAAAAAATAGATGGTCCTATTCTTCATCTTGAATTCATTATTCATGTGTGAAAGAACTTCATTAACTCTTGGATGAGTTGCTTAGTAAAAATGATAAGAAGGTGTGTTTTGTGAACAGGCATGTGACTTGAGACTACTGTCCAGATTTCAAAGAATAGGTTGGGATGTGCAATGTTGGGCCCTATGGGTTCAAAGAATAACACATGATCCCAGCCATCAATGAAAGTATAATGCAAGAAAGAATTTCTTTGGAAATTATTGTCTTGTTGTAATTAATAACTGGAGGCAGAATTTTTCAGAGCAAAGAAATTGTCATAACTTTCTGGTGTGTTCATCAGTATTGTCACAAATATGCATAAAACTAAATCTTTTACCACTTCAATTTACCACTTCTATAACATGTTACTTTAAGAGCCCTCCTATTTAAAAGGACACACTTGTCTTAGTCTGCTCAGGATGCTGTAACAAAAATACAATAGACTGGGTGGCTCAAACAATAGAAATTTATTTTCTTACAATTCTGGAGGCTGGAAATCCAAGATCAGAGTGCTCACATGGTTGGTTTCTGGTGAGGGTTCTCTCCTTGGCTTGCAGAGGAGCTCACACTAAAGACTGAATGTTTGTGTGCCCCAAACTCATACGTTGAATCTTAATGCCCAGTGTATTTGGGTGGTATTTGGGAGTGGGGCCTTTGGAAGGTGATTACGTCATGTGTGTAGAGCCAACATGAATGGGTTTAGTGCCCTTATAAAAGAGAGTCTAAAGAGCTTCCTTGCCCCTTTCACCATGTGAGAACAGAGAAAAGATGGCCCTATGTGAACCAGGAAGTGGGTTCTCACCAGGCACCAAGTCTGTTGTTCCTTGATCTTGGACTTCTCTGCCCATGGACCAGTGAGAAATAAATGTTTGATGTTGATAAGCCACCCAGTCTTTGGTATTTTTGTTATAGCAGCCCAAATGGACTAAGAAAAGCTCACACGGACTTTCCTCGGTCTGTATTTGGAGAAAGGAATCAAGCTGTCTGGTGTCTCTTCTCACAAGGACAGTAATTCCATTAAACCGGGGCCCCACTCTCTTGACCTAATTACCTCCCAAAGGTGCCATCGCCAGATATTATCACATCGGGGCTTCAACATATGAAATTTGGGAAGATGCAAATATTTAGTCCATAGCACCACTTGAAATGTGTTTCTTGGCATCTACCACTTCTACACTGAATGGGCATTTCTGATCTTGCATATACTATGTCCCCCTCTCTTGTATGTGTCATAAATGATTCATGTACCACAATTTAAAACAGCACCTGAAATAAAATTGAGATTTTTCTAAAGTAAAATCATGGAGGTATTAATAGTTATTAATAGTTATTCATTAATAGTTATATGCGCTCTCACAAAAATGAGATTGGGAGGAAAATAACTGGTTTTATACAGTAAAAGGAGCCTAGCATTCTTTCCGGATTACCTGAAATAGTTAATAAATAAGTGCTTACCCGAAGTTCCCTCTTGACATGTAACTGAGTAATCAGAAGATGATTTTAATCAGGAGAAAAGTTATCAGGCAGTTTTTGGTTTGGTTTTCCCAACTGGTTCCCTGCTCTTGCAAAAATAAATAGCTCCTTACCCTGTGCTTTAGACAAAATCCTCCAGTAGAAGAATACAAAAGGCTAAAACTGTGTTTACTTACTTACCTCTCTCACTGTAATTATGGGTTTCTTTTTTTTTTTTTGTAGTTTCTTGCTTATAAGTGTAAGTAATGCTCTGGTTTTGTTTACATGAAAGAACCATGAGTTTCCAAGTAAGAAATGAAAGGAGGTTATTTCTAAATGCCGAAAATGCTTTTGTCTTTGTTTTCTTGGTGGTAGTGAGAGGTTGAGGGGGTCAGAAAAGTCTTCTTGTTTATTTAATTTTGTAAGTCTAGATTTGGTAATTGATATTGATAATTACCAAATATTGACAATATTTCATATTGATAATTTGGTAATTGATTGAGAAAATTGATAATTGATACCAATAATTGATACCAAGTCTATTACTTGGTAATTGACAGAGAAAAGTAAACTGTAAGTAAGAAGCCACTGGTATTTATTTGTTGAATATGTAGAAGCTCTATCGAAAACCTAGGATTTGGTATATGAAAGCATTTCTGACAGATTTTGCCCAGTGAAACAGCAGCCAAGCTGTTCTTATTTGCATCTCCAATCTTCTCTTAAAGGTTCCTTTAAAACATTTTTCTTTCATTGAGATTTTCCATGAATATTAGCTGGGAGTATAAAGATAAAAGGGCAGGAAAATAGAGCCTCTTTTAAAAAAATGAGATGTAATTTGCTTACCATAAAATTCACCATTTTAAAGTCTACAATTCAGTGATTTCTAGTATATTTACAAGGTTGTGCAACCATCACCACAATCTAATTCTAGAATAGTCTCATCATTTTAAAAAGAAATCCCATGCCCTTTAGCAATCAATCTTCATCTTCCCCCAGTCCCCGGCAACTACTAATCCATTTTCTGTCTCTATGGATTTGCTTATTCTGAATAGTTCACATAAATGAAATCATAAAATATGTCACCTTTTGTGTCTAGCCTCTTTCACTTAGCATAACGCCTCCCCAACTCCGCAAAGTGCAGCTTGCAGCATCTTAGTTCCTTCCCTGACCAGGGACTAAACCTCCCAGGGCTCACGGTAGTGAAAGCTCCGAGTCCTAACCACTGGACCACCAGGGAACTGCCGAGCATGATGTTTTTAAGGTTCATCTATACCCTGCTGAACAGTAGCAATCTGATTTTACCAGGGAGGAAATGGAAACATATATTAACTTGCTCTTGGGTGTGAAAGTCACACATTCATTCAACAAATAAGTATGGAGCACTAATCTACCAGGTGAGGTTACAGCATTTGGGGGTGTTGCTGGTGTCACATAAACAAATAAATGGACATCTCATGCAGTATTAAATAGTAATAGGTACAATGGAGAGAAATAAAGCAAAATGAATAGATAGGGGTATTATTTTAGGTAAAGTGGTCAGGGAAGGGCTCTCTGAGGAGGTAACATTGGTGGTGAGACCTGAATGGAAGGAGGGAGCAAGGCTCCCTGAAATGAAATCATTTCAGGCAGAGGGAACAACAAATGCAAAGGCTCTGAGGCAAGAGTGTGTTTGGGGTGTTGGAGGGCGAGGAGAGGAGGGAGGAGAGGAGAAAGGTCAGAAAGTTAGCCTCAGGCAGGTGCAGGGCAGCCCATCTAATGTAAGGGAGTAAGGGAGGTGGAGTATCAGGTAATGCCAGCTGGTAGATTTCGTGGTGGAAGAACAAGGAAGCTCTCTCCTGAATGTTTCCATTATCTCAGTGTAACAAAAAGAAAAGTGATAACAGAGTGAGGAGGGGGGTGGTGTCAAAATTAAGTTCAGAAAGGGAAGAGAATGAATGCACTGGGTTATTTAGTGGAGTCATCTGGCAGCATCCAGGAACCACTTGAAGTCTGTGATGTTTTTCTCCAGTCACATTAAGCCATTCAAGTATCAGTGCAAAGTATGTGGGAAAGTTAGTTTTAACCAGGGATTGGGGTTTTGCCAAATGAGTAGGACAATGGGAAAGAGGGACAAAAGAGTTGAGGATGTATGCTAGGGACTGATTATACGAAGACCATGCAATCTAAACTGGGAAAGCAAGAAGGGGAGTGATAGACTGGAGGGATAGTGGGATCAAAGTATTGTTGCAGGCAGTGCTATAGGGAGTGAGCTGGAAAACAGGAAGTGGTGTCTGAAGAGTTTGCAGTTACTGGTTATGACAAAGTCTAATATATGACTCTAGGACTGGGTGGCTGAAGTGGATGAAGGACAAGATTATTAGAGAAGTTCAAGAAAACAATAGGCCAGGGTATTGGGTGGATCCTTTCTGTGAGTAATGAAATCACCAAGAGTGATGACAAGAAAAATAGTGGAGAGAAATATTGAGGTAGATGTTAGCAGGAATGAAGGGGAAGTTGGTAGATGACTACAAAAGCAGAGGCAGCAGGTGGTATTTCAAAAGAGCTGTGGAATTTTAGAAGGAAGGGGAAATACTGATCTGGAATTGGCAAAGATGAGCAAAAGTTCACCATGATCAGTGGTTTTGGGGTATATGATTGACCAAATTAGGATTTGAACTAGTTCTATCAGATTTCAGATCATTTTCATTATACCACTCAGTTTGGAATTATATAGTTCTTGGATCTAGATTTCAACATTCTCTTGACATCCCTGCAGTGTATATTATTTGGCTGCCCTCAAAGTTGTATTGCTTTAAAACAGTTGCCAGGATCTATTTGAAAAGCTGGATTCCAATTAAAATTTTGAAAGTTCATACAGTGCAATTGGTTAATATGTTGAAGAAACTGGATCCTTTGACCTGTAGCTTCCCATAGTCTGGATTTTGTGATCACATTCCCATGGTGCTATCTAACATGTTCCTCTGTTCTCTGTAATTCCTGGAAATTGGTAATCAGATCTTGATCAGACTCAGGTTTCATTTTGGGTAAGAATACATCATAGGTGGAGTTGTGTACTGGATCAGAGGCCGTGTAGTGTCAGGTTGTCTCTTTCTCCCTTTGTGATGTTAGTAGTCATTGGTGACTTTTGCCTAGGTCCATTCGTAGAGCCATTATTTCTTTAAGGTAAAAAATGTTGATATTGCATCAAATCTTGTTATTAGAATGACAACTCTGCAAAAGAGCAAATTACCTTCAACTATGGGTTATCCTGAGGCACAAGTCATTTAGGAAAGACACGCTATACCAGTTCGCTTTTCAAGGGGCTTATCTGAGGGCTCCTGTGGTTTTAAGGATGCATATATTTTGTCTTTAAAGTATTTAATTGTAGCTTGTCCTACTTTTCAAATTAGATGACATTTACAGGATGCAGTTTCACATTGTGGCTTAATATTTACAGTTAAGTGGGAATACATTATAGGATTTAGTTCTAACACCCTTGAAGAGGACTGCACAGAGAAGTATTCCAAATGTTGAACAAGCAGCTTTCCAATGTTCAGCTGCATTTCACAAAAGCTCATAAAATATTAAAATCTTTTCTGAAAGGTAACCAACTAAATAATTTATGAAAACAAAGGTTCAAGTCAGTGCAAGTAGAAAATGTCTGTTCTCTTTTTCTATACAAGGAAATATCCCAGGGCTGTAGTGGTTTTGGAATCAGATAGATGGGGTCTGAATTCCTCTTCACTTATTATGGTGACCTTGAGCAAGCTACTCTGCATATCCCAAATATGTAATACGAGAAGCTGAAATAGTGAATATTCTAAAACATTATAAATTTCTAAATATTAGAAAATACATATGTACTTAGCAAAAGCCTCCTATTTATTACTTTGGTTGGAGGTGTGGGATGAGGTGAAGAATATTACCAATTGCCAGACAGTTATGAGAAAACTAACAGAAAAAATTGCTCTATTGAGGACATGCCTTCTTTGATTCCCAGGGCAGTGGTGATGTGGTCAGCTTTAGGCTGAAGCACTTTTTATTCAATTATTTATGGAACTGCATGGCAGACCATGTAGGTCTACACCAGAGGATCCCCATAAGGCAGTTTAGAGAGAGAGAACTGGGCAAATGCCAAGTTAAACTTGCCTTTGGTTCCACTAAGAACCAAGAATGGAAGACTGAGTAGCAGTGAGAAATGCACCCTACATTGCCTAGAAAATAACCATAAGATACCTAGATATTTCCCTTCTACTGCTGTTAGACTTAGCCCTCTGCCTCAACCTGCCCTGCCTTTCCCGCCTTTTCCTAAATTCAGTATGACCCCATCTCTAGTTTACCTCCCTGCTTACTAGAGCCCTGTTATCCCATAGTTATTTTATCTTTTGTGATAGTGCCGACACATAGTTGTTAATTCATGGGGAATCAGAATGATTTCCAAGTCACTGAGAAGCAAGTACAAACACTGGAAAATATATCCCTACCTCCTAGTTTTCATAGGAATCTGTTGATTAGAAACATATGAAAATTGAGGTAACTGTGGGAATAGGGTAGAAATTGTTAAAACACAAAAAGGATTTTACACAATATAGCTTATGTTCATATCTTGTCACTGTCTTAATTATATGCATATGTAAGTTTTGAGGGCACTGTCTTCTTAGAATTACATTTTTATAAACTTATTGAAGTGTTATGCACATACAGAAAAGTGGGATTTGCATTTCTAAAGTCATTAAATAGTGTCACATAGCTATGACTGCCTACATTGCTGTTGTGACCCAAAATACTTCTTAAAAATTGGGAATTTATGCGTTAGAACATTCTCAACTTTAAAGCAACTTTAAGTTCAGTTGTGCCGTACAGCATCAGACTTAGTTCTGAATAATTCTTAGAACATTGCATAATATTTTATACTGGCCAATGTTTTATAGTTCCTGAACTCAACAAGATGACAAGTTGAATTAAGGATGAAGTTCAACCAAGACCTACCACCTTACATTTTTCTATTCATTTTAACATAGATATGCAACTTATGGTATTCTTAACAACTGTGTTAACTACAAAGAATAAAAAGATTTTGCAAACAAGAGTTGGAATGGAAACAATTTCTGAGATAGAGATCAAATTGTGTTTATAGACACCATTGGCAGCTTTATCATCAGCCATTTCCTGTGGGAATATTTCACTGGGACATAATTTTATGCCTTGACTATTCATTAAATAGCTTTGGTTCCACAGAATAAAAATAGTGTAGAACTATAAATAGTAATGTATGCAAATTGTAGTGTAACATTTCACTGTATTTTCCTAGATGAGAATTAAGATTATTTAACAAAGTATGTTCTTACACATCACTGAAAGAATTTTAAAACAACACTAATAGAGTATGGTCTAGTGGAGAGTCAGGCAATAGACTGGAAATTAAAGTCATTTGCTTCCTTCAAATTAAAGTTGACATTAGTTTTAAAATATTTATTCGTCATGTACAGTGTATAAGATGTTATACTCTATGAAGAATATAAAAGTCAAGTATAAATAGTCTCTGCCCTCAAGGAGTTTATGAATTTTCTTGTATGGGAGATAGGGTGCACCTTGTAAAAAAAAAATAATAAACATACTTTGAGTGGGTATGAATAAAGTACTATTGGAGTTTGGAGGAAGAGAGATCGTGTCCATGTGGAAGATCAGAGACGACTTCATGAAGAAGGCAGCTGAATGGAATCTTAGAGGATGGGTAAGATTTCTGCAAATAGAGATGCAGGTAAAATTATTCCAGGATGCAGAGACTAGGTACTAATAAAGGAAGTATAGGTCAAAGCACATTTAGAGGCTGGAGCCTTTGACTGACAGGAAAAAAAAAAAAAAAAAGGAACTTACATAGATATATATCGTTGAAAATAGGGTCAGTTAAATTTACTCATGCAAGCATTTGTTTATTCAACAAATATTTCTTGAGTACTTACTAGGTGCAAGTACTGTGCTAGGAGTTAGTAATACGTAAGCGCTAAAAAGTTTAACTCTGAAATCAGATTGATTCTTATCAACCACAAACAGGTCCACTGCTCTGTGGCAACACAAGGTATTTTACAAATGTTACACAGAACATGGAATTTAATGCTTTTGAGAGAGAGTTGGTATTTCCAAATAACATTGTTTCTCAGTTTCAACCCAATTGTTTTTCAACCCAGTTTTAATTAAAACAAAGTGTTAGGTGATGGGGGAGGCTATATTTGCGCCTCCGTTTTACAAGTTTTGGTTTATGCTACAATTAATTTTGTGTTAGCATGCATTAACAGGAAGGAAGGAAGGAAGGGAGGGAAGGAGGGAGGGAGGGAGGGAGGAAGGAAGGAAGGAAGGAAGAAAGAAAAATAGACTTTAAAAAGAGACACCAGTGGTGATTTTTTTGGGCAAAAGGGTTCTTCCTAATTGAAAAGGAATCTCTGCAAATTTCCTTTAAATGGGCAGCTCCCTGTACAAATTAAAATGATTCGGAACGTTTCTAGAACACACTTCACTAAGTGAGATACACCTGTACTCATACCTTATCCGTCAAAACAATCTTTGTTTTCTCTCAAGCTAGGACTTGCACTGTAGGACACGCCTCGTGCAGTGGTGGCAATGCGGAGGGTGGTGAAGGTGACTGAGTGGCAGGCAGGAGGGCACTTTCCCTTTCTCCGTCTCCCCGACCAGAACTTTGCAGCCTCCAGCGCAGACTCACCTTCCCGCTCTTTCTTTTTCCCGCCTCGACTCTTACTGCAACCCCCCCACCCCCCTCGGTACGTTCTCTCTGCATCCCTCGGTCTTCCTTAGCTCTCACCCACCTCCCTTCCCCGCCCTCCGCCTTGCCTCGCCCGACGCCCGCAGAGCAGCAGCCGGCAGCCCGCGCGCCCCGTTGCGGCCCGGGGCTCCGGGGCATGCGCTCTGCGGCGCCGCCGCCCTCCCCCACCCGTCCCGCGGCAGAGTTATGCCAAGAATGTGAGGAGCCCGCGAGGGCCAGTGTCGGTCATGGGGAGCCGCCGCCGCCGCCGCCGCCGCCGCCGCGAGCGCGGCTTCCTCCCGAGCGGGACTCCGAGCTCTCCCCGCACCAGGGGCGAGCCTGGCTGCTGAGGCGGAGGGGGATGACGGACCCTTTGAGGAGGACGCTGTCCAGGCTCCGGGGGAGGCGGGGTCCTCGTGCCGCCGGGGGGCCCGGGCGCCGGGTGGCCACAGCAGCCACCGTGGCGGCCTCTTCGGCTGCCGAGGGAGATGCCGGGGGTGCTCCGGACGGACCCCTACGCGAGCGCGCCGGCGGAGCCCGGCCGAGCCTGGAGCGACCGCCGCCGTCGCCTCAGGCGTGGGGTCCTGAGGCGCGGGTCGCGGGAGGGCGGCCGGAGAGGTCGGGGGCGCTCGGGCCTCGGCCGCGCGGCGGGAAGGAGGCCGCACCCTCGGGCCGCGGGCTCACTCGCGCCTCTCTGCACGCTCCGCCGGGCTCCGAGGGCAGCGTAGAGGACGAGGAGGACGACGCCGACTACTACGAGAACCTGCCCAGCGGCTCCCAGCCCGCGCCGGAGCCTGAGGGGGCGGAGGCGGAGCGGTGGCCCCCGCCTCCCCCGGCCGCTGGCTCCTCCCCAGGGGCGGAGGGCGGCCGTCTGGAGACAGGCAGGCTGCAGACCCAGTTGCGAGAGGCCTATTATCTGCTGATCCAGGCCATGCACGACCTGCCCCCTGACTCGGGCAGGCGGCAGGGCGACCGGGGCAGGGCGGATCGCGGCTGCCCTGCGGGAGCCCGGGCTCCGGACCAGCCGCCTTACCCCTGCGGCGCGGCGGCCCCCCGAGACTGCGAGCGGGGAGGCGGCGACTGCCCTTGGCAGCAGGTGTCCCCGCCCCGGTCGCCTCCGAGGGAGTCGGGGGGAGGCCGCCCGCGGACTCCTCGGATGCGGCTGTCCTGCAGCAGAAGCCTCGACAGCCTCCGCGTGGGTGCCAAGCCGCCTTCCTTACAGCGGTGGCGGAGCGACAGCTGGATCAGGTGCGGCGCTCGCGGGGAAACGGACGAGCCCCCGCCACGTGGAGACGGGATGGACGGCTGGAGCGGAGGCAGCTCCCGGGCCGCGGCGCCCTCCGGCCTCCGGCCTCCCAGCTCCGAGGACCCCCGCCGCTCCTCGGGAAGCCGCGGCAAAGAAGACGGACAGGAGGGGCTCCCCTTCCTCAAACCGCCCGCGGTGACAGTCAAGAAGCTGCAGAAGTGGATGTACAAAGGACGCCTGCTGTCTCTGGGAATGAAGGGTCGCGCTCGTAGGACACCCCCCGAAGTCACCCGAGCGCAGGCAACGTCTCCAAATCTGGGCGCTTTGAAAATGCGGGAAAGCCAAGTCGTCTCGGTGCCGCCAGACCAAAGAATTACACTGACAGGTAGGATACCTTGCAATCAAAATGTGTTTACCGACCGGGCTTCTGTCTTAAGAGCGAAGAAGAAGGTATGGTTTTGCAGACTACGGTACGTGCTGGTGCCAAAGTGAGGGTCACGTCAGTGGCAGCCTAATGCCATTTCCAGGTTACCTAGTATAATGCCTTATCTCGGGTTTGTTTGTTTGTTTTTTTAAGACAGTGGCATGAGGAACTTGGGGTTTTTGTTTTTTCTTCTCTAAGAACCAGTGTACCTAGTTCTAAGCGCAACAGTGAGTAAAGGTTAAGTTCACCACAGTTTGCTTTTCAGTCTCGGCTTAAGAGTTGGCCGGCGCTGCCTTGACTTTTATTCTTTGTAGCTCAGGGCTAATCTGTAGACTTTTGTGGAGTTTGTGAATTTGAATTTGATCCAAGTTAGACTTTATGGGCTTCATAAACTGTCATTTTACTCATTACACCTCCCGGTCAGAAACGTTTGTGTACACAGATACACACAACCAAAACCCAAAACCAAACCAAACCGAAAAAACTATCATGGTAATACTTCTTTTTAGTCAGGTAGGATTTCACGTTTCTTCTCTTCACCTTTCCCTCCCCTCCCCCCCCACCTAAAAACATAACAATGTGGGTAATCTTATTATTGTGGAAAATGAAGGGCACTTGGATTTTAATCAGAAGAAAAGTATGTCTTATGTACTTTTTAAGAAAGTGTAGGCAGTTAAAGGAATTTGTAAAAAGTATATTTGTCCTAATAATAGGATTTTACTCCCTATTTTATGTGTGTGATTTTTAGTTTTCACTGAAGGTTTAAGTTATCCATTCTAGAAATCTCTTATGTTGTAAATAGTAAAAGAATTCTCTTGTGAAAGAAGTACCTTTAAACTGAGCCAAAAACAACATGATCTTTCGGACTACACTTTTAAAGACTTTTAGTGAACATAATGACTTACACATCAGTAATACTTTAAAAAATATTAAATGCTTAAATGTAAAAGTATTCACAGTACTTGGCAGTTTCTCTGTTAAGAATTACAAATCCTACAGGACTAGGTTTGTACACATTAACTTTTTAAACCAATAAACAAAAAACGGGGAGAAACAAAGTTCACAAAACTTTTTATTACACAATGAGGACAAATCAAATAATTCACTTCAAGTGTATACAAAATGAGAAGTTCTTTTGAATCTATAAATCTCTAACCCACACCTGTCAATTTCCCTCAAATTTATTCCATTCCACCTGAATAAAAAGATAGTAGAGGGCTTCCCTGGTGGCGCAGTGGTTGAGAGTCTGCCTGCCGATGCAGGGGACACGGGTTCGTGCCCCAGTCCGGGAAGATCCCACATGCCGCGGAGCGGCTGGGCCCGTGAGCCATGGCTGCTGAGCCTGCGCGTCCGGAGCCTGTGCTCTGCAACGGGAGAGGCTGCAACAGTGAGAGGCCCGCGTACCGCAAAAAAATAATAATAATAAAAAAAAAAAAAAAAAAAAAAGATAGTAGAATGTAAATTTTTGTGAAGAGAGGTGTACTTTATGCTAAGTTTATATTAAAATATGCATTTCCAGTAGTAAAGTATTTGTAATCATTTATTACGTTTTAGTGCTATTATATCTTTACCTCCACTGATTTTGGTTCAGTTAACTCTTTTTAAGACAGTTAATTTTTAGCCATAACAAAAATCTGTATAAAACTTCAGTAAAATATGTATTACCCTTTTGTTGCAAAGGTTAGACATTACTATCTGATGGCTTTTAACACCCTCAGTTGTTGTGTAAACATTGAAGTGTTTTAAAACTAATAATAACTGTAGTAACTCTTAGGAATGAATTCATTGATTTTTTCATTGAGAAACTAATTAAATGAAACCAATTTTAAAAGAAATTAAATGACACATTAGAATTATTATGTGATGGTATTTTAGATATTTTACAAGAAATCTAAACAAAAGCTTAGATAATCTCTGGTTTTAAAAACTTTCTCAGATGTTATTTCCTTTCAAATCATCAGTTCATCTTTTAGGAAAGATAAAAATAATTTGTGCAATGTTTATATATCTAGTATAGATTTGAAGAGTTAATTTTTTTTTAAACTGTTTTTTATGAAGGTTAGTTGAACTTATTAAAACCATTCTGAATACTTTGTGGGGTTTTCATATAATCTTTATTACTTCCCTCCCCTCCCCCCTCCATGGAGGTATGACAGCTGTTATTGCACAACAACAGCAAAAGCAAAGAAGGGGTTAAGTAGTTTGCCCAAGGTCACTTAAACTAGTATTTGGTTTATGTATACTAGTATATAGATTCAAACTATTATGTGGATTCAAACTCAGGTCTTTATGACTCCAAAACCCCATTTATATAAGGTCAAAGGGACTCTAAATTTCTTTAGAGGTTTGATCCAATTAATTCTATTAAATTGCTTGGACTGAGGAGATGGATGGAATTTCAACAAGGTTTAGAGGGGTAAGTAACTTCCTCAAAGTTGCAAAGAAGATGGGGGAATCCTAGAATAGGTTTAAAGTCTTTCTTTTAGTCAATTGCTTTATCCATCTTAAACCTTTACCTTTAAATGTTTAGTTCAAATTGGTTACTTGGATTCTACTTTTAATCATGTTTTCTTAAAAGTTAACTGGGCAGTCCCGATGAAGCAGTACATTCTTGGTTGTATAAAGATGTTAAATAGCTCAAAAGGGGACTTCCCTGGTGGCGCAGTGGTTAAGAATCTGCCTGCCAGTGTTGGGGACACAGATTCCAGCCCTGGTCCGGGAAGATCTCACATGCTGCGGAGCAACTAAGCCCGTGCGCCACAACTACTGAGCCTGTGCTCTAGAGCCCGCGAGCCACAACTACTGAGCCTGCCTGCCATAGTTACTGAAGCCCACACGCCTAGAGCCTGTGCTCCGCAACAAGAGAAGCCACCACAGTGAGAAGCCTGTGCACTGCAACGAAGAGTAGCCGCCTGCTCGCCACAACTAGAGAAAGCCCGCGCCAACAACGAAGACCCAATGCAGCCAAAAATGAATATAAATAAATAAATAAATGTATTAAAAAAAAACAGCTTAGAAGGTTTATATCACATTTTTCTGTACAATATTATTTGTGGCGATGTTTTCTTTCAAAATAGTTATAGTTAGAATTTATAACACAGAATAACTATGTAAGGAGATAGAAATACCTAATCTACTTAGGTGTTTTGGAAATTTTTGAAGCCATATGACAAATGGAAGCCAAAATGATATTCAGTTTTGATTTCTGGCTCCTACTAAGAACCACTAAAACTTTTGATAGTATAATACTGCCAATGATTTGATGCAGTTGGGAATGTAGTGCTCACAGATTGACCAATTTGTTACTAATTGAGATGATTATTTAAGAAATCTAAAGTCATTACACATGGTAAATATTGTAAAGTTTCTTCAAGCCTTAAGGTTACAAAGGAATTTTAATCTATTTGCTGACTATACTTCATTATAACTCTTTATAAATAAGTTTTAATTAGCATATAGTACTCAAAAATAAATCGGAAAGCACTGGGTTGAGCTATTTTGGCCTTTTACTGCTTTAAAAATAATTAGCCTACTTTGACTCTACTCTTCTTGCTCCGTGATCTGTGAAAGAAAAAAAAATTGGGGCATGTAATATTCTGTTCAAAATCTTTAGACAGTTCTTTAAAGGTAGTATTAAATAGCTGGTGTGATCTTGTGCATTATATCTTAAAGTGAAGTTGACACTGTTAATGCAGATTTCTATCTATTCCCTTCTCAAGTATTTGTAGCTTCAATTTCTTAACTTTATGAGCTACATTATCTTTATGAATTTTTCCAACAAATTCTTTTATGCATTAGCCCTTTCAAGACTAGTAACTATAGGCAAATACTTTTTGAGTGTCTTCTAGCTCTAAATTCTTCTGTTAGAAATTCTGCCATCGTGGCCCCAGAAGCAAGTGAGTCCATTTTTTTGTTTTTGTTTTTTGTTTTGGGAAGAGTGCCATAAAACATTGGAGTTGCTGGTGGCAGGAAAACATTGAGAGTTACAAATTCAGCAGAAAATAGTGTTGTGTTGATTTTTGAAAGTCCTCCATTTATAAGTGGTGTTTATGTTTTGAGAATCCTAAGGCTGTTTTCCAGACCTTTGCCACTCAACGTGTGGTTCACAGTTATAGAGCAGAGCTTTTCAAACTTAATGTGTATATGAATTCTCTGAAAGTCTTGTTAAAATGAAGATTTAATATGTATGGGGGTGGGACCTTGAGATTCTGCATTTTAACGAACTTGCAGTGTAGATGCTGCTGTTTGGTACACACTTTGAGTAGTAGGCTCTAGAATTCTCAGTATCTCAATCACCTATCTTGATACATTTTAAAAAGTTTTGAAAAAGCATTCTACTTTATTCTGATACTTGATACTTAAACTAACCCCTATTAGAGCAAAGCACTTGAGCTCTTTCTGCTTCAGTTTTATGTGTATGAATTTATACTTACTACTTATATATGACAAATTTAAGCAGATCCCTCCATGTTAGTCTCATCTTGCACCAACAAAAGTGAGATTTTAGAATCTGCAAGAAAGAATGCCATATAGTGTAATGGCTAATAGAATAGAGATTCTGGGTTTCTGATCAAATCTACCACTTACCAGCCTTATGACCTTGGACAAGTTACTCAGCTCTGCATAGCCTCAGTCCTCAGGTTGCTGTGATGATGAAAAAAGATAATCCATTTGGTACCATGCCTGGCGCTTAGCTGTTATCAAGAGAAAGGCAAGCAGGCTTTGTGAAAATATATTAGGATTCTGGATAGAGAGTGAAATGATCTGAAGTTGAGAAGGACTGCTTTAGGGAGCATTGGGAATTGAACTAGAGGACACCACTTTAGGAGCACTTATTTATTCTACTCATCTTTTCTTCTGTGCTTCTTTTCTCTTGTTCCTCCTCATTACTTTCAGGGAACTGAAAAGAGTCTCAAAGTTTCCTTCTCTACTTTCCTGTCCCCAAAGCTAGCACACAGCTTTTTTCTTAAGAGTTTTTATTGCTAGTCACAAGGGAGGAAAAATAAAAGATAGAAAAATACCTTTTTTCTTTTCATTGTACCCCTCTCCTCATTTAGATTTATCTGGGAAAGATAAAGACATACATATAAACACACTCATATGTAAACCTAAGGCTTAAGTTTATTCTAGTAATTTCATTTGGGCTGCCAAGCTTGACTCTATAAGCAGGGCTGCTTTTATTTATTTAAGCTCAAATACATTGTTCATAAGAATGCTTTTATTTAGGATTTTTAAAAGAGAAGTAAGCTAAAACAAGTTTGTTTTTGCGGTAGAATGTTTTAAATGATGAAAAGATGTTGTAGATACTATACATTTTCAATGAGGGCTGCAGTACATAATTTCCCAGAAAGTTTGCTGTTGATTTTGATCTGGGGCACTAGTTAAATGTTTAGTAATAGTAACTCATCTAGATTTATTATGAAATACGTAATAGTTGAGAACACAAAATTGGCTTGAGTAGTTCACCACTATGTAAATATTTTTCTGAGTGAAAAACTTTTAATTGCCACTTCCGCATTCTCTTACAGATTTTCAAGGAAAATGACTAATTAGAGTCTGATAGTTATACCATAACGTTTATAGTTGCAAGAGAATAAAGACTTTTTTGCCTTGCAACTTTGCACACTTATTTTTATATCTTTTTTACTTTTGTCTTCTTTCAACATATAAATATATAAATGTCAATATATATATATACACACACACACATATATATAAAATTTGAAGCTAAAGGTAACTTTTACATTTATGCCAGTAAGGTTTAACATTAATTTTAGCATAAATGGGGAGTGAAGAGAAGATGGTAAATAGCTTTCCATTTCTGTGTAACTTATATTCATAGGCATCCATTTAATTAACTGAGATAAAAATGAAATCCTTTAAGTTATATATAAATAATTGCCCAAGTAAAATTTTCTACCTTGAATAATGTGTCGCTTATATTCAGTTTTAATAACGGAATAAATTTGGTTTTTATCAGAACGTATAATAATGTACCTCTTTATCTCTAAACTTCAGCATTATGTGTTTTTAAATATTCAGCAATAGCAAGCAGACTGTTTCATCTCAAGTTTATGTAGTTTGCAGTTTCATGAAAAATAGTTGTATTGTGTCTCACGATGTAATTATTCCTTTTAATATTACATATTCATTACATATCAATAGATGTATCGGTTTAAATATGGGATACTGGTAGCTTTATTTTTCTCATTGTAGTTCCTTGGAATATAGTACAAGTAGAAGCATGTTTATTTCATTTACAATGTACATCAAAAAACTCTGAAAGGGGCTTCCCTGGTGGCTCAGTGGTTGAGAGTCCGCCTGCCGATGCAGGGGACACGGGTTCGTGCCCTGCACTGGGAAGATCCCACATGTCGCGGAGTGGCTGGGCCCGTTGAGCCATGGCCGCTGAGCCTGCGTGTCCGGAGCCTGTGCTCTGCGGCGGGCGAGAGAGGCCCGCGTACAGCAAAAAAAAAAAAAAAAATTATAGTAGGTCCTTTTTTTTTTTTTTTTTTTTTTTGTGCTGTATGCGGGCCTCTTACTGTTGTGGCCTCTCCCGTTGTGGAGCACAGGCTCTGGATGCGCAGGCTCAGTGGCCATGGCTCACTGGCTCACGGGCCCAGCCGCAACGGGGCACGAACGAAATGTGGTTTTGTTTTAATTATCTATGGGTAGTGAGTTAGTTTATGATATATATTTATTTAGCTTATTGACTGTCATTGAAGCCGGGAAGCTGGCTTTATGTAACTCTTTGGAAGTGCAAAAAATTTTCCCCTTTATATGGAATTAATGTTACATATACATTTTTAGAGTCTTATCACATTATATTAATACATACACATATCTAAGTATTTGACATCCTCCATTGGGCTATGAATTCCTTAAGAGCAGGGGCTATTTTGTTCATTCTTGTATTCTTGCTGCTCAAGTTTGTACCTGTCAATAATATAGCTGTGTTGTGCTTGTTGTGAGACAGGATACCTGGTCCTAATCAAGGGCCTCCTTACGGACTTTTATTTTTATTTTTGCCCTAGATATTTAGAACTTAAACTCTGCATAAGTTGCTACTGCACTATATGGTTAGGAAACAGATGTTATTTTGAAATTTTAATAATCAGTAAGACATTCAGTAATAAGTAAGGCACAATTGTTTTGAAAGATTTATTCAAAGTTAATCTTTGTATGAAAAGGTAGTAATCTTACTTGTGTTTGCCAAAGTCCTTGTAGCAGTGAGTTTAAAATTACTCAAATATTAATTAAAGGCATACTGTGTATAAAGCATTCTATACAAGCTTTTTATAAAGCATGTTTTGCTTAGGGTAAAGCTTTTTTAGCCCTATGATATTTATAAAGGCAGTCTCAGAGTTTGTTTATCCTTTTTCTTAGAATTCTTATGATACCTATACTAGCAGTCTGATATCTAAATAATAGAAATCATGTTTAGGTGGAAAATCCAAAATTTGTCTTGTTCAATTTTTGTCTCTGAATGTGATTAATATTACTTTTCTTTCTTTTTATCTTTTTAAAAATAGTATATATATATTTTCTAATAATTTTATTTATTTTTATTTTTGGCTGCATTGGGTCTTCGTTGCTGCATGTGGGCTTTCTCTAGTTGCGGTGAGGGGGACTACCCTTCGTTGCGGTGTGGGAGCTTCTCATTGTCATGGCTTCTCTTGTTGCAGAGCACGGGCTCTAGGCGCGTGGGCTTCAATAGATGTGGCACGCGGGCTCAGTAGTTGTGGTTCGCGGGCTCTAGAGCGCAGGCTCAGTAGTTGTGGTGCACGGGCTTAGTTGCTCCATGGCATGTGGGATCTTCCCGGACCAGGGCTCGAACCTGCATCCCCTGCATTGGCAGGTGGACCCTTAACCACTGCGCCACCAGGGAAGCCCCTAAAAATAGTATTTTAATAACTGGTCTTAAGTGACATGCCTTTCTTGGTATGCCAGGCATTATATTCTGCCTTCTTTTTTCTTTGAAACAGACTTATTTGAAAATGTCTATGAGTCTTCAATGAAGAGAAGAGAACTTGAAGATCTGAAGGATAATATTGGCTTCAGGGGTCATAAGCCACTTAATAGCATCACTGTGTCAAAGAAACGCAATTGGCTATATCAGAGTACTCTGAGATCTTTTAATTTGGAAGACAAAAATAAGAAATGCCAAGATATAAGTCATTTATCCATCTCACCCGTTTCTCTACCTAAACTGCAGCTGTCACGACCTTTCCTCAAATCATCTGAAGAATATTGTACGTATATGGTGTGTACTGCCACAAATTCTTCATTATCAAGAGACTGTTCATTAGACTTTAATGAGGAAAATGATGCAGATGATGAAGGAGAAATATGGTACAACCCCATTCCTGAGGATGATGACTTTGGTACTTCAAATGCCTTGAGTTTTGGGGAGGCAGACTCTGCTGTTCTGAAGTTTCCTGATGTCGGTTTGAGAGTATTATCTGGTAGTGACCTAATGAAAGAAGAGCAGCACACTGAAGACTTGCTGTGCTCTTCTGAACACACAGGTGATGTTCAGACTACACAGTCAAATGAAATAAATCCTATAGATTCCATCTATTCCACAGAGTTTGTGGAGCAGTACAAGCAAAGGCATGGACACAAGACACAAGAAGGTATAATAGTAGAGGAGAGTCCCACGTTGAAATCTCCTTTTGCAGGTAAAGATGATCATATATCTGCCTTCTTCCATTTTTCAATTCTTTGGCAGTATCTAAAACTAAATATAGATGTCTATTGTAGCTATGTACTTTTCCTTACAAAGTGAGTATATTTTCATGAAAATAAAACTGAAAAAGGTTTATAAACATTTTTATATACATGGTGGTTTAATTATTCCTATTACAGACTTGGTTTTGTAAGGGGTGAAGGAGCTGGGGTAGTCCTACACCAACTTTTAGTGTGTATGGTGTGGTTTTAGTATGTCTATCCTTTGAGGCAGTAATTACTTTTCTCTTAGTTGAAAGAATGGAGTCACAGGGACTGGAAGAGATATATTCTTCATGTATGTCTTGTTTTGCTTCATTCATTCATTTATTCATTCATTCATTCACACCTGGTCTGGCCACAAATGAAAAATTGTATATTCAGTGTACTAGCAGTCATTAGTTTTCACTTTTGTGCCTACATTTCCTCAGAAACAAAGGAAAGGAAGAAGAGAAAAAGAAAGGAGAGGTAGAAGTAAAGATCTTGCAAATAGGTGCTACAATAAATATGGAACCCAGAAAGGAAATAATTGAAGTTTGATATGTATTAGGTTGAACCATATGAAACTGCCAATATTTAACAGTTTTTGGTCTGAAAACAAAAACAAAAACCTGGCAATTCATATAGTTCAACCTAATGGTGTTATTTTTCCTTGATTGCCTTGATTTCTGGTGTGCTTCTTTTTAAATTTAGTCCCAGACACACTACCCAAGAAAACACTACCTAAGCACTTTTAGTTGCAGTTATTAAATGTTGAATAGAAAGCAGTTCTATATAATGAGTCATTTTAATTTATAAAATTTCAAATGATACAGAGTAGTCAAAGATGTGGGGTATAGAAGATGCTGTTAGTACTTGTCCATATCCCTTGGGTTTTATTACTTATTTAAATGGAGGCAGCCTACTTCCAAAAATCAGTATCTGCATCTCTACTTGAGGACTCCTTCCAAAGTGTTAGAGAGTCTCCTGCAGGACATCCTGGGAGTGCCCCTCAACAAGTGACTGACAGGAGTTGGTATAGGCCTACCCCAGCTCCCTCCACACTTGGGTGGGATAATTGTATATTGTTTCCCAGAGTTTTCTCATGAAGTTAAGCTCCAGGTGCCCATAGTGGTAGCAGGCTTGATAATTCACCTTGAATTTTCTCACTTTCTTGCTGATCTTTTTGTACTTTACAATTAATCTACTTGCATTTGGATCCTTTTCTCAGGGGTATGAGGAGAAGGAGTAAATATTATATTGATAAGAAAGAAAGTGAGTTAAAAAACAGTGTGAACTGTATGATGTCAATTTTGAAAGAAACAATGAAAAGCTGTCCTGGAACTGTTAATGCTTGACCCATCGTTACCCCCTGTGTTGGGATTAAAATTGTGTGTGTGCATTTCTAATTGTAGTCTGATTTTCCAGAGCAAATGTGTGTTTCTTTTGTAATATGGATGGGAAGAGGTATAAATAGTCTATAAAATAATAGTTTGGAACAGAGGTTGTGATCAGGATGGAGTGATGAGGAAGGCTTGCGGGAGTAGGGCAGACAGTGATGGGTCTGGAATGGTGCAGAAAAGGCAAGAGGGCGTAAGTATAAGAGCAACATTAGAGAGCCAGTGTCTGTAAAGTGATATACACTTTAAGTACTGTCTTTAAACTTTATTATTTTATGTTTGCGGCAAATTGTGAATCTGTAAAGACTGACAGACATTACCAAAAAAACAAAAAAACCACCCAAATTTGAAAGTACAGTAGGGCTGCCAATTATGTCTCCTTTCTTACTGTTATTCTTCTCTTAAGTATATTATTACAACAAGCACGTTCTTAAGTTGACCAAAGGAAGTATTTGGACAGTTCGTTTATATGTCATCTTTTTGCTTTAGTTTGATCAGAAAGGTCATTTACCTAAAGTGGTATGTTTTCTTTAGCAACATTGGCAGAAATCTGTTGAGAAATAGGCAAAGAGAATGGTTGAATTTCAAAATAATTTTTTGTTTAAGAAATAAGAAAGTTTAAGTATTTTTAATATGAATGACAATTTTATGATCATCCTAACACAATTGTGACTTGTTTTTTCCCTTTTAACTTCTGGTTGTTTATGTATCTTTTACCTAGTTGCTGACATAGTGGACTCTTTTTGGTTTTTGCTAATTTCACTTGCTATCTATATTTTGTGTTGTTACATGTAGATTAATCTTATGATTGTTTCCCTATTTTTAAAGTATTTAATTGAGTTGATGTGCCCTAATCTGTTTGACTGGTTCCTTAATGTTGGGTGTTAATAGACTCCACTACTGTTGCAGTGATCTTTATCATGATCTATTTTGCTTCATTAGGATCCATTACTAGTATCTTTACTTGGTCTTTTTAGCTGGTAACTATTATAGGTAATATCTATATTGTATTTCCTGAAAGGTTCACCAATTTATAGACAATTAACAATTGGTTAATTCATTTATTCAATAAACACTGTGTTTCTGGTATGTGCCAGTTACTGCTCTAGATGCTGAAGGAGTGTGCCAGTTTCAATTGATTCAAGCCTGGTTCATAAATTTATATTTAAAGATTTTCATTTTATGTTTTCCCCTTATAAGCTGTAGCTAATCTGTGATTTGGTTAGTATAATTTTGGTTTAATTTTAAGTGATTGTTCAAATTGGTCATATTTCAGCTCTTGGATTTTATAAAAACAAAACATTTAAAAAAAATAAATTCAGTCTTGTCTGCAGTAGAAATTGCTAACAAATACAGTATTTCATTTTAATAATTAGGTAAGGACTTCAGTAGGAGATATTTAATGCATAATATGTAAAAAAGTCAGTATGTTAGATTAACTCTTTATTGATTTAATAAAACCTAGAGCAATTTCATATACTGAGTAGCTTTTTTAGGCGATGACAAAATAGATTGTAGACTACAGTAGGACTCTGACTACTATAGAATGTTTTAGACCAGGAAACCAGTAGAATTGTACTACAATTTACAGTACAAGGGAACGCTTTGTCTAGTTTATCAAACACTCCATTTCTTATTAGTTGCTTACCAGAAAAGCCCAGCAGGCATACTTAAAATAGTCCTTTCTCTACAAAGAAACTACTTTGTCAATAGGACACATTGAAGGGTGGGGGGAGAATACTATATTAATACTTTAAAGAAAGGTCATTTAATCTACTGATTTTTGAAATGAATAAACACTTTTTTCTCATTTTAGTTGTCAAATGTAGTATTACATAGAGTAACCTCTGATATTAGGGTCATTAAGGATCTTTATAAGGAATTATTAAATAAAGTATGAACAATTAATTTAAATTTTAAATAATTGGGATAATACCAACAGAGTTTTAGAAGTTATTTTCACTTTGTTCTATTAATTTGAAAACTTACTAGGAACAGGTTCAGATTTTTAAATGAAATTGATTAGTCTTTACATTCTTTTTTTTGGGGGGGGGATTGAAAGTTTAAGGTTAAATGGAATATTTTAACTTCTTAATAATAGTTGAGAAAAGGTATCTGAAAATCAGTTTGATGTATATGTATGGACAGAAAATTGTTTAAAAGGATGGAGAGACTGAAAGCGTAGTACTTTAGAGCATAGATTCTGAAAGCCTGTGTTTAGGTTTGAGTCCTGATTCTTCCACTTACCAGCTTTGTGATCTTAGACAAATTAGCTCATGCATGAGGTTCCTTACCTGGAGAATGGGGTGGTAATGGTATCTTAACTCTGAAGGTTATTATGAGAGTTAAATGAGGGTCTGCCCATACTAATTATTAAATTAATTTTTCACACTTTGTCTAGCTCAGTAAATGTTGGCTGGTATTAATTTTAATAATAACTAAATATTAATAATTTAATAATAACAATAGAAACTACTTTTAATATTATTTTCACCACAATATTTACCATGATTAATCTCCTGGTAGTGTGGTTTTACAGTGGTTAATCTCTTGGCAATGTGGGCTATTATTTACTTTATTTGTACTTTTTTGAATTTTTAAAAAACGTTTTATTGTAAACCTGAGTAATTTTGACATTTAGGAAAAAATAAAACTATTTTTGTGTGGAGAAGAATTCGAAAGAATTTTAACACTTTTTATGAAAATTGAAAATTATAAGAAAACATACTTTATCTCTGTACTGTCATTTAATATATTAAAATAGCAAAGAAACGCCCTAATTTAGCTTTTGAAGTTCTACGGAATTATTGCATAAAGATAATACAAGAAAGAAAATGTCTATACATTTAAAAAATTATTCAGGTAGGTTTATGATATTCATTATTCAGTTATTCTTGATTAACTAGAGTTCATTCTATATAATCTTTGGTGATATGTTCTAATACAATTTTTTTTGGTACGTGGGCCTCTCGCTGTTGTGGCCTCTCCCGTTGTGGAGCACGGGCTCTGGACGCGCAGGCTCAGCGGCCATGGCTCACGGGCCCAGCCGCTCTGCGGCATGTTGTATCTTCCCGGACCGGGGCACGAACCCGTGTTCCCTGCATCGGCAGGCGGACTCTCAACCACTGCCCCACCAGGGAAGCCTGTTCTAATAGAATTTTAGAGCCAATTAAGTTGGCTCTTAGTTGTCAAAATTATACACTTGTTTGGTTTTTAACTTTTTTTTTTAACCAGCAATGCTATGTGATGAAATTTAGTTTTTAGAGTATTGTAAATATAGAGGAATCATTCTTATATTAGGTAGAATTTATAAATAAACATATTAAAATAGGAAACATGTTGAAATTAATGTTTTAATATGTTAAAATGAACATATTAAAATAGGAAGCTTTCCTAGTTTTCTCTGATATTCACTGTTTACAGTTATAAACACATGCTCACTGAAGTATATTGCAGTGGGAAAGATTTAAAAGGAACCTGTATTACCTTTCCTCCAAAGCGTCAGAATAGAAGGGCAGATGGAGAGGGAGATATTTCTTTCCACCGGAAGCCGTTTGTAGATCTTGATATTCTGCTTGAACATGGTAATGGAGATTCATCTAAACTTTTGACTAAATCTCACCCTTAAGATGAAACAGGAAAGATTTGTGTCCATGTGAGAGCTTGTTAAGTTGGTGTTTTATAAAGTAAAAATAAAAGTAGGACTCAAAACATTTCACCTTATAATGTCTTTTATTTTCAAGGTCCTGGGATAGTAGCTGCTACAAATAAGCCTGATTTGGGAGTTACAGGACCATCTTCTCCAAGCCCTAGCCCTGTGAAAAAAGGCAGTTCAATTCATTGGTCTTTCCCGGATAAAATAAAATCTCCACGAACTGTGAGGAAACTTTCCATGAGAATGAAAAGGTTGCCAGAATTTAGCCGGAAACTAAGTGTTAAAGGAAACTTGAATTATGGAAACAGTCCGGATAATACTCCTTCCTTGTCTAAATGTAACTGGCAAGAAATTCATCATGCTGTTATTCTACCTTCTGGGAACACAACCACAGCTGCTAAGAGGAATGTTATAAGCCGGTACCATCTTGATACTAGTGTGTCTTCTCAGCACAGCTACCAGAAGAAAACCTCTGTGAGTTCTAAGTATTCCTGCAAAAGTGGTTACCTCAGTGATGGAGATTCTCCTGAACTTATAGCTAAATCTAGCAAACATGGATGTGAAAACAAATTTGCAAAAGGAAAAGAAATAATTCCAAATAGTTGTAGCAAGAATGAAATAGACATTGATGCTTTTAGACATTATAGCTTTTCTGATCAACCTAAGTGTTCTCAGTACATATCTGGGCTCATGAGTGTGCATTTCTATGGTGCTGAGGATTTAAAACCACCTCGGATAGATTCAAAAGATGTCTTTTGTGCAATTCAGGTAGATTCAGTAAACAAAGCCAGAACAGCTTTGCTCACATGTCGGACAACGTTTTTAGACATGGATCACACTTTCAACATAGAAATTGAAAATGCACAGCATTTGAAATTAGTAGTATTCAGTTGGGAACCCACTCCAAGAAAAAATCGAGTGTGTTGTCATGGAACTGTTGTTCTTCCCACCTTATTCAGAGTGACAAAGACACATCTGTTGGCTGTCAAACTTGAACCTAGAGGTCTTATTTATGTGAAAGTGACTCTTTTGGAACAGTGGGAGAATTCACTTCATGGACTAGATATAAATCGAGAACCAGTAATATTTGGTGTTGATATTCGAAAAGTTGTAGAGAAAGAAAATATAGGCTTGATGGTACCACTCCTGATTCAGAAATGTATTATGGAAATTGAAAAGAGAGGCTGTCAGGTATTATTTTACTGTGTTTCTCTACTGCCCCCTTATTTGTCTATTTGAGTAATAATTAAATTTATTTATAGTAAGTCTTGGGGGAAGGAGTTCAAGGTAAGTTAAAAAAATCCAATTTAGACTTTTTCTCATTCCGATTCTTTATTTTTATTCCATTGCTGTTTAGGATGTAATTTATGCCTTAACCTATGTTGTCAGTGATTGAAAGCGTGCTAGATGGTTCCATAATTTATGTTGTGATGCAGAGCTGCATGGTCTTATACTTAAAGATGAAGATTGCTTTACAATGGCATTCCTAGGAAAAGCCAGAGCTGATAACATAGGCTAAGCCTAATTCATTTAAGGAATGTTTCTGAATGTTTTGATGTTCTTTTGGTAGAGAGTTCGACAGTGAATATTATAACCCTGTTTCACTCCTAAAATTAACTCCCTGCCCTTATTCCCTGTTCTCCCTCAGTTCCACTCTTTGGAAAGCATAAGCTTATCCATGTCTTACCTTTGGGATAGCATGGAGGATAAGGAGAGGTCCTACTAATAAAAGCACATCTCATTCTCTTTTCCTTTTAAAGAAGGTAAAAGCAGTTCATTAGAACAAACAAAAAACCTGGTGTTATTTGTAATAAGATATGTAAATGTTAACTAGTTAGTAGACCTTATCTTTATTTTCATTTATACATGTAGACTATGACAATGAGAAACAGTGTATGACTGAGGATATTAATGAGGTTAAGTAATTATTTATACTAATTTTTTGCAATACAAAATAAGCCTAAGCATCATTATGTTCTGAAGTATTTTGCTTTAGTGCTATCAGAATTTATAACATTCATTAAAAAATATCGAGGATAAATACCACAAAATCTGAAATATGATTTCTTTATAAGAATGTAGATGCAAACTTAAAATAATCTACCTTGAATTTAACATGGAAATGATAGAAATTGCATAAGTTAGTGGAGTTTTGTATAAAGGTACAAGAGACTTGGATTCTGGTTTCTCATCCATCATTGGCTGTGTGATGTTGGGCAAGTCACTTAATCTCTGTGGGTCTTTTTTGCTTATATTAAATAAAAATAGATGCAGTAGCTTCCTGAAGCTGAGAGGTAGGACATTTGAATTTTTGAAACCTCTTTTCAGATATGTGATTCCATCAAGTCAAGTTTACGTTGTCTGGGTGGAAGTGAGGCCTTCAGTTTCCAATCCAACTTTTGGTCCAGTTACTTTTTTCTTAAGGTCCTCTGTTTTTCCTGTATTTTTTTTTTTCCACGCAGCATGTAGGGAGGCCAGAGATTAGGCAGACTTTAAAGCTAATTATTTAAACAGAAACTTTTACAATTGTATATTAAAATAAGTAACTCAAATAATGCTGTACTTTTACAGTCTATTTTCTGAAAATATTTTATAAAGAGCAAGTATATAAGACTGTAATAACTGATTTTAAATGCAAGAAAATATTTTTAGCAATGCTTTTTATTTCTATACTTAAAGTTTAGAAAGTTTTATTTTAATAAAGAATTATTTCCTGTGAAATAAAAAGTAAAAAAAAATTTACAGTTGTATGTTTGGAGCTGTACTTTTTCAACACCTTTTCTTGTTTTGTCTCTTGTGCTTCTCCCTGTTGCACCCCAACACACGCACAGAAAGAGGCTGATTGTGCCTGCAGTTTACAGAGCAGCATACTGCTTAAATTTTGTTTACCTCTCTAGTCAGTAATTATTCTTGTTTTTTTTACAATGAACATCAGGTTTTGATAGTCAAACAAAAAATGGTTTGTGATATCTTCGAAATACTTTGAAGGCTACTACCACCTGTCTCCTGCTTCCAATAGGGAAAATTAGTATAGAAATCATCCTCATGGTCCATCCGGTTCAGATTCTGTCCTCAATAGAGGCATCAAGCATGTACTTCAAGTGTTTGATTCAAGAAGTCAGCCTCTGAAGGTAGGGATATATCCTAAAATATCCCTGCCTGACATATCTATATTAGCTCTTCCTTCTTTTATTCACCTTTAAAACTATATTTGTAATTGCAGCTTTTGGGATAACATGTTCCATTAATTTATTACTTGCTATTGAAGTATTGCTTTCTTTAATTTGTTCTAGGTTCATCTCTTTCTCAAGTTTAAGAGGATACATCCTTATGAAATTTTGTGACACTTAAGTATGCATACACCAGAAGGGCTGTACTCAAGTTAGTTTCTTCTCATGTGGTAGCATTTCCTTTGATCCTGTTTAATATTTTAGTTTCATTGTCTGGATCATCTACCGTTCTACTTTTCTTTCTTGTGATGATGTGAATGTAACATGAATGTGGATAAGAACAGGAAATTTGAATTTTCTTTCCAGTACCTTCCCGATTTCCCATATCATGTTGATTCTTTTGAATGCAGCAGCACCTTGAATTACCTTCTCTTAGAAATAGTTGTAGGTTCTTTACTATCTTTCAATTAATACTTAATGCTTGTCATCGCAAGTATTTTGGATAACATTTCCATGTATCCATTACTGACGCTTTCCTATGTTGAGACCCACTTTCTGTAGTGTATTCTATCAGTTATTTAAAAACTCAGAAGAGGTTGTCATAAGTAAACCGGGAAATTTCATTTGCATTCTTCCTCTAGATCACTTTTAGCATTTTAAAGTGATTCCTAGTTCAAATCCTTGGGGATTGCACTGGGTGTTTTCACTTTATTTCTGTCTTGAAATAATTTCTTTATCTGTAACTTCTTTCAATTCAAGGTGATTAAACTTCCTAAATAGTCTTTGATGTGGAAGTATAGGTGACAACCGCTTTCCTCAATTTTCTTGAAGGTTTATCATTTTAAAAAACTCCAATTGCTTAATCAGGCATGTTTTCTCTTTAAGATACCATGTTGATTTCCTCTTAGTGAATTTATACTGAACTAACAGTGTTTAAAAAACAAATCTTTTTAACGTAGGTTGAGGGGAGAGTGAGTGATGTCTTTGCATCTTATATACATTTTGAACTAGAAGTTTTATTTTACCTTTAATATATTATTTTAATTGAATTTCCTTCATTGCTTTATAATCAATTAATTTGATAAGTTAAAAAATCCTAGATTTATTTTTATTTCTTCCTCAGAAACTTTTTTTTTTTTTTAAAGATAACTTTACACAAATAGTATACTGGAACCTTATTTCAAAAATATACTTTTTTCGAGTTTTAAAGAGATTAAGTAACTTGCTCAAATTCACCAAGCAAGGAGTGATAGTGTGGGGCTTTATGAATCCAAAACCCTAGTTTAACTGCTGTGCTGTATTACTTCAGTCTAGAGCAAAAGATGTGAAAGGGCAACATCTTGGGGCATGGAGATATTGTTTGAGCATGTAAAACTAAAGGGTAAGGATTGTATCTTTGCTTAAGATATGATAGGCAGCATTACAGAAATCACAGTATATTGTTCAGATTTAAAGGAAATAATATAATTTTTTATTAAACTATATAACTATAACTATAATCAGTATAGTCTATGGTGAGATTTCAAAAGCTATGTTTGAGATATTTTTAATTAAATGCCATCAGAACATATTAGATTGCCAAGTTCATGTGATTTATACATACTGCACTATAATATTTTCTCTTTATCCAATTTACCATAATGTGGCCATAATTTTATTTCTAGGTAGTAGGCCTGTACCGATTATGTGGCTCGGCAGCAGTCAAGAAAGAACTTCGAGAGGCTTTTGAGAGGGATAGCAAAGCTGTTGGTCTGTGTGAAAGCCAATACCCAGATATAAATGTAATAACAGGTAATAAATAGATGTTATTTTTATGTACACATTCTGGAAAGACTACATCTGCACGAAAGAGAATTGAAGTACTATTTTGTAGCCTAAATTTAATTTGGTTTTATTCTGCAGTCTTATTTTCCTTCTTTTACAAACACTATTGTGTTATTTTCTGTGGGGAGATACCAAGATATGGTCCCTGTCCTCAAACAGCCAACAAGTGTTGGGAGGAAGAGACCTACATTAAATTAACTGTAGTAGCTAACAGAAGGAAAAGGGCACCTTTTCTTCATAGAGAGATAAATAAAATGTCATCAGAGTTCAGTTTGACTGGAGTTGACATAATATAAGGGGCATTGACTATCTGGTTAGAGAATTTAGATTTATTTACTAGGCAGAGGGGATCCATCAACGATTTTTGAGCAGGGGAGTGAAATCTTTAGAGATAGTCTTCAGGAATATTTATCTGGCAAGTCTGTGTGATGGACTGAAATTAGAAGATACAAGAGGAAGGAAAACCAGTTAGGAAGCCTTGGCAATAGTCTCAGCAAGGAGGTAATGAGATTGGATGGCATCTGGCAGCAGCAGCAACAGCAGGAAGAAATAGAATTGAAAGTATTTGAAGAAAGGGAGGGCCCAGACAATCCTGACTTTGACATCTGGTTGATTGGGTTCCATTAGCAGAAGTAAGAAAGCTGAGAGGAAAGCTACTGCTTTCGGTGGAGAAATGTAGAAAAAGATTATGAATTGGGTTTCTTTTTCAAACTTACATATTGAATTTGATGTACTAGTAGGAGATCTCAGTAGATATATCAAGGATATATCTCCTACAGCTAAGGAGAGGATATAAGTAGAATGTGAGGGATCTGCTGTTGACCCAGGTGATGAATGCAATCCAATGTATAGCATTGTAAATACACTTCTAATACCCCGACTGGTGGGGGTAGAAAACGGCAATTTGATGGTCATTGGCACTAGTTGTAATTAACGCCTTGCAGTTGTCTATAGAGTTTGAAAAGACAAGAACTTTGAGGATCTCCAAACTTTGGAGGCAGGCAAAGAAAGAAGAAACAGCTAAAGAGATTGAGAGGAAAGGAGTCAGAAAGTATGGGAAACAAGAGACTACAGAGTGTTAAGGAAAGGTGTGATGCACTGTCATTCTGAGAGATCATATAAAATGAGAACAGAAAAAAGGCCTTTGAATTTGGCCATTAGGACATTTTTCATAACTAATCGATATTCGAGGCCTATTGGCTTATAATTCCATGTTTGTTTTTTGTTGTTGTTTTACTTTTTATTAGCAAAGTTTTCAAGCATATACACAAGTAGAGAGAATACTATGATAAACCTTCTTTATCCATCACCTGGCTTCCATAATCAACACATGACCAAACCTGTCTCATTTATACCCCTCATTTGATTCTCCCCAAACTTGGATTATTTTGAACCATATCTCAGCTATCACATCCTTTCACCTACAGATGCTTTGGTATGTATTTCTAGATCATCTATGTATTTTGATAGTCTTTCTCTTCTCTCTACTGTCAACTACCGTTTTTTTTTTTCTTGCTGTAATAGCGTTTGTTTTTCTCTTCTAATTTGCTTTCTTATTTTACACACAATTAATTGTCTAGGTGAGAATTGGAGGAAGGTTCAACTTGCACATATTCAAGAGATTTTTATTAGTTGAAATCCTTAAAGCTAACTGTTAGGATTGAGGCTTTCCAGATAACTGAGCTTCCCAATCTCTGAACTCTGAATGACTATATTTCATAGAATATTTAATATTATATTCTTGGATAACTAAAACTTCGATCCCAAGCATTTTAATTCGGAGAGGGAGCAAACCAAAGCACTTTTTCTTTCTCTTAAGTTTTAGCAAACCAGAAATAATGGTTACTTTTATTTTATAAAGGAAGAAGGCATATTATTTCTACTAAAAAATGGGTCATTTCTACAAAAAAGTAGAATTTTTCCCTTAATAATGTGTAATTAACAAAATCAGCAAAGGACTCATTTTATGAATTTATTAAAGAAAAATTTTATAAATAGCAATCCTCAGAAAATTACACTCTATAACTAAATAAAAGGAGATTTTGTCTTGGTTGAAGACTTTCTTGGAGATAAAAATTTTATGTCAAATGTGTATAATTTAAAAAGATGAAGTGATGTGGTTTGAATTGATTATTTGTTATAAGAGAAGGTCCTTAGTTGGAAATTTGCAGCCTATGCAGAAGGTATGACAATAGGTCAATGAAACATTCATAGAAGCATTCTTTTCTAAAATTGAGAGTTTACATAATTTATGAATTGGGTATTTCTTGGCTTTATTCTTTGTATATTCCATTTCAGTAAACCTGTTTTTCAGAAGAACCTAGAGCTGTTTTCATTCTTGATAAAAAGCCAATGGGATGACTTAAGGTTTGCCTGAGAAATATCATTGAAATTGCAATAAAATATACACAAGGGCTCATCGTGGCTCAAAGTAAAGGGTATTGTTGATTTGGGGAACTGGCCAGTAATAGTGTTGCCTCATGTGTTTGTTCCACGTGAACTCACATTTCAAGTAAACTTTAAAATATAATTAACTGTTAAGTAGGTCTAAAAGAAGAGATATTAATGGAGTGAATGATAGAGTTTACTCACAATTTAATGCATTCTTAGTAGCTGGCTTGTCTGGAATACAGAATGAAGTGCTCCAGACAAACCAGATTTTTTTCAGTCAGGTGCAAAATTTAAGGTATAAAATCTATTCATAGTACAAGAGAAGAAATTGGAAAAGTCAACATTATTTATTTAGTGATTATTAGAGTTTTAGGCAGAGAGAACAGGGTGAATTTTGTGATTGAGAATTAATAAAATATAGGTACTTCAAACCAGCCTCTGAGAAGAAGTAGTTTTAGAGATTAGAATGACTTGTTTTTAGTGTAGTGATACGTATATCCCACCATGGGGATGAGTAGAATTTCTCTGTGTAGTTGGTCCTGTGCCTGAATGAGGGTGAGAGGCATATGGTTTCATAGTATCTAACTATTACAGGGCAGCTTAAGAGATGTAACTAGACCCAGCTCTTTATTTATCAATAATTGCCTGCTTCAAGTACATGATAAAAGTTTTACTGTGTTGCATTAAATAAACTTCATCATAAATTCTCCCCAAGTCTTTTTTGAAGTAGCTCCTGTCACATTAAAGATTGTCACCACAATTTTATTATCTTACGGTTTTTATGTCCCAAAGTGTTTGAAAGATGTTAAGAAGGCAATATGGCTTTAAGATGCTCCTGCCTATCACTAAGTTTTTGGGATAAGGCCATATAGCTAATTTCTAGACTGATGAGTAGTCATATCATACATGTTACAACGCACTATGAGTACCATCTCTCTGTTTCATTTTATAAAATCTTTTGATTATTTTTCCTGTGACGTTTGTCTGCTTATAGAAAAGCAACTATAATTTTTACTTCATTGAACATAATGTTCATTGAGCATACTTTAAGTGCTTAATATTTGTTATAATAATTCTCTCTTATTTGCCCTCAAATTATAGTGAAGCAAAGTAATCTTGAACTTGGGTTAATTTAAAATTCCATTTATATTAATAGTTGTTTAGCATATTAATCATATAAAGGATAATGATATTTGAAATACATGTTTCACTAAGGTATAAAGTTATCTTTTCTGGAGATCTTTTAGGTTTTGATTTAATATAATTGCATTACAGGGCAAGTCTCAAGCTACCAGGGCATATTGAGTTTTATAAGAGCTAACAAGTCTTGCTTTGTCAAGGAACAACTATGGAACCTTTAAAAAAGATTATGCCCTAAAGGGTTAGTAGTGTCTTTATTTGGCAGCTACAGAAAATTGCATTTTCACTTTCTAATTGTAACTCAATGCTCTTTACACTGAATGTTGCAATTCATTGTAGGAAACTAATGATAGTAGTAAAGATCACATGATATAAGTTAAGGAATGTGAATAAACAATTGTTGCATGCGTACTGTGTACAAAATGCTTTATCATTATCATCACTGTATGTCTAACATGTATTGATTATTATTATATGCCAAGCACTTTATATATGTTGTATCTCTTTGTATATATTGAAGAAAAAGTTTGGGGCTTCCCTGGTGGCGCAGTGGTTGAGAATCCATCTGCCAATGCGGGGGACGCGGGTTCGAGCTCTGGTCCAGGAAGATCCCACATGCCGCAGAGCAGCTGGGCCCGTGCGCTGCAACTGCTGAGCCTGCGCTCTGGGGCCCGCGAGCCACAGCTGTTGAGCCCACGTGCCTAGAGCCCGTGCTCTGTAACAAGAGAAGCCACTGCAGTGAGAAGCCCGCGCACCGCAACGAGGAGTAGCCCCCGCTCGCCGCAACTAGAGAAAGCCTGTGCACAGCGATGAAGACCCAACGCAGCCAAAAATAAATACATAAAATAAATAAATTTAAAAAAAAGAAGTTTGGTCAATATCCTCTTGGCTCCTTAGTGCTATTTCCAGGTTATTACCTTTTTACTATTGAGTAGGAACTTATGCTCAATGAAGGAATAAGGCTTTTTGGAGGCTCATGGCACACTCTTGCACCACCTCTGCCTTTCGTATTTAACATCACCTACAGAACTCTTGGGCATTCCCATTTATTCAGTGAAGACTTTGATACCTCGCCTATGGTTAGATTTCCAACTGGAGTCCTGCCATCATCCTGAATGATTTTAACATACAAATGACCAATCCAGAACACTCTTCTTATCTAACCTAACTCTTATTGGGTACCAACTGCTACCTTAAACTCTTGAAACGTTCTTTCCTTGACTTCCTTGCAGCATGTTTGCCTGTCTCACCCCCACCCCCATCCTGCCTCTTCTTACCACTCATACTCCTTTAGCCATTCTTCCTACTGATGTTCTTCATGGCCTTCTCTTATCACTAGGCCTTCTCATATCATGCTGTATGCTGCCCTGATTATCGCAGTCATTCCCAAGTTTCCAGTTATCATCTTTAAGTTGATCATTCTCAGGTCTGTGTCTCCAGCCATCTCTTTCCTGAGCCTCAGATTTTTATATCCAGTAGGCTTGAATGTCCCGTAGATACCTTAAGCTTAATACGTTCAAAATGAAACTCCTTCCTGTACCCTAAAACATGGTTTTACTCCTTCTTCTCCTATTTCAAGTAATAGCACTGTTATTCACCTAGATGCTGAAGCCCCAGACCTAGGAAATATCCTTACACCTCCTTTTCCCTCAAAATGACAAATGTATTTTTGACCCAGTGGTCCTGTTTTGGGAATTCGTCCTACCAACATACCTGCATACATACAAAGTAATGATGTGCAGGTTATTCATTGTAGCATGTTTTGAAATAACAAAAGATTAGAAAGAACCTAAGTAGCTGTCTATTGTAACTGACTAGATCAAATTATGGGGCATCCATACATTGGAATACTGTGATGTGACTGTACAAATGTTTGAAGAAAATCTCTGTGTACTGAAAATATGGCAAGGATGTGATGTTAAATGAAAAAGCAGGAAACAGAACAGGACATATATGCTATCTTTTATGTAATAAAGGGAAACAAATAGTAATATATTATTTACATTTGCATAAGCAAATACTGGAAGGATGCATAAGAAACTAATGAACCATGGTCTATCAAATTTAAAAGATTTATTAGATGGGAAACTTCCTTTATGATCATGTTTAAATTCAAATTAAGCTCTCAAACTAAATTCCTGGCTAAGCTGAGAGCATTTTCTAAATCAATATTGTCTCTATTAAGGTTTTTGGTGTCAGAAATGTCTTCTATATTTCCTTGTGATCACATTCTAGCCTTTAGCTAGTATCTTACCTACCTTCCTTATATGTAACAACCATTAATTACTCTTTCCTGTTTCCTCTACTATAGGTATATCATCTCTTAGTTCATAACTACTTGTGGTGTGTTTGAAATTGACTTAACCTCATTCTTACTATAGTGACAAGTCTGATGTTTTCTGTTCTTGGCTTTTGGTTTCATTTGTTTGGTTTTAGGAATGATTTTTTCCTTCCATAGTATAGCATTAGAGATTATCCAGACTATCCAGTATGTATGTTTAAGCCATATCTTCTGTATTAAAGAGGAAATATATTTATATAGCTCACTTATTTGCATGGGCTTATGAAAAGCCTAGAAATTAAAAATTCACATAAATGGAATAATTTAAAATTAATATTAGTATGCCTTATTTTCTTTTACATGCACTTAGAGGAGCTTTTTATAAGGGATTTACTTTATGAACAAACCTAATATGTATGATAATTGGCTATTATGTGTGTACATTATTAGCATGGTTTCAAAACAAGTCAATTAGTGAAGCAATTTCTAAGGATACAAATTGCTATTGTTTTGTTATAATACTTCTTTTTACATTGTTGCTTTTATTGTTTTCAGAGTGTTAAAAGTTCGCTGTAACAATTCTTTGAAAAAAAATTCACCACAGTTTTTTATTTCCCTCTAAAGACTAATTGCCATCTGTCTCTGGTTTGTTTTCTGAAGGTGTTCTTAAGGATTATTTAAGAGAACTTCCTTCTCCTCTGATAACAAAGCAGCTTTATGAGGCTGTATTAGATGCAATGGCAAAACATCCTTTGAAAATGTCATCAAATGGTTGTGAGAATGATCCAAGTGATTCTAAGTACACTGTTGACCTGCTGGATTGTCTGCCTGACGTCGAGAAGGTAAGCACAGTTGATATGCATTGAAGGTAAGCACAGTTGATATGCATTGAAGGTAAGCACAATTGGTGTGCATTGAAGGTAAGCACAATTGGTATGCATTCTTTCTGGAAGCCAGCTAATGAATTGTATACTTAGCTCCAGAGCTACAAATAATTTTTTAGATATCTGACATTCGTAGCACTCATGAGTTTTAGCTCTGCCTTTGCCAAAGGCTACTTAAACAGCATAAATCTAGAAGCTGCTTCTTAAACAGAATAAATCTAGAAAATAATTTTATCTTTTCTGTATATGATTTTAGCCTAGGCATGAATACTCCCTATAAGTTTTAAAAGAGTATTGTTATTATTAAAATGATATATGTTTATTATAGAAAATTTAGGAAGATATAGAAAAGAAGAATGGAAATTATAATTATCAATATCTAAAGGCAACGATACTTAACATTTTGGTGTAGTTCCTTTTAGTATTTAAAAAATATGGTACCTGATTGGTGTACATGGCTTAGCCTCAAGACTTAAACAACCCTCACCACCACCATTTCCTTCCTCCTTGTCTCTTTCCATTTGCCCCCTCCCCACAATCTGAATCTTGGGACCAGTATCTTCAGGTATGCCTGCAGGAGAGATAGGATGACTGAGTCTGCAGAACTAGTTTTAGCCTAACTTTAGCTCTTGTTCCTTAGAACAAAAGGGAAAATAAGGGAAAGAAATGTGGCCAGGCTTATCCAGATGAGGCTGGCTTTGCCTATGCTTCTTTCTTTTTAAAATTTATTTATTTATTTATTTGGCTGTGTGGGGTCTTCGTTGCGGCGTGTGGGATCTAGTCCCTTGACCAGGGATCGAACCCGTGACCCTTGCATTGGGAGCACGGAGTCTCAGCCACTGGACCACCGGGGAAGTCCCTATATTTCTTATCATATGAGAACAGAAAGTCCAAGAGTGAGTGGGTAGAAATGTTTTAAGCCCAATACCTTAATTCACTAGTTGATTGTAGTCATCTGAATGGCCTGTACTCTGTCTGGTTAGATTAGCAATTACTGCTCCTTTGAGTGGGGAAGGGGAGCAGCTACAAAGGTAGACAGAAGCAGAAGCGTGGGGTGTGGGGTAGAAATATCCCTTCACCAATATAAGGTAAAGTTATACGTGTCATTTTACTTATAAGTGAAGGTTTGAGTGTCAGGGAATGTAAATCACTTGCCCAAGAGTATATAGCTTTTTTGAGTGTTGTAGTCTATCATATGAATTTAGGTCTTTCTGGCCTTAAAGTTCATGCTGTTAATATTCTTTCTAAAAAGGCTGCATAATATTCCATTGAGTAGATCTGACGATTTATCACCATTCTGTTTTGTGTAATATTTAGGGTTTGAACCTATTTGTATATATTTGTCCACAGATTTCTTTTCAGTTAGAATTACTTATTTGGAATAGAATTTCAGAGTGGAATTGCTGATTTAAATAATGTGAACATTTTGAGGCTCTTAATACATTTGTCATATTACTTTTCAGAAGGGACACAACAAGTACATTTTTTGGCTGATCTTATTTCGTAGACAAAAAAAAAAAGATTTCTTATTTTAGGTTGTGTTTCTTGGCTTGCTATTGAGATTGAACCTAATGTATTTAACCAGTTGTGTGTGTGTGTTTGTGTGTGTGTGTGTGTGTGTGTTAACTGTGTTAATCAATGTGTGAGACTGGTTTTGATTTCAAAATATCAGTCTAGTCTACTCTAGATCCATTTTGATTTCAAAATATCAATCTAGTCTACCCTAGATCCAATTTTCCCCTCATTCCTTCCCTTCACAACTAAACATTGAGCAAACGTTTATTCTGGTGGTTATCACTTCTTCACCACTCATTTACTACTCAGAATATTGTCATCTGGCTTCCTGCTCCACCTCTGTGGACCTGTTCTTGCTAAGGTTACTAGTTACCTTCTAATCATCAAATCCAGTTGTCACTTTGACTCCAGAAATGTCATTTTGATTTTTTTTCTTTCTTTAATAATTTTTAAAAATTACGGATTATAGTTGGCACTTATTTCTTCAACACAATTATGAAGAAGAAATTACACACTTTGTTAAATGATTGATCATATGCTAGTATATCAAAAAACATCATTCCTTTCCATAACTGCTTAAACCTAAATAACCATTCTAACTTCTTGAACAAACTCCCCTTACTAGTTTTTTCAAGGATTTAAAAAAATATTTTTCAATCAATTTTTTTTTCATTTCTAATTATACTATTCTTCCCTTTTCCATGGTTTGTCTACTTAAAATATTTATTAGCTAAGAAGCGCATTGACCTTTTTCCTAACTGGATCACAATAGAACCTAGCCATGGTTGGCTCCCTAGATTTTAGGATGTTTGTCCCTACTTATGACTACAGGATTTATCTGAACTTAAAAATAAACATTCTCACCCTAATCCCCTTTCCATTGTAGCCTTTGCTGTTATCTTTTTAGAGGAGGGAAGAGAGGAAAAAGTTGATGGTATATTTTCCCAGGGACTCCAGCTGAAATTTGGAATGCATTCATGAGCACTTTATAGAATGTATATTTTAACCATTTAATGAATCAGATTATGTCACTGAAACCTAAGGGCCCTGTGTAACATTTCTATAAGAAAATATATTTCAAGTTCCAAACATCCAACTTACAATCAAATCTTTGAAACAACCTTTTAAAAAGTGATAGTACGCCCATCTATATTTTCTGGTATAAATTGTGTCCTTGAATTTGCCCCTGTGTGACTGTGTTAAGTGAAATTTAATTTAATTCAATTTAGGCAACCCTAATGATGTTGTTGGATCATTTGAAATTGGTGGCTTCTTATCGTGACGTGAATAAGATGACTTGCCAGAATTTGGCTGTGTGCTTTGGACCCGTATTATTAAGTCAGAGGCAAGAGACTTCCAGCCATAACAACAGAGTCTTTACTGATTCAGAAGAACTTGCAAGTGCTTTGGATTTTAAAAAACATATTGAAGTTCTTCATTACTTACTTCAACTCTGGCCAGGTAAATGATTCTATGGAAATATTTTTCTCTTTCAATGATAGGGTGTTTGAATTAGCTAATCATTAAATATGCCCATGTATGATTGAAGAAAATCTTTTCTAGATTTTGCTTTTTAAAATAGTTATGAATTGATACCTGCCCTTTAGATTTCTCCATTAAAATTTTCTGCTTTTGCTGATACTATTGTAGACGTAGAGATAGATCAATGTATACATTCTGGATTTGGTCAGCTCTGGATTTGAATCCTGGTTGTGTCACTTATTAGCAGTCTGACCTTGGACAAGTTCTTTAACATCATAGAGCCTCAGTATCATCTTTTGTCCTGTGGATTAGTAATATGTTTATAGAATTTATAGGAGGATTAAATAAAGAATTATGTGTGTAAGGTGTTCAGCACAGCTCTTAGCACATAATAGGTACTCAGTAAAATATTAATTTCTTTACCCTTCTCGTTTTTATTTCAACTGATATAAAGCAGAATTCATTTTTCTCCTTAAATCAGTTCTTCCTACTGATGTCTATACTGTATTCATGGTCATTCTTCAAGTTATCCAGCCTTGAGCTGACAATTACCTGCAATCTTTCCATCTTTCTTATCCATCCCCATTCTACTCAATAACAAAAGGCTGACAGTTATTTTTCTAATACATCTCTTATGTAGTTTCAGAGCTAAAAGGAATATGTATTTAGTTAGATGTTTTATAAAGGATCCTGTATTTAGGTTCCAAAAATTTCTTACATGGTAGTAGCCCCTGCTTCCCTCCCCTCCCCTGCATAGTACCAAGTGTGAAGGTACTTAGATGCTTATTGTAGTGCACAGTGGTAGAAGTGCTTGGGCCCTGTAGTCAGGCTTAGATTCGGATTCGACTGTGGCACTCACCAACAGTGTGGACTCAGGCAAACACTAGTTTTCCTAGGCCTCAGTTTGCTTCTCTATAAATAGTGCCTACCTCAGGGTTTTTGTGAAGATTGAGATAAAGCATCTAAGGAAATGAGCAGAGAGTTTAGCATAAAGTTAGCCCTCAGTAAATGTGCTGTGTTACTCTTTTATTAATGTATATGAGAAGAATATACCAAAGTACAAAGGATTGCTTGATTTAGTCTTTTAAAAAATCTAATTAATTTAAAAAAATGAATTAAAAATTAAGCTAATAAAAATTTTCAACTTTTAAATTTGTAGAGTTAACATTTTTGCCTTCTTTTAAACACAGGCTTAAAAAATCATTTCTAATTTATATTTTACCTGAGTTAGTATGTGTTACTTATTATTTAAAAGTCCTGAATGAAGATGCTCTGGTTAATTGGTCTGATTTCTGCACTTGGTGCCCAACATAAGAAATCACTCAGGTTCAAGTTTTAAATGTGTGTTTCTTAGCCTTTCCTAGAACTGCTTTAATTTTAATAAACATGAGGAATTGGGAAAGGAGCCATCTTATTCTAATCACAAATGAAAACTTGTTTGCCTGGAGATACTAAGTTTACTATCAGTACCTGAGTTCTTTATCATTAATTCTGTACCAGTGGTTAATATCATTTCATTGGTTTGTAATAGTCATCTTAGTCTCGGGTTTAGGAGCAAAAACTTAACTTGTATGTTATAGAAAAAGGGCAGGTTCAGACTTGAGATTCACTGTACAGTATTTCAATGACAACCTTAAGCAATTGTCTCCTAATGTACAGTTCCTTATTCCAAACGTTTGTGTGATTGGATTTAAAAATAACTGCCCCATCGTCTATAACCTGTTTCTTTTCTTTAGTTATAATACCTCAAACAAAGGACAGAACAGGGCAGAAAGATAAGAGGAAACAGCAGTTAGTTTTGCCCTCTAACATCACTTGCTTTTGGATTCAAGAGGCAGAAATCAAGTAGATATAGTGCACTTACTGAGCCTGAGAAAATTGATGGTGACGTAGAGACTGGGCCACACCATATTAACTTGGTGAATGCTCATCTCTATGCATTCAGTGGAAGGTTTTAGCTCCCTTGCTATCTGTATCCTACTTATTTTTCTTTTTGGAACTTCTCCTACTCCAGAGGTAAAAAGAATTGGTTCCACCCTTTGCTGCCCACCTGCCTTTTTACTTCCTTAACTTTTTATTTTGTTCTGTGTTATTTTTAAATTTTGGGCAAGAATATAATTTTCTTTGAGCTTTCTACTTGAAAAATCTGTCTTCATTCAAAGTGATCAGTTAGAACCCTGGCATATTGGTACTGGAAGGTAAAAGTCAGCCTGCCAATTGCTTTTCAGATTGTCTTCTGCCAAAGCCCTAAGTTCTTTAGAAGCAGCCTTGAGGCCAGATTGGCAACAGGTGAGGGAGCAAAATGGAAACATATTTCCCTTTTGACCAAAACAGTCTTCTTTTCATCTTTCTTATGTACTGGGTTTTTACAAAGTAGTTGCTTTTTAAAAATAGGGTTGCTGTTTTAAGAGTATTGGAAATTAATGATAGGCTACCCTTTCACTTTATAGATGGGGAAATAGCTTTAGAGAGTGTGTAACTCTTAGACCAGCTGTTTGGTGTATCACATATTTTATGATGAATAGATTCGGGATAGGGCTTTCTTTTTATTTTTCTTTTGGAAAAGCTATCAATTTTCCCTAATTCTTTTTGTTTCATTTTTCTCACTAGACTAAGCTTCATGAGGTCAGGGACTATATTTTGCTTACCCTTATATTTCCAGGTCCTAACAGAATACTTGGCACTAACTAGACACCCAATATATTGTGTTAAATAAGGTAATTATACTATAGATAAAAAGCTAATAAAGTGGTGACTAAAAATAGAAATCTATTGGAAGAAAACAAGATAAGAAAATAAAGTTTCTTAGTAATTATCATTATGTTTGGAAAAATTTTCAGCAAATTTATAGACTGCATGTTCATTTTATCCTGTTGAAGGTAAGTAGTCAACAGTGCTAAGAAAACCAGAACTTTTCTTTTGGGGTTAAAATTAACCATTTTATCTACATATTTAATAGGAAACCATTTCACCATCAGTAGTTTAAAAAGCTAGTAAAGTTGATTTTGTAGAAATTGAAGTTTTAGTCTAAAAGGTGTAAAATATTATAATTGTTTCTTAAATATTTTCCAAGAAAATATACAAAAATAATGTTTGGATAGGAACTTGGTTAAACAACTTTAAGCACCTGACAGTAAAATGAATGTGGGCTTTGCAGGTGAATGTCGGAAAATGTAGACAAAATAAGACAAGCTTAACACAGAATCAAAAATGTTTTACTTTGGTTGGATCACAAACCAGTTGACCTCAAGGTTAGCAGAGTACTGTAATGGGTTGGCAAAAACAATAGGCATGACACTTAAGCACTAAGAAGAACAGGAAAAGCACAGAAAATGAAGGGAGGAAAGCAAGGAGATTTAGAGGAGAGAAGCAGTTTCAACAGAAGAAGGAATATGAATAATTAAACAGTGGAAAAATTCAGATATCAATTCTGCAATTACATCAGTTAATGGCGTAGGACATTCTATATTAATATTGTTATTAAATATCAAGGTAAAGTAATTATCAGAACTTTATTTTCTAGAAAACTTTAGATCAAGTGCTTTTAGCTGTCATAATGATCTGTAATAACCATCATAAAAATGCAGATAAACAAAAATGTTAAAGACATACCTATACAAAGTTATCAAGTATTTTAATAAAATAAGTTAAAAAATGATGCAATCTCTGAAAATGTTATAAAATCACTGTATGTCTGGAAAACTAGAACCATATACATGTTTGTATTATTCTTCAATTATTTTATACAGTAGGAAACAAGTATTTATTAGATGTTGGAGAGTGTAAAGTTGGTGCGTTATCACTGATTATATGTTCCCTTTATCTTAGTGAAGGGAAGTATTAATGGAGTATAAACAAGCAGAAAGGGAAAGGTATTATGGACAGTTTTTAATAGCCGTGCCTCAACATTTAAATTAAGTCCATTCGACAAGTGTTTTGTTCAATACACACAAAAGAATAAGCTGTAAAGCCTTGGTTTGTTGTGAAATAATGTGTCTCCATGGTAATATATTTGGCCAGTGCAATGCATACTAATAGGGGAAATAGTCTTAATATGAGGAATGTTATTTGAGATTGTTAGATTCCTAACCAGAATGGGAAAATAAAATATCTGTACTATTTTCAGGCAATAAATGAAGACTCTTAGTAGCTAATGCCGTATACTCAAGCTCAGGTAACAAGTGGACAAGTCTAGATTTCGTTCATTTTATCAAAGTGAAATTTGGGCTGCTTAAAGTAAATTATGACACTGCTGCTAATAGAATTGCAAAAAAACACAAAGGTTAGAACTTTTAGAGTGAGCACTTTAGATGCCTTGGCCTCATTTAGATGTTTGCAGATGAAGGAACTTTTGTTTCGTTTGTACTCCAACATGCCTTGCCTGCTTTTTGCTGTAGCTTTTAATTTAGAAGAAGCTACCAGCTTAGCTACTGTTTGAATTACATCTAGATAATAATTAACTTGCACAGAAAGTTAATCAACATTGGAAATTTATTTGGGGATGTTGTGATATAGCATGAATTAGCACCACTGAACACTCTACTGGCTTCTGTCCCTAATCTTGATTATGTCTGATGATAGAAAAAATAATTATGGAATGCTTTGTTTTGGTAGTGTGCATGTGTTTGTTTTAATGCATGTTTATAGTTGATTATTAAATGGCTTATATTTAGCTCTGTGTTTTTAAATTGGATTCAGTTGGATTACTGTCGCTAAAGCAAATTTATTGTTTGTTTCTAGTGCAACGTTTAACTATCAAAGAATCAGCAAACAATTTGTTCCCAGAGCAGAAGTCTTCTCTAAATTATTTGAGGCGGAAGAAAGAACGACCTTACCTGTTAAATTTGAGTGGTACTGATTCATCAAGAGTACTTAGGCCAAGGCAAACCAGATTAGACAGTCCACTAAGTAATCGTTATGCAGGAGACTGGAGCAGCTGTGGAGATAACTACTTTTTAAATATGAAAGAAAATTTAAATGATGTGGATTATGACGATGTGCCTTCAGAAGACAGAGAAAATGGAGAAAACTGTAGCAAAATGTATGAACCAGATATCATGATTGAACAGCCAACTCCCACATCCAAAGAGTGCACATTTCAGACATATTTGACAATGCAGGCTATTGAGTCTAGGGACCGAAAAGTCAATCTCAAAGACCTACAAGAAAGTATCGATACTTTGATCGGAAATCTGGAGCGTGAACTCAACAAAAACAAGCTTAATATGAGTGTTTGAGGTTGAGAGTTTTTTTTTAATAATGTCTTAAGTTTCACATAATCTTTGTCACTTTCTTGTATCCCTCACAGTGATGTTTTAAATTTTTTACTCTTGAAAGCTTCAGTTACTTTCTAACAGGTTAATGTGATTCAATTAAAAACATCACTCATTAACATAATTTTTACTTATTTCATTAGAAAATTTTTCTTGAGGTAAAAAGATAACCTGGACTTCTTGTGGATATTTGTTTAAATCTTGCCAATTCTATGGATATAACTTTAAAATGCACTTCTAAGATTCACATAAGTTATTAGCCCCTCAAGATTTTTGTACTTTATAGGAACTGCTTTTCTGAAACAGATGTTCCTTCTAGAAGAATGCTGTGGCTGCTTAGTCTGATTTGCAGTATGAGTCCATGCACACTGCAACATCATTCAATCACATTTCATTTGCAATGCAAATGCTGCTATAAGAAAACCTTTTTATAAATAAAAGTAAAATTATACAAATATTAATGTATTCTGTATTAACATTCAGTAATTATTTAAATATAAAATTAAATATTTTTATAATCCCAAAAATATGTATATATTTATAAGTGCATATATATATAGGTATTAGAATGAGGGGAGGGATTGGCTGCAGAATCACATGTATCTTTAAAATATATGTCATGAGGCCAAAATCATTAGCTTAAAAATGTCCTTTTCAGGGAAATAACATTTAAGTTAAAGGAGGAGTTGCATAGAAACACTTGAACCAAAACACTAGAAACATCTAAATATAGAAAAAATAGACTTTCCTTTTTTGATTCACAGAAAGTCACAATATCCCCAGTGAGAAGTCATCCTTTAAATTGAAATCTTCTAATTTTTTAAGGGATTAAGTTTCGAGATTTCTGCGCTGGTGACTTAAATTTAAAATTCTTCACCTAATCTATGTGTTTTTATCTTCTGCTTTTTAAAACAAAGTAATTATACTTAGAACATATTTATTTGTAATACATATATAACTTTGACTTTATAATTACCTTCATTTGTTTCTAAAGAAATCTTGCCAGCATACTACATGTTATTGATTTTTAAAAATTAACTTATTTTGGCTAATTATATCTTCAAGATAGTCATTATAGCAGTCACAACAGTGTTTGAAAATGTAAATTTAGAAGTTTTTTATTAAATCGGAATGTATTTTTTTAAACTTTTATACCTACAGAATGTGTAATTTAAAATTATTAATAAAATTTGAGTTATCAACTTAAAGATGTAGCAGCCATTAAAAAAACTGACTCCTTGATGTTTTTCTAAATATTAAAGTATTTAACTATTTCTATGCAATATACATTGATAAGTGGAACACCTTGTTATTTAATTTGAAAATTTACTTGTTAAAAAACCAGATAAATAACTATTTTTATATGAAACTTTCATTTTTAAAGCTTTGTATAACAATTCAGAAGAATCCCAAAAGAATATGTGACAGATATATATATATTGAGTAAACAGTCAATAGAAATGTACCTAAATATTTTGTAAGAAGACTGTGTCAGTCTTCTTCCTTTTGTTTGCTATATCATGTATATTGTATGAATTACTCAGTTGTTCCAGAAATGTAAAAGCTTTATTAAAATATATAACCTTGGTGTCATGCTATTAATTATTATAATGATTTTTAAGGGTCACTTATTTTAAAGTCATTCTTTTAAAGCAAACATGTTAAAGTATTGGACCATCATATATTATCCATAAAAATATGTAATAACTTTTTTTTGTCCAAAATTGAGTTTTCCAGAATCTGCAGTACTTTAAGGGCCACACTTATTTTGTTACATTATTTTGAATGGGAATAGTTTTAAAGTTAATCTCTGCCATCTTAAGTAGAAAATACTAAACGTTGTTTAAATCACTGTCATAATAAACCTCTTTTTTTTTTATTTTTTAAATTAATTAATTAATTTATTTATTTTTGGCCGTGTTGGGTCTTCATTGTTGTGTGCGGGCTTCTCATTGTGGCTTCTCTTGTTGCAGAGCACGGGCTCTAGGCACGTGGGCTTCAGTAGTTGTGGCACGTGGGCTCAGTGGCTGTGGCTTGTGGGCTCTAGAGCTCAGTCTCAGTAGTTGTGGCGCACGGGCTTAGTTTCTCCACAGCATGTGGGATCTTCCCGGGCCAGGGCTGGAACCTGTGTCCCCTGCATTGGCAGGTGGATTCTTAACCACTGCGCCACCAGGGAAGCCCAATAAACCTCTTTTATTGACTCTGCTGTATTCAGAAGTGCTCAATAGGTAGATGCCTTTATTTAATATGGTCTTTTACTTCAAATCTATTTTGAGCTTCTATACCTCCTTTTTGTAATCTCGTGGGATCTTCCTGTACTGTTAGACAGTCAACTCTCATTTCCGACTAAGCCTGCCAGCCCTAATGGTTTTTAGGATTAAAAACAATTTTAGTTTTAGTGCATGTACCTGAATAAAAATTTTAAAAAATTCAGGTAGATGGAAAATAAAAACTAAAAGTGTTCCTCTCTGAAATCCACATCAATCCCACTTCTCAGAGGAAACAATCACTTTTTATTCTTTAGGTATCTTCCTCTGTTACTCTAGGTTTACTGCTGCTGTTTCTTGATTTGTCATTTAAGCGATATCTGTTGGTTGTCCATTATGAGTAATAAGCAATTTATCTCACTCCATTCCTCCTCCCCATTTATTCTTTTAGTTTTCCTTTTGGTTTCCTCTATAACTTTGTTATTCCTTGATCCATCAGTTTTAAACAGCATCTCTTGACTCCATACCATTGTGGAAATGACCAACCCTGTACTTACTTTCCAAGTCATTACTGCCTTTTACCTTCAACTTCCATAAGTTATACTATTAGTTTATATAATCAATCATTAATAGATGTGTATTGTTTTGGGGAACTATACTTGACGTATGTTTTTCCTTTATATATTGATGCTAAAAACTATAAATCAATAACTAGCAGTTGTGCTAGATTGTGCAGAAATATTAATGGGTAAACCAGGTGATTCTACAATATCTCTAATCTTATATTCTTAAGTCTATATACTGATTTAAGCAGAATACAAACTAAAGGTCAAATGGATTATTTTACCTTATAGCCATCAATTTCTCCAAATCATACTGTGTGTTACTTGCTTCATAATTGGGTCATGGCTTTTGAAAATTTTAATTTTTCCTGGAGTAAGAAATTACCTTTTTTTTTGGGACAGAAGAAAAATACTTCCTTTACTATAATACTTGCTTTATCATTGAATTACCAAATTTGTTCAGAGTGCTTTTAGCTCTCATCCTGAAGTGTATTATTGCCTTTATTTTCTTTGACAGAAGAAAAATATTTTCTTTACTATAAACCCTGAGATCATTTTAAGCTTCTTAATCAGCTTTATCACACTTGGGCAAAGTGATTTTTAGCTGTTATCTTGGGATGTATTTCCTTTGCAGTCCTATGTGCTACTTTTTTTGTTTCCTATTGTTTCGTGACTTTTTTTTTTCTTTTGGCCTTGCCACGTGTCATGTGGGATCTTAGTTCACCGACCAGGGATCGAACCCGTGCCCCCTGCCGTGGAAGTGTGTAGTCTTACCCACTGGACCTCCAGGGAAGTCCCTCCTATTCGTTCTTGTTTTCATTTTTTTTTGTTTTGTTTGCTGAAGTATATTTATAAGTAACCCCCCCCCCCACACACACAAACCTCCCAAAACAGGGCGCATGGGAGATAAACTTTGAGTCCTTACCTGTCTGACAAGGCCTTTATTTCTTCCCCATACTTCACTTTGATTGGACTTGCAGCTCCAGGTTCAGACTCATTTACCTTTAAAACTTTGAAGACATCTCTGTATTATCTTCTAGCCTCCAGCTTTGCAGTAATCCAGGCAAGAAAGAAGGTGATTCAGACCAGGGAGGAAACAATAGAAGTGATTGTATTTTCAATACTTTTTGAAGTAGGAGCCAAAGAAACCTGCCAGTGCACTGTGAGAGAAAAGAGTAAGACCTGAGCAACTGAAGGATGGAGTCACTATCAAATGGGACTGACATGACTCTACTGTATTTTTTTAAATGAGTTCCTTGTAATGGATGTTGCTATTATTAATACAGTGGTTATGGAAATGCCTTATAAAGTCCTGTTAACTATAAGTACTAATGCTTCTGTACCTGGTGATGATGCCCATAGAGTCACTTCAAGAATAAAAAAGCAAGAAGACTTCATATATATCTAAGCAAAGTCCCACATCATAACTGTCTTTGGAAATTTTCAGATTGTGCAGCTTTATATTAGGGATCCTAAAGAAACAGGTTTGGGAGTAATACGGTTCCTGGAAAGAATTTAGTTCCAAACCACAGAATGACTTTGAGGCTTAGGATTTTATAACTTTAAAACATCAATTTTTAGCTACTTGGATAGTGATAAAGTTGTAGTATGTTTAATAATCAACAGAAAGTCCTAATTTGGGTCTTGCTGACCTGAGGAATCTGGTACAAAGAGGAATGCCCTTTTCTCTTTTCCCTGTCCAGTGTTCACTTTGAATTCAGTAAGGCTCATACGTGATTAAACATTGAAGTGCTATCATTCCTGATTCAAAGTCTGTGACAAAAACATCAGATTGTGCCCCAGCTTCCAGGAGTCAGACAGCAATTAGTCAGCATCGTTTCTCTGAAACTTACACAAAGGTAAATTCTGTGAAAATAAAAGAGATTTAGATGCTGAGCAGTGACAAATGTCCACAACAGTTCCCTAGGCTTCATCTCGCCCTGTTGCCCCAAACTTGGAGTCTTTCTCTTACCCCTTATACACAACCTGTCAGCAGTTCTGACTACGATATCTCCTGAAACTGTGCACTTAAGATTGTCACTACTAACACCCTAGTCCAAGCCACCATCATCTCTCAATCGCTTCCTATTTCATCTCTTTGCTATCACTCTCCGCTCTCCACACCCACAATCCATTCCATCTATTGAAGCTAAAGTAATCTTTAAAAAAGATAAACCACATCCTTTCCTGGGCTTTTCCCCTTGCTCTCTGTGCTTCAGCAATACTGCAGACCTCATTTCTGTCTTAGGATCTTTGCACTTGCCATTCCCAGTGTCTGGAAAGCTCCTTATCTAGATCTTACTTGGGTGGCTTTTTTGTCATCTCACATCTCTGCTTAAATGTCAACCCAATCAGTAACTGCTTTGAGAATTGGGGGAGGAAGAAGATGGAGATTTCTGTTTCTTGTAACAAGTACAAAATAGTTAGGCTCTTAAATGATTAAACTATAGACATTTATAACTTTGGAAAATGTTTCCTGCCTTATTTTTATCAAGACGTGTATCAATATCTGAAATTACCTTGTTTATTTGATTATTATCTGTGTCCACCCTTCTTGAATGTAATTTCCGTGGCAGTAGGGATCTTGTATATTTAGTTCATTGCTATAGGCCTAGGACTTTTAACATAGAAGATGTTCAGTTAATTATTAATAAATGAATGAACAAAAAGGGATTCTTAGAGAATACTTAGAGAATGCTTATCTTTTTTATAAAATTTATTTATTTATTTGTTTTTGTCTGTGTTGGGTCTTTGTTGCTGCACGCAGGCTTTCTCTAGTTGTGGCGAGCACAGGCTGCTCTTCGTTGCGAATAAATGAATGAACAAAAAGGGATTCTTAGAGAATACTTAGAGAATGCTTATCTTTTTTATAAAATTTATTTATTTAATTTATTTGTTTGTTTTTGTCTGTGTTGGGTCTTTGTTGCTGCACGCAGGCTTTCTCTAGTTGTGGCGAGCACAGGCTGCTCTTCGTGGCGGTGCAAGGGTTTCTCACTGCAGTGGCTTCTCTTGTTGCGGAGCACAGGCTCTAGGCTCACGGGCTTCAATAGTTGTGGCACATGGGCTTAGTTGCTCCACAGCATGTAGGATCTTCCCAGACCAGGGCTTGAACCCATGTCCCCTGCATTGCCAGGCATATTCTTAAACACTGCGCCACCAGGGAAGCCCTGAGAATGCTTATCTTTTGTCAGGAAAAGACGAAGGACTATGTGATGCAATGTCTCTGTAATATTTCAAATATTCACTCCTGAGCAATAAATCATTTGTGGTTAAGAAAGTAATGCCTTCTCTCTCTTTCTTTCTTCCTTTCTCTTTCTTTCTTTCTTTTCTTTTTCTTTCTTCTTTCTTTCATCTCTCTCTTTTTAAAATAATTTATGTTTCTTTTGGAACTAGAGTGGCATTGGGAAAATTAGTGACTTAAAGTTAGTGGATTGGTAATTTGGGGTAATTTTTTGTAGTAATTTTTTGCTGCAGAGCTCAGTAGAACCAATTATTTAAATGATGTGTGAAAAAGTACATCTCACCATAAAAAAGGAAGGTTTCTAAGAAAGCTTTTGCTAAAATGCATCATTTATTTCTTTACAGAAATCATGGTGAACAGTATCCTCTTAATTTTTGTGCACTTTTTACTAGAACTAGAAAAACCTATTCATTTTATTAAAAAATATTTTCATAAAGTTGAATGAACCCTATAAATATTTAGAATTCCTTTTCTTTAATTAGAGAGAATAGCAGACCACTGTGGGAGCCAGGCACTACATTTAATGTTTTTATTTTTCTCAAACAAGTGCTTGTTTTAACTAAGTGAAAAAATGCCTAAATATTGCCCCTGAGTTGGGTTAACCTAATCCTTATTTGTTTGATAAGGCCATTGGCATGCTTTTAAGTCAGTTGAGTTAATCTTTCTTTTTTGGCTTAATGGAAGTATTATGTAGTGAAAACTTCGTGTTGGCCTCAATATTCTACATATTTCTTTGACTGGAAATTCTACGCTTCAAAATAAACTCTTCCAACGAGAGTTTAAGATTCCAACTTTAGAAAAGTACAATGGATATTAAATCAAGAAAAGGGAAAGTTATTTGCATTCAAGGTGTTTATGTGAAAGTGATGAGCCTGCAGCTCACATTTTTTCACAGCAACAAGATACTGAACAGTGACCCCTTGTTCCTGACCTTTGTTCAAGAAAAGGGATCTCTTTGCATCTCTTCTTGCCTGACTTTCCCCCCTGTCGCCAGTGTAAAGCCCACATTTAACCCAAGAGCAAGTTTGAATCATTAGGTAAGTGAAAACAGCTTGTCTAAACCAGGTAGATGAGAAATGTCAGAGCATGAAGTGCCATCTGTCCTAGGTTATGAATCTGTGTTTGATCTGTACATGATGTCAAAAGTCACCTGTAAAGTCAATCAATCTACACATAAAAGAAGGCACATTAATATCTTTTCCCATCAACATTTTATTATGAACATTTAAAGTATAAAGAAAAGTTAAAAATTATACAGTGAACACACATATCTATCATCTAGAGTCTCTAATTGTAAGCATTTTGATGTATTTGCTTGATCAAATATCCATGTATCCACCATTATCTCTCTTAATTTTTGGTACATTTTACAGTAAGTCACAGAATTCCTGTACATGTCACAATGTGTCATTTTGGACGCCACAAAAAATTGAATCGGAGATCAACTTTGTGTGATTATAATTAACCTCTAAAAGAGTCATGGAATATGTGAATTCACTGCAAATCCTAGGTTTCATCATCATTAGAAAGATCAATTGCTGTGAAAATCCTCTAAAAAGTAATGCGTACTTTGGATGTCTTGTGTTCCTTTCCACATTACTTTTAGCTATCCCAGACTTCCATCATTCACAGACAACCTCTACAATTTCTGCCATATTCAAGTACCATGTGTAATATTATTTTCTAATTTTCTCTAAAATTTTTTTCAATTAAATTTATTATTAAAGTAAAACTTCATACTGCTACCATAAACAGAAAACCAGTATCATTTGTTATAAACAAGTTAACTACATATATTTTTTCAATACACTAAAACAAATTCATAATGTACACCTTGGCATGCATACCACACTTAGGGCAATACTGAATTATAGTCCCTGTTCTATCCAATTTTCCTACCACAAATATTGGGACACGCAAAGTCAAAGCTGAATTGGAAGTTGGACACACAGATGACACCAGGCTGTTCTCTTTTTGAGGGACAAAAGCACCACATGCAGATTTGCCCGAATCTCACCTTGAGCTGGCAATGAGAGGGGTGAAGAGTTTCCTAGCAGGGCTAGGAAGGATCTGTCTGCAGCCTGTCTGACATACGACCCAAGCAGGATCCATTCTTCATGAGCCCTATGCTGTCAACCCCAGTGGTCCGACAGTACCCACACCAGCAGGAACAGAGCTAAAGTCCAATCCTTGCAGCCTGAGTTCCTACTCTGGGGACTTCTCAGCGCTGTGGCCCTGACCACATTTTCCATTTTGTTTCCTCTTACACGTTTAGCCCTCTCCTGCCAGCACACCTTCCTCTCAACTACCTCTGCTAACATAGGTGAGGTAGGAGACCGTCAACACGCCTATCTTTCCCTCCTGAAATTAGAGCCCATCAGATTCACTACTGATAAAGGCAAAGTGGACAATGCGACTTGGGTCTATGGTGAACTGGGCTTCTTTCTACATCCCTGTGATCTGATTGTCCCCACCAGTCACTGGCAGCATTGGTTAAAATCAAGCCTCCCCTGGCAGAGGTAGAGCCTGTCACAGATATAAAAACAAGTGCATATTACCGACAGGCTGGCTCTGAGCATGAGGGAACAGGGAAGCACCCAGCCAAGGAGGCTCGTGTCTTGCTCCACTCCCCACTCGGATAAGTCCATCTTCTTGTGACTTGGGGAACAGTAAATGAGGGGCAGAGAGAAGCTGAAGAGTTCCTCCCGTACTCTTTCCCCTTGAGAGGTGGGGAAGTTCCCTCCCTTTTATGGAAACAGGAGAAGAACAGAATGTTATCGCCCAACAATTACCTCCTATTGCTTCCTCCTCCAGTGACCAAATGTCACAGGATGAACCTGGGGACCCTTGGTCAAATGGAGCAGGAAATAGAAACTCCGAACTGCATGTTGGCAGCCAGAAACAACATGTAAAGATTTTCCGAGTAATGGCTAGGAAGTTGCTGCCATTCAGCACCCTGGTTAATCTGCACAGTGGCCGAAATTCGGCATATTCTCGCCTCTCTTGATCAGTCCTTTTCTCCTCAAGGCCCTGAGGCCGTGTGCCAGCTCCGGAGCCTCGAGCCCCAGGGGCCCAAGCAGTCTTGCCCTTCCCCCCTGTGCCCAGAAGAATCTGGCTCCCCCTCCTGCTCTGCCTCCAGGGAAAAGTCACCTTCCATCTGGTCCTACAGGCTCACCTGGAAGTATGCAGTCTCCTCGACTGAGTAAAACACTAGGGTGTTGATGACAGGGTTTAATCTGTGCTTTATTTTAAAATGACAGCGGGGGAATTCCCTGGTGGCCCGTGGTTAGAACTTGGCACTTTCACTGCTGAGGGCGAGGGTTCAATCCCTGGTCAGGGAACTAAGATCCTGCAAACCACGGGGGGTTGCAAAAAAAAAAAAAGACACTACTGACTGTAAAATGAGAGCTTACTAAGCCCCTTTTTAAACAATATGTATAAGAAAATGTCAGAGGAACTCTTTTATTTTCTCTCAGTTCTTTCTGTTGACTGTGGGCTCCCTTGCTGCTGCTGTTACGCTTCCAATGTCACATTCACTTCTGGAAGATTGTCAGCTTTTGTATGAGCCGTCTCCCTTTCCCATATCTACTTACATCCTCAGCCATCACAGAAGAGTACTTAAGCCATTATCAGCTCTATCCTTAATGCATTTATACAGGGCCCAAGTCACAAAGGGCTTGGGTTTCTAGCAAATCACTTAATGGAAATTTTATGAAAGTCAGAATTGCATATGTGAATTAACATATGAAGGTCTAGGCTAGCCAAAGCAACATTGAAAAAAAAAAGAACAATGCTGGAGAACCAATACTACCTGATTTTAAGATGACTTATAAAGTGATAGTAATCAAGACAGTATGGTATTGGCATCAGGATAGATGAATAAATCCATGAAACATAATAGAGAGTTCAGAAACAGACTCATACATATATGGACGACTGATTTTTGGCAAAAGGAATCCAGGGGAGAAAGGATAGGTTTTTTAACAAGTGTTGTTGAAACAACTGGACATTCATATGCAAAAAAAAAATCCCACCTTCAATAATATATACAAAAATCAGCTAGAAAAGTATCATATATCTAAATGTAAAGCCTAAAAGTATAAAACTTCTAGAAAAAAAACTTGGGTTATGCAAAAATTTCTCAGGTCACCAAAAACATGATCCATTAAAAAAAACACAAATTGCTCAACTGAAATTCATCAAAATTAAAAACTTCTGCCCTTTGAAAAACACTGTTAGAATGATAAGATAAACCAGAGTGGGAGTAAATGTTTGCATGTATTTGGTGAAGGACTTGTATACAGAAAACTCCCAAACCTGAATAGAAAAAGAAAAGAATGAGCAAACTATGTGAACAAACATTTCATGAAAGAAGATATGTGGACAGAAAATAAACACATGAAAATAAGCTCAGCAGCATTAGTCATTAGGGAAATGCAAATTAAAACTACAGTAAGATACCACTACATCCTAATTAGAATGGCTAATTTTACAAGACTGACCACACTGGTGAGAACGTACAGGAACTAGAACTCCCATCACTGCTGGTGGCAGTGTAAAATTGTTTGGAAACATTTGGCAATATCTTAAAAAGTTATATCTATCCACACCATATGATCCAGACATTCTACTCCTGGATATTTATCTAAGAGAAAAAAAAAAACATATGTCCATAAAAAGGCTTGGACAGGAATGATTGTAGGAGAATAATTTGTAATGAACCCAAAGAGGAAACAACCAATCCAAATGTTCATCAAACAAATTGTGGTATATCCATATAATGGAATACAATTCAGCAATGAAAAGTAATGAACTATTGATACACACACATGGATGAATCTCAAAAGTGAAAGAATAAGACAAAATAAGTATATACCATACAATTCGATTTATATAAAATTCTAGAAAAATACAAGTTAACCTATAGTAATAGAAATAGCAGATTAGCAGTTACCTGGGAACTGAGGGGAAGATGCTAGAGGGAGCTATTAAAAAGGAGCATGAGGAAACTTTTGGGTTGATGGATGTTTATTTCTTGATTTTGGTGATAATTTCATGCGTGTTTACATACGTCAAAACCTAACCAGTTGTATATTTTAAATATATACAGTGTGTTTCATGTAAATTATACCTTAGTAACACTGTTAAAGGTGTGTATGTGTGTATATTTGTGTATTGTACATATGAGATTCAAGTAGCACAATATTCTGAGATTCATAGCATAATATGGCCTGTGAGAGCAGGAACTCTGGAGCCAGTCTTGGTTTGTGCCTCATATATCTTGGAACAGTAACTTGATTTTTCTCTGTCTCAGTTTTCTTGACTGTAAAATGGGGATGGTACCGACTACTTCACAGAATCGTTGAGGGGATTAAAATATATTAAAGCATTTAGGGGTTTCCTGGGTGACGCAGTGGTTGGGAGTCTGCCTGCCAATGCAGGTGACACGTGTTTGAGCCCTGGTCCGGGGGGATCCCACATGCCGCGGAGCAACTAAGCCTGTGCGCCACAGCTGCTGAGGCCTGCGTGCCTGGAGCCCGTGCTCTGCAACAAGAGAGGCCATGGTGATGAGGGGCCCACACACCGCAGCGAACAGTGGCCCCCGCTCGCTGCAACTAGAGGGGGCCCGCGCACAGCAGCGAGGACCCAACACAGCCATAAATAAATAAATAATAAAAATAAAGTGTACAATTCAATGGTGTTTATTAAAAAATAAAGCATTTAGGAGCGTTTAGTAAGGGTTCATGAGATGTTAGCTATCGTTCTTAGTAGGGTGGCATCAATGAACAGTTTTCAGCAGTAAAGACAACCACTGTCAAATCATAAAGGCCCGTTATAAAATACTCAAGTGATACAGACCTCTTAAAAAATGTCCCTTTGCTTCAAAAAATCTCGAGTGATGGGTATAATGGATTCAAGGAGATGAGCCATGTAGCCATTAATGAAGATTAGCTGTCTTCATTAAAGCGGAATGCTCACCCACTTCTCCTCATCTCCTGTTCCACCCCTGAGAAAGATTTGGGATGGGGAGATGTCCCTGGATTATCCAGATGCACCCTAAATCTAAACACAAGTGTCCTTATAAAAGGCCAAGGGAGGTCTGACCACAGAAGAGGTGAAGGGCAGTGAAGGTGGAGGCGGAGCTGTGTGACGAGCTGTGAAGGAGGGATGCCAGGAGAAGGAGAAGCAGGGTCTCCACTGCCTCCAGAAGAAAGCCGTCCTGCGAGACCCAGTTCGGACTTCTGGCCTCTAGAACCGTAAAAGAACAAATTTCTATTGCTTTAAGCTGCTAAGTGTGTGGTAATTTGTTAGGAAACTAACACAGAAGTCTACTTCGCAGTCTTTTGCGATTAAGTTTTGCTATTTTAAAAATTTGTTACTTGTTAATTGTTTTGGTTAGCTGTTTTTCTCTCAGTTTTGCAGACTTCAGAGCAAAATTGTATGTTGAAAATGTGATGAAAATATGAGTTTATCATGGCGTTTTATGACATAGGTAGTGGCTCCCTTACCTCCTAAACTCACCTGCTTCTTGCCTTCCCCGTCCCCACTCTCCCTGCACCAAGCTGCTGGGGCATTGCTTCACTTCGGTCCTACATCTCTGCAGTGAAGTTCCCGCTCCAGAGAACTCCCTGCTTCCCTTCTAGCCCAGTGGTTCTTGGGATGAGAGGTGCCAGTTTTGCCCGCACTTCCCCCACAGGGACAGTTGCAATAACTGGAGACATTTTTGTTGTCACAACTGAAGAAATGTTATTTGCATCTAGTGAGTAGAGGGATACTGCCAAACCTCCCATAATACAGATGACAGCCCCTCACAGCAAGGAATGATTCAACCCCAGATGACAACAGTGCAAAGGTTGAGAAACCCTGTTCAGCTCCTCCATCCCAGCTCCCCTTCACCTGCCTAACTCTTCAGGCCTAAATTCAGAAGGAGCTTCCTCAGAAGCAGCTAGAATAGATGCCTTCCTATGATTGCTTGGTTCTCCTATGTCTGCTGCTTTGGACCAGTGATTCTTAACCCTGCCTGAGCATCTGTCCTTTTATAGTCACCGCAGGTCATTTTCACATGCAAGCCAGGCTGAGAACCCCTGCTCTAGGCTGGGGTTCTTCGGGCTAGTTGGTGGCAAAAATAAAGCAACCTGGGCATGTCCAAGCTTAGAATGCTGTTTTGCAAATGCTTGCAGGTATTCATTCCTTTCTAAGGCACATTTTGCTTGAGCAAGAGTTTTGATACTACAAAATAAAGTATTCAAAGTCATCAGAAATATTTCTCTAATATCTTTTATTCTTGCATGATATTTGTTTAAAGCTAATAGATTTTTTAAAAGCTGGCTTTGGGCTTCCCTGGTGGCTCAGTGGTTGAGAGTCCGCCTGCCGATTCAGCGGACACGGGTTCTTGCCCCGGTCTGGGAGGATCCCACATGCCGTGGAGCGGCTAGGCCCGTGAGCCATGGTCGCTGAGACTGCGTATCCGGAGCCTGTGCTCCGCAACGGGAGAGGCCACAACAGTGAGAGGCCTGCGTCCTGCAAAAAAAAAAAAAAAAAAAAAGCTGGCTTTGTTTCTTTTTAATAAGAACAGTTTGCTTTTAAAAATTCAGACAACATGAAAAGTACAAAGACGAAAGTAAAAATTATCTGAACATCCGAAATATGGATTGGTTACATGTCAGTGACTATACTTTCAGACAACTCAGAGTCCATGTAATAGTTATGTAGTGACATATATGACATCTTACAAAACTGGGACCATATATGTACTGTTCTATACGTATTTTTTAACTCAGTGTCATATTCTGTGTATCTTTCCTGGTCGATAAATATAGTTATACATCATCTCAACATCGAGAAGAGTGGTTCCTCCGCTGTCTTCTTCTTTTATAAAACTGTTTGGGCTAGCTGTTTTAACCGTATTAGCTTGGGTGAGGTATGGTGAGGGCAGACACAGATCAAGAGAGAAAAAGCAGAAAGAGTTTCACCGTTGTTATGCTCACAGTTCCGGGGAGTGAGGGGCAAGGCTGGGGGATGCAGCTACCACGCAAGGCCGCTCAGGGGAAGCACTGGGGTAGGTTGTGAGACCCGTGGGCAAGAGCCTTTATTGTGATTCCTGCTGGAGGAGTGGATGAGATGGGGTAGGCTGGCTTAGGACTGGCTAGGTGCATTTGAAAGTGGCACCCTGCAAAATTTGTGTTCACTGTGACTGTTAGAGCCTATTGTTCAGAGCTATCTCAAATCTCCTGATATTTTGGGGTGGACCAGGGTTTACCTGGGAACAACTGGTAGCCATTTTGTAGATGTCAAAGCATCAATTTACAGAAGTTAAAAGTATAATTAATACACTATCCCAGAGTCTTTTCCTTATGATATAAACTTTAGAATAAGCTTGTCTATGTCTACAAAGAAGCTAGCTGGAATTTTGATAGGAATTGCATTAAATCTGTATATCATTTGGGGGAGAACTGACATCTTTACTATGCAGGGTCTTCCAATTTATAAACGTAAGTCTATTTGTCTTCTTTGATTTATTTAATCAGTACTTTGTAATTTTCAGCATAGAGACCTCCACATTAGAGAGCAATTGTAAATGGAAGTCATTTAAAAATACATCCTGTCAAACTGCTTTCCACTCCTCTGCTGTGCTGCTTTCTCTAAAACTTCACCAATACTGGGAATTATTAATCTTTCTTTCCTAACCAATGTACAGGCAAAGAAGTACATTTAAAAACAAAATTTTTACATTTAAAACCAAAATTTTAAAAAAATGTACTTCTTTTATTTGTTTTTTGGCCATTTGTATTTCTACATTTATAAATTGCCAATTTTCTACTTAGACATTGTTTTCTTATGAATTTATAAGTTATTTGTGTTTTAGAGGTACTGATCCACTGTCTAGTTTGTGTTGCAAATAATTTTTTTTTTTTTTTTTTTTTTTGTGGTACGCGGGCTTCTCACTGTTGTGGCCTCTCCCGTTGCGGAGCACAGGCTCCGGACACGCAGGCTCATAGGCCATGGCTCACAGGCCCAGCCTCTCCGCGGCATGTGGGATCTTCCCGGACCAGGGCACGAACCCGTGTCCCCTGCATCGGCAGGCGGACTCTCAACCACTGTGCCACCAGGGAAGCCCTTTTTTTTTTTCCTTAAATAATTTTTCAAATTAAAAAATGCTTATTGAACTAATGCATGCTTGGGTAGTTGTTACATAATTACACGGGAGTATACACAACTAAAAACTAAGTCAGCTGCGTGCTTACAATTTGTGCACTCTACTGTTTGTAACACTTCAGTAAAAGGAGGATAATAAGTAAAGAAATGCATGTTTCCTGTAGTAATTCCAACAGTACAGAGGAGTATGCAGTTGAAAGAATATTCGTTTATGCACCTGTTTCCCCTCTTTACTTGCTTAAAAGTAATCCTACTCACCAGAGGTTTGCACTACGTATAGTTTGATATTTATTAAGGACATTTATCAAATTTTAAGGTGCATAGCACTTATTTCATTCTGTTTTCTATTGTAGTCATTTGAGTATATAGTTAATAGTCTTACTAGATTATATGTATTAAAAGCAGAGACACTATATACTATGCTTCTTATAACCCTTCCTTGAACAAAGTAGGGATAGAAATAAATAAATATACTATTTTGGAATAATTTCCATAATTATTGACACATTATAGGAAACTAACATTATTGAGGATCTACTATGCTTTGGACACTGTACTAGGAATTTTTTGTGTTTTATCTCATTTAATCATCACAAGAGCCATATAAGGCGGTTCTTCCCGTTATCTGTAGCTATGTAACAAACCACACCAAAACTTAACAGCTTAACATAGTGACAGTGTTTACTTTGCTCAAAAATCTGGTCTGTGGCAGATCTTGGCAGGGATAACTCCTCTCTCTTCCATGCAGCGTCAGCTGCGGTAGTTCGTCGGCTCAGGGCTAGAATCATCTGAAGTCTCATTCATTCACATGCATGGTGGTTGACGCTGGCCTTTGGGTGAAACTTTACCTGGGGTTGTTGCCTAGAACATCTACATGTGCCTTCTCCATGTAGCCTGGACATCCTCACAACATGGTGGCTGGGTTCTAAGAGTGAGTGTCCGTCCAGTGAGAGTGGGCCAGATGGAAGCTATATCCGTGTTGCCCTGTATGACCTGGCCTCAGAAGTCATGCAGTATCATTTCTGCTGCATTCTATTCTTTGAGGCAACCACAAAGCCCCACCCAATTTCAAGGGGAGGGGAAATAGAGTCTATCTTTTTTTTTTTTTTTTTTTTTTTTTTTGCGGTACATGGGCCTCTCACTGCTGTGGCCTCTCCCATTGCGGAGCACAGGCTCCGGACGCGCAGGCTCAGCGGCCATGGCTCACGGGCCCAGCCGCTCCGCGGCATGTGGGATCTTCCCGGACCGGGGCATGAACCCGTGTCCCCTGCATCGGCAGGCGGACTCTCAACCACTGCGCCACCAAGGAAGCCCCATTTTAGAGCATTTTTGAATTCTTGGTAGCTTTTTATCCGTGGAAGGGGAATAGCATTTTCCAGGAAGCTGAGGTAAGAGAGAGCACAGCATTTGTGGAGAACAGCATGGATTGCAATGTCTGGAGGGGAAGTGAGGGAAGGCAAACCTGTAAGATTGAAAAAGCAAGCAGGCTGTGTCATAAGCAGGCAAAGAACTTAGACCCTATCCCGAAGCCAATGAGGGCCAGCCATTGAAAGGTCTTAAGTGGGCAAGTGATGGGGCTCAGATTTGATTTTTAAATGACCACTTTGGCTTTAGTGTTGAGTACTTAAAACAGGAGATTTGGAGTAATATGTAAATCTCAATTCACCCACTTACTGAATAAGTTGGACTTTGCTTGGACTATAGTGTACTCTTTCAACCCATAGACCCAGGTAATTTCCAATTTAAGACAGTTTTCTTTCTTTTGATATCTTTAGTTATGGCTTTTTAAATTTTCCTAGTGTCTTATTAAATGTGCACAGATTTAAGCCCAGTTCCTGATTTCCAACTAACAGTTATGCACATGTGTTCTAATGAGACTGTCCTCTCATTCATCTGACTTCATCAGGATGGGCTAGGCTATGAAGGGGTAACAAATAAACCCTGATGTCTTGGTGGTTTGATACAATAAAGGTTTATTTCCTGCCTGTGGGAAGTCCGAAACAGGTTGAGAGACTTTTCTCTATTTTATAAATATGGCATCTGATACACGTAACAGGGGAAGGTACAGTCAGAGGATTTCATGAGATGAGTTAAAGCAAAGTCTGGAAGTGGCTTCTACCATTTCTACCCACATCCTGTTGCTCAGAATTCAGTCATAGCCCCAACCTAACTGCAAAGGAAGCTGGAAAATATAAAGGTGCATGTGGATGTTTGACAAGCACTGATGGTGTCTGTCACCCGTTTCCCGCCCAGATGACTATGAATCAATTAAAATTAAGATTCTCATAATGAACTGGTGCAGAATCTATTTGTTTCAAACTCTGTCTACAGTGTGTCATTTCTGGGGACTAGACCCCTCTGGATGCACAGTCGCCTCACCAGGGCTCCCTAGTTAGAGCCCGGGTGTTTTTCTGGGGTTTGCTCACTCTTGAGGCTGGAGAAGGGCAGACAAAGAAAATTCTGATAGTCTCAAAAAATAAAACCCATGCAACTGAGTGATTGGCGACATGGCTCTCTGGTTGACGTGGATGGGGTTGAGAGGCACATACAAAATGTCTTCTGACCTCTTAAACAGGTAGCTCTCTTTCCTAAGATAATGTCTAATTTTCCCCTAAGTTTCAGACTTTAAGACCCATTTAATTTTTAAGCCAAATCAATTGGCTACTAACACAGATAAATTGTTTATATTTGGTGGGGTAAGAGAATGGAACATCTTGGTTAGCTAAATATTAATTAACACTATCAGGAATTATAATGTAATAAAAATATACTACAGTAAACATAAGTAAACTTGTTTGATGATTCACAAAATCACCTTACAATTCTGAAATAGTTCACTATCTATTATTATTATTGTACATATTTACGTTTAAAGCAATTAGATTTTACAAGGAACTTTCATATGTTTTATCTGACTATAATCTTCATGATAATTCCGTGCAGTGGGAATTATTATCCTTATTTACTAGATGAAGAAATGGAGGATCAGAAAGGTTATTTGCCCAACATTACAAAGGTTGAGAGCAGCTGAGCTTAAACTCTACTTGACTGTCTCTATACTAATGACAATCAGAAATGATTGTTCGGGCTTCCCTGGTTGCGCAGTGGTTGAGAGTCCGCCTGCTGATGCAGGGGACGGGGGTTCGTGCCCCGGTCCGGGAAGATCCCACATGCCACGGAGCGGCTGGGCCTGTGAGCCATGGCCGCTGAGCCTGCGCGTCCAGAGCTTGTGCTCCGCAACGGGAGAGGCCACAACAGTGAGAGGCCAGCGTACCGCCAAAAAAAAAAAAAAGAAAAAATGAAAAAAAAAAAAAAAGAAATGATTGTTCAGGGGACTTCGCTGGTGGTCCATTGGTAAAGAATCCGCCTTCCAATGCAGGTGATGCGGGTTTAATCCCTGGTCGGGGAACTAGGTTCCCACATGGGGGTGGAGGGGCGGGCAGCTAAGCCCGCACGCCACGAAAACTGATCTCACGCACCTCAGCTAGAGAGACCGCGTGCCGCAAACTACAGATTCCACGCACTCTGGAGCCTGCGTGTCACAACTAGAGAGAGAAAACCGGCACGCCACAGCTAGGGAGAAGCCCGCGCGAAGAGCCCGTGCGCCGTAACGGAAGATCCCGCATGCCTCAGCGATGATCCCGCATGCCACAGCTAAGACCCGACGAAGCCAAAAAAATAGAATAAATTTTAAAAATATATATTAAAAAAAAAAGAAATTATTGTTCCGTCCTGCAGACATGACTGAATCCTACTGATATTTGCATGGACCCTGAAATTGGTCGCTAATAAAAAATACCTAATAATAAGACATTTTTTGTGTGTTTTGTTGTCAAAAGTGTTCATTGCCAAACTAGAACACATTGAAGTTCTAGTTACTGGTTAGGTTTCTGGATAATTGAGATAATGTATTCTGTTTGTTTTTTTTTTTAATTTGTTATATTTAGATCCATACAGTCAAGAAACTTCATTAAAAGTGAAAAATTGGGCTTCCCTGGTGGCGCAGTGGTTGAGAGTCCGCCTGTCGATGCAGGGGACACGGGTTCGTGCCCCGGTCCGGGAAGATCCCACATGCCGCGGAGCGGCTGGGCCCGTGAGCCATGGCCGCTGAGCCTGCGCGTCCGTAGCCTGTGCTCCGCAGTGGGAGAGGCCACAACAGCGAGTCCCGCGTACCGAAAAAAAAAAATAGTGAAAAATTATTATCAGTTTCAGTGGTTAATTTAGCTTGTTTATTCAGGCTGAAATAAAGCAGACACCTGCCATATATTAGATTCAATTTAGAGTTGTTTTCTTTTTTTAGAGTGGTTTTTTAAAAAGAGAATTATTCTTCTTAAAAATATGGCTTCTAAAAAGGACTGGAAGATGTATCTTTAGTTGACAGGGAAGAATAGGAAATCTATTTCATATCTTCTTTCCTTCTCCTCTTTAATAAAAGTATAAAAACAGTCTAGAATATCACATGTACAGGTGACTTAGAGAAACCTTATTTTCTGTCCTTTTAAGTTTAGAATGTTGGCATTATTGCAGAGAAACACAACCTATATTATTTACCATACTCGCTGCATATATTTTTAGTGTCCTATTTGTGAAAAAGAAAGCATTTGGAAGCAATTACACAATTTTTTTAAACCATCAATTGCCCAGTAGATTTCCATGGCTGGTTTCTTTGATGTTTGGGATTCTACTCTGATGGTGCAAAGCTGTTTTACATGAGCCTGTGACCCTCAAACAGTTCACCAGCCATGGAAGGAGTGAATTTATCACACAGGTTTAATTTGCCCTTCACTGAGATATTTAATTTCTGTCGTGGGGGCCTTGCTCAGTCACATAGTATCTGACCTGGCAATGGCAGCCTAGCAACTGGGTGCAGAGAAGCTACCCCAAGCAGGCTCTGGGGTGCAGGGCACAGGGAGACGTTAATTATTTACAGTGGTGGATTAGTGAGGCTGTGGAAGTGTGGCGGGGCCAATGTGTGCTAGAGTCAATGGCCTTTTCCTCCAAAGCACACACACACAATGTGTTTATCTGAGGGCCTGAAAATACACTGGTTTAATTATGCAACATTTCTTGGTGGGTGAAAAGCAGTTTGTACAGCTGAATGATAATTAAATTTAGGCTAAATAAATCAAGTCTTATTAGAATGATTAATTTTCAGAATAGTCATAAGCATTTTAGTTCTACAAAAAAGAAAGCTACCATTCAGATTTTAAATACTATGTCTAACATGTCTCGTGCTAAAATGATCATAGGCTAATATTAAACGAGGTGTGCAGAGCCCCCGCTTAGGTCATATTTGGGAGTGAGAGACATTCTCATTATGGTTAATAATAACAAAAATGGGGACTTCCCTGTGGTCCAGTGGTTAAGACTCTGCACTTCCACTGCAGGGGGCAAGGGATCGATCCCTGGTAGGGGAACTAAGATCCCACATGCTGCGCTGTGCAGCCAAAAAGTAAAATAATAATAATAATGATAATAATAACAAAAATGTGAAAATGAGAGATTATTACATAGGACAAAGAGGAAACACTATGGTTTCTCTGGTGTGTGAGTGTGTACACCTGACACCAAGCAAGAAAAAGAGGCACCATTTATTGAGCACCAGCTATATGCCAGATGTTTTATATACATTTTTGTTGTAGGAAGTAGGTATGATTATTATCCCCATTTTACAGATAATGTAAACAAGACTTGGGGGACAGAACAGTTCGCTTAGGGTGAAGAAGCTGGGATTAGCACTCAGTTCTGCTAGGATCTCAAGACCCCTTTCTTTTCACTATACTGTACACCAGACCAAAAGACTTAAGCGCAGACAAAGAAGACTGGGTTGACCCAAAACGCAGTAGGGGGAACGGCTAGAGCTGTGGGAATTGAAAGGAGACACAACTCTGTTTTCATTCACACCCAATATTCCTACACTTTCAGCCAGAGCTTCCCAGCTTGAGTCTCAACTGTGTTCTCTGGTGGGATTCAGCAGGTCTGGCCTTGTCTGCCAAATGGAGGATCCAAGCCAGAGAAAAAGACATTTGTTGGAGGAGCTGAAGAGCCTTGGAGAAACTCATCCCAGGGAAGGAGGAGGCAGCACAGTGAGTGTGCCCAAATTCCAAAGCCTCAGTGAGCATGCTGGGTGGTCTGAGACTCACCCTACCCAGTTCTCTTTCCTCCCCTCTCTCCTTCCATGGGTAACAGACCTGCATTGAGGTCTGAAGGCTCTCCCTGGCATCTCCTGCTCAGTCTCCCGGTAAATCTCCTGCACATCTAGTCCTGCCTTGGTGTTCGCTTCTTGCTGGAACTTAACTAACACAGACGCACTGACCCAGAACCTTCCTCCATGTCACAGGCCATTAGCATCTCTAGCACATTGAGAAAAGGGAGTCTTGAGTGCCTGGTGGTTGTGGGCTTGTTTTTAAACATATGACTGTACTTTCATTCCTGGGACTACAGGACATACCTGGAGGGGCTTTGCAGAAGGATGAGATACCTGTTAAGCAGGTGGGGCAAGATTCCATGAAACATGGGCTATGGCTATGTGACTCCATTGGGGGCCATAGGCTGGTGAGATGACGAGACCTGGAAAAACTGAGGTTATAAACACACAATAAAAATATCACACTGAACTGATAATAACTGCTATCATAGGCAAGATGAACCCTACGTTTAGTTTCTATAGCAAGAATATTATAATAATATTGTGTTTATAAATTAGATGGAATAGTAGCAAAACATATTTACTGCTTGCTATATGCCAGACCATGCTAAGTTCTTTACTTGATAACCCTAAGGGAGACGCTTATTCATATCTTCTATGCTAAGAAAACCTTGATTTTGTTTGAGACAACAATGCACCAGCCCCAGGTAACTCCTGTTCTCTGTAGTCCCACCTTCTTTTGCGCTAAGAGGTGGCCACATCTCTGTCCAGGAGACCGAAGCAGAAGTCTGCTGGGGTTGGGAGGTGGGGGGCTGGGTTAGGAAACATGCTTCTCCTAGAAGATGACAGGGCAAAACCCCTCACCTTCTTCAGGTCTTTGCTCCAATTGTCACCTTCCCAGTATGACCTGCCCTGAACATTCTGTTCAACTATATACTTCAATTAAAAGAATAATAATAATAGGGCTTCCCTGGTGGCGCAGTGGTTGGGAGTCCGCCTGCTGATGCAGGTGACACGGGTTCGTGCCCCGGTCCGGGAAGATCCCACATGCCGCGGAGTGGCTGGGCCCGTGAGCCATGGCCGCTGGGCCTGCGCGTCCGGAGCCTGTGCTCCGCAACGGGAGAGGCCACAGCAGTGAGAGACCCGGGTACCGCAAAAAAAAAAAATTATAGAGCCTGGTACATAGCAGGTACTCAAAACATTTTTTCTCTTTACCTTTGAGGGAACACGTGAAAATAAAACAGGGAAAATTGCTGGAGAAAGCACAGACCAGCAAGCACAAATGCCCTGGGACAGAAACATGCCTGGCATGTTGGGTACGTAGGAGTCTGGCATGATGGGTGGTGTGATGAGAGGAGGAGAAGGGGAGATGAAACCAGGATGACAGCGGGGAGGCTGACCACATGAAGGCTTGCAGGCCCAGGAAAGCTTTTGGCTCCTACTCTTACTCCAAGTGAGCTGGGAAGCCCCGGAGGAGCTCTGAGCAGAATGACAGCCTCTGGCTTCCATTTAAAACCACCACCTGGCTGCTGTTGAGAGAGACTGAAGGAAGAACCGTCAGGCCACTGTGAAAATCCCAGCTGTCGATGATGGTGGCTTGGACCACGGTGGTAACAGTAAGGAAGGAGAGACATGCTCAGGTTCTGGGTGTATTTTGAAGATGTAGTCAACAGAATTTGCTCACAGATTGGGCGTGGACTGTGAGAGAAAGAGAGAAATGAAGGATGACATCAAGGTTTTTGCCCAAGCAACTAGAAGCAAGGTGATTGGGAGGATTGCAGGAAGCATGGGTTTTGGAGGGAAATTCAGGCACTCAATTTTGGACGTGTTTAAATATGAGATGCATATTATACACCCAAGGAGAGACATTAAGTACTCATATGAATATACAGTGCTTGATTTTACAGGAAAAGTCCAGGCCAGGGATAGAGGTAGTATATAAAGCTATGAGACTGGACGGATCCACCTAAGCCATGGGTGTGGATTTAAAAAAAAAATAAGGAAAGAAAAAAAAAGTTCAAATACAAGGATGAGCCATGGGACATTCCAGTAATGACAGTGACATGTGCGGGGCACCACCACCTTACATGCAGGTGCTCATTTGCCCTTATAAAATGTTACAGAGTAAACACTCTCAACCTGACTCCATAGACAGGGAATGTTTCACAGCTATGCATCATCTGTCCGAAGGCACACAGATGGTTAAGAGCTACTACCTACCTGACTTCTGTGTACATAGCTTTTTTTTTTTTTTTTTTTTTAATATTTACTTATTTGGCTGCGCTGGGTCTTAGTTGCGGCACGCGGGATCTTCTTTGCTGCATGCAGGATCTTCAGTTACGGCATGTGAAGTCTTAGTTGCAGCATGTGGGCTCTAGTTCCCTGATCAGGGATCGAACCCAGGCCCCCTGCACTGGGAGCGTGGAGTCTTAGCCACTGGAACACATTTTACCTCCTCTAGCAACTTATAAACCTTGGCATCATCCTTTGTCTTCCCTTCCCCACCCAATCAGCCTTTCATTTTTTATTTTCACATTAAGCTTCAGGACAGGGTGCCCTAATCTTTTACCTTGAACTATTACAACTGTCTCCTAATAGGATTTCCTGCCTTGAGACTCTCCCACTCTAATCCGTTCCTTATCTTCCTGAGTATAAAGCTGATCGTGTCACCTTCCTGCTTAGCCCTTTCATTAATTCCCCAGTATCTGCAAGCTCTAATCCAGCTTCTTCAGTTTGGTTTACGGGAGCCTTACCATCTGGCTCCAAGCTGCTTCTCCAGTCTCATCTCCTGCCACTCTCCCCGCCACCCACCTCTCACGCTAGTCACTTTCCTGTGACGTTGAATCTGTTACTGAGGTACATCAGGCTCTTTCACAACTCAGTTTCATACGCTCTTTCCTTTTTGTGTCCACACTGGTTAAACCTTCAGTACAATATTGACTAGAAGACACGACAGTGGGCACCATCTCGTTCCACACTTCTGAGGAAAACTTCCAGCTTTTCACCATTAAGTATAACGTTTGTTGTAGGATTGTTTTAGCTACCCTGCATCCGATTAAGGTAGTTTCCTTCTTTTTGTAATTGCAAAGAGTTTATTATCATGAGTGGATGTTGACTTTTAAGGAATGTTTTTCTGCATTTTTTTGGTATCATAAATTCCCTCCTTTAATCAAACATCGATTTATTTTCTATGTGTTATCCATTTCTATGCGTATATTTCTGGATTCCATCTGCTAATATTTTGTTGAGCACATGGCCTGACGATCTGTGCAGTGGCCCAGTGGGAGCACTTTTTGGTGAGGTGACCAAAAGCAACCTGATAATTAGGAGCAAAGTTTGAGCTCCACTCCTGTCTGGGATTAGGGGCTCTGAATGGATGTCAGGTGAGGACTGAGGGTGAATGTCTGAAGCTCTGTATTATTACAGGAAAGTGAAAATTTCATTATCAATAGCTTTTATATTCAGTACAAAGTTTAGTACATATTCAGTCCAAAAACGGAAACAGATATTATTGTTTAATTCAAAAGTTTTAATAGCAGTGAAATAAAAGCTTGATATGCGTAAGTAAACCTTTTTCACATTTAGTTTTGCTAGTTCACCTTACATAAAAAATGATGAGTAAAGAAAAGCCCCACAAAGCCCTCAAAACACCCCTACAGAAAGCTTTTCTATATCATTTCCATGTTTGACATTGTCTCTTCCACTTTGATCAGACCAAGATTGATGAGGATGTTCTTTTCCAGTTCCAAATAACTCTCGTAGTCCATTTTCAATTTGGCTTCCAATTGTTCTTTTGACTTCTGATACGTTTCCTAGGGGGGGAAAAAGCAAGTCATTTGTATAAAACTCTGGCAGCTAGAGATACCAAAGGCTGGGAAAGGGCTATTTTTGAAAGTCTGGCCTGGCTGCTGTTCTCTGGAAGGGCTGTGAGGGGCAGAGGGCAGGGGGGCATCTCTTGCACAGTCAGGGAGAGAGGCTGCTGGCTCTGAAGGGGAGGGGTAGAGATGAGCGGGAGCGGTGTGTGCGGACTCCAGGCATCTCCTGGTGGTGGGGCTGACCCAGTCTGCTGATGGACTGGATGTGGGCTCTCGGGGGCAGGGGCAATCCAGGCTGGCCTACGAGCTCCTGCCACTGATGCAGGGAGGAGCACATTGAGAGGGGAGAGAATAACAATGAAGGGCATTTATTCAGCTAATTTACCCAACACCACTTGCTGAATAATCTGAGTCATCTGTTTCGTTCTTTGATCTGTCAGTGTTCACCTGAGTACTGCTCTGGTTTAATAATCGGGACATTTTAATTTATTGTAATATATGCTGGGGCAGTCATTACGATTTTTAAGATTTTGTTTTTTCTCATCTGTGTCTTCTTTCAGAGGAACTTTAGGGTCACTTCATCTTGGTGTATCATCCTGTGTTGCTTTTGTTTTCTCTCCTCTTGTCCTGTCCCGATCCTAATGTCTTCCTGTGCCTTCTGATGCCTTGTCACAAAGCCCTGTCTTTGTGGATTCCATCAAAGGGACCGGAACTGTATTTTATTCTAGTTTCTTTAGAGAATAATTTGCAAGAGGTATTTTCCTCTTTTGAATATTTACAATGACTGATGTTCTCTTCCCCTTCCTCTGCCATATTCTTTCCGTATGTTTGCTTTTTCCCCTCTCTTAATATCTCTGCTTTCTCAGATTCCTCACGTCTAATCATTATAACTCCTTCATAGCACGGTGAGGATTAAATGAATTATTAAATATGGCAGGTCCTCAGAATGGTACATGCACCCAGTAAGCACTTGTTAGCTACAATAACCAATTCACAAAAAGAGCACGACTTGATAAGGTGAGAGTAGAAAAGTGTTATTCTTCTAACCTTTGTCCTTTACAACATATGTGACAGATTCCATAGCACTTCCTATCATTTTTAGGTATTAGAAATAGTGTCGTTTTCAGGTATTTGAAGACTCAGGCCAGTCCAATATCCAAGTGAAGGCTGCCCCTTGTGGCCCCCACTGCAATGCCCCCCTGTGCACCTCCAGGCTCTTTCTGTAGATTGCCTCACCCCACTTAGAAAGTCCTTTGGGACACCTGATTTGAGCCTAGCTACTTTCAAGTTTCCACCTGGCCCCAGGAAAACTTACCACCCTCACTCTGCCATCAGTACAAGTTCATTGCCCCTGGTCCTCTCTCCACCCATCTGTCAGAGCAGTTTAATCCAATCTTTTGCCTGCAGACTTTCCAACCATAGGAGTCAGGTCCCTGTCCCTGAGTTTCCTAAATTCTCCCTGGACATTCTGCTCTGGTCCCTTGGTAACTCCTAGCTCTTGGATTTCTGTGGCTCAGGAAGCCTCCTGCCAGGTGTACGAGGCCAATGGTCCATCCTGGCCAGCAACCTATCTCTAGCAGTGCTTCTCTTGAAGGTCTCCTCCCAGAGTCTGGGTGGTGTTGCAGAAGTGGGAATGGGGAATACACAGCGCTCCAACACCTCTCTCCAAAAAAAATCCCCTTTTCCAACCTTCTTCCCCATAATTCTTGCCTCCCTTGTGTAGCCTGGAGTGTGGGTCATTGACTAGGGGTTGCAGAATTCTTTTGAATTCTTCCGTCTTCTCTGTCCCATAGAGATGACATAATGAATCATATGGAAACTGCTACTTTTCTCAGTTTCGGGTCTCCAGCTGAAATGCCAGTTAGGAAAATTTCCATTTTGTGTGCTGTTAGAGCTATAATTACTATTATTTTTCAATAAGTGAGCGGTATCCAGATTCAATGTTTGCAAAGAGATGGGTATATGATTTCCCTCACATGTGTGGGTTGAAGTGCACAGCCTAATCCCTGCCAGTTGGGGGGCGTTCATGAAAACCAGCCTTGCTGGACGGGTGTGTGATCGTCCCCTGCCTTCGGTAATGATATTAATAGTGGACACTTCCTATCTGCCAGTTACTGGCTAAGTGCTGTAAATATTTCAACTCATTTAATCCCCGCTGCAATCCTCTGAGGTTGTTAGTTTGTTCCCATTTCCCCTATTATCAGCAGTTGCTTATAAGGAGATGTTTCTGACTAACATTAGTTATTTTTCCTTGGTGACCCTTTTCATTTTCTAAATGTAGCAGAGGAGCCCTTTTAAATGTATTCACTTATCCACAGTCTAGTTCCAGAGAAAACTTGACAAGTGGTAGCTCTACTTTAAGGAGGGTACTATGTCAAATGGAAATGAAGTTACAAGAAAGTGGAAAAGTTTTGGAAACTCAAAAGCATCATACAATTCCAAGATATGATTATTATAATATTCAAGTGTTTTAAAAGTACTTCACATTGTAAATTATTTTTGGATTATCCACAATTCTATGTGGATAATTAGCTGTCACTATGTTATTGAAACACTCCTAGTAATCGATGATTGCTGGTGTAGGAAAGGGTGGCAGATTATCTCCCATGGCAGAATTTCACCCAGTGTTTGTGGTTGTGCAAAAGAACAGACCAAGACCAATTTTTTTTTTTGTAGCAAAAGAAAACAAAGAAAAGTTAATTAATTGGTGTTCTTTTATACCTTGTCACCACTAAACAATGTTTTTAAATGATGCTCCCTCTGTTTTTGTTCCACTAATTTATATATATCAATGTGATAACGTTAATCTATTTGCTAATGCAGTACATTAAAATATTTCCACATGCCTGTGCTTTTAATTGAGACCTAGGGTCTTACATGAGTAATTACATTGGAGGAGGCTATATATTTGGCTATAAGGAAACGACAGGCGGTGATGAAATTGTTGGTGACAAAAGGGCAAGGAAGGGAATGAGCAAGAGATAAGTGGAAATATGGACTGAGATGACCTCAAGTGAGAAAGACAGAAGAGCTGAATTCACAGAATATTTCAAGGCCCCAAATTCCAGGGGTCAAGGGAAGACCAACAGAGTGATGGAATTCACATCAAACAGAGGGGCTGAGGAAGAGGATGGGGGCTTCAGAGATTTAGGTTCCTTTCTGGTAAATTTTTTTTTTTTTTTTGCGCTACGCGGGCCTCTCACTGTTGTGGCCTCTCCCGTTGCGGAGCACAGGCCCCGTACGCGCAGGCTCAGCGGCCATGGCTCACGGGCCCAGCCGCTCAACGGCATGTAGGATCTTCCCGGACCAGGGCACGAACCCGAGTCCCCTGCATCAGCAGGCGGACTCTCAACCACTGCGCCACCAGGGAAGCCCTGCACTGTTTTAATGCATTATTCACTAGATGTTAAAATTCTATGAAATGAAAGCATTCGAATTTGAATCTTTGTATCTATAATTGGTATTTAGATACCACTGTATCTAAAGGCCTTTGAAATATAGAAAATTTCAGAAACTTAAATTGGGTAGAATCTCACTAGGTGTGTCCAACTGGTTGTTCTGACTCGTAGTAAGCTAGGAAATCAGAGAAATGCCCCCTTGACTCCCATCAGAATAAGAGAAGAATGTAAAAAGGCAAAATTTTTCTATTAAAATTGTGGAATAAGCCAAAGAAATATATTCTCACTGGCATTAGAGGAAAGCAATTTTTGTTTCTGAAATTTAACTTACAACTTTTTTCTTCTCCATTTCCATTTCTTTCTTTTCTTCTTCCCGAATTTTTTTGCGCTGTTCTACATATTCCAGATGCTTGACTTCTCTTTCAAAGTAGTGGCTTATACTCGATACCTGTTAGAAACACAGGCCCATGAGAGGGGGACCCACATGGAAGCCCCCATGTTCTTCATGAGGCTCTGAAGAATTTCTGCTGCTTGTAAGTTATTAGCTAGATTACCTGCTGCTTGTAAGTTATTAGCTAGATTACCTGCTTTGGGATAATGCCCACAGGCCCACTATCAGAGGAACTAGCTAATTTGGGGGCTACTGGGCTAAGGTTTAGGGGCCTGCAAATTGAGGGATGGCAGGAAAGGAGTGGGACTGGAAGGAGAGAGCTGCAAAAAAATTGCAATTTTGTAGGAGAAATATTCAGGGATTGCTCCCACCCCCCTTCTTTCCTTCTCACTTTTAAGACTAAGTAAAGTTTCACATCATCAAACAAACTTGGAAAACCCAGATGAGGATGTCAATGGAAACCGTAAAGGGACTGGAAGCACAGTTGAGTTCCTGGTCCCCTGGAGAGTTTAGTGTGTGGACGTTAAGAAATGAAGCAGGGAAGTCAGCAGAGACCTTGGGCAAGGCCACCAAGGGAAGGAAAGTTTTTTGCCTACCACTAACTAGGGTGATGTTGTTGGGACTTGCAACAGATTGCAATCTATATGTTTAATGTTGGTTGTATACATATTTATGTATTTCTACATATTGATCTTCTTTTTATAACCTAATTATTAACACTGCTTGAAACCCTTGGGTGGGGTGCATGGAGTGGCAGAATATTGCCACTTCAGACCTGCTGCCTGCAGCACACCAAGTTGGGGAAGGACGGGTGGAGGCTGGCAATGGAGAGATGCATAAAAATGTCAGCTGGGCCCTCTGGGAAGGATATCACTGAAATAAGGGTCCCACGCTTAGGTTACAACGTGAAAATAACATCTTATGATTATGAATCCCCAAATGAATTCCTCTCTGAATCTGGGCTTCATTTACTTGGCCTTTCTTTTGCTGCATGCTTGTTTTTTTTTTTCCCTAGCTTTAAACCATTTATCTCATAAAACAGAAATACATCCCCTTTTTAAAAAATTTTATTTTATATTGGAGCATAGTTGATTAACAATGTTGTGTTAGTTTCAGGGGTACAGCAAAGTGATTCAGTTATACATATACTTCTATCTATTTTTTTTCAAATTATTTCCCCATTTAGGTTAACATCCCCTTATTTTTGACTGCATGATTCTTTTGTTCTCTTAAAGAGTAAAAATGCTGTCATTTCTGAACATACTTCTAAAACATGCCTCAGCAGTATCTGATCACGTAAATCCTCAAAGCCAAAAGTTACTAACCTCATTGGTGGAAGGGTGACTTAGTGTCCAAGGAATTTCCAATATATGCAATGTTCCATAATAATCAGCTATGGCTATAAATTGCTGCTTAGCTGAAAGATTAAAAAAATGTGGGAGAAAAACAACTCTGCAATCAGAAAGCCACTTTAGAGGTTAAACATGTGCTGTGTTTTTGTTTTGTGATTTCCCAAAGGACCTGTTGTGGTTACAATGATCTTGGCTGAGACCCTGAGTCTTTGTCAGCCACCCTGCTCACCCCCAATCATGTTTTCTCAGCCTCTATATAAGGAGTGTGGCTCCTAGCTGAGATTGACCCTCTCTGACTGGATCCACTGGGCAGATTTGAAAAGAAAGCAGGGACAATACATGGAAGATTTTCAAAAAAAAAATCATCATGCCAATTTTCACCAAAGACATAGTAAGGGCTAAAGGATGCCGTTATCCAGATGAATTTCAAAGACACAGCCAGAACCAGTTTTCTTATTATAAAAACAAATTGCTTCCTTTGATCATTTAAAATGGATATAAAACACGAATGTGTTTGAAAATTTTAATTTTCTCTCTCATCAACTTTTTTCTTCTCATTTTCAGCAGGTCTGGTTCAAATTGCTAAATCCTAGACTTGTAATCCCTGGAGGTATACAAAAGCAATGTTTTGTAGCAAAGATGGGAAAACACACTTTGGTGACACATACGGCCGAGTAGTATTAGTCAGACTCTGACACTCTTAGAGATTCTGAAGACTGTGTTTCTAAATGTAATGTTTCTTCTGAGAAAGAAATGAATAGAAAGACAATTTTATGCCTGCACATCTTTGGAAACAAAGGGAAAGTTCTTTGAAATGGAGCAAATATACACTGAATTTGGGTAGAAAGTATTACTTGGGTGAGACAGAGAAATTGGGACAAAGGATATAAATTACTTTTCCATCGACACATTCTTAAATTTCTGCTTGCTCTGTTATACATTATTTTTTTCCTCTTAATGAGTTTAAAAGTTGTAGTTTAAAGAGATATATGACCCCGCAGAGTCATTTGATCTCAAGAAGGAAACTGCTTGATATTGTCCAGTGGAGGGCCATAAAGTGACAAAATATTGAAAATTTGTGACATAATGAAAAATTAAAAGTACAGAACTTATTCTATTTGGAAAAGAAGCAGCAAAAAGTAGCAAAGATTTAGGGTTCACCCTGTGATTTAGGGACCCGGAGAGGGTGAGAAGGATGCTTTTTTTTTTTTTTTGCGGTACACGGGCCTCTCATTGTTGTGGCCTCTCCCGTTGTGGGGCACAGGCCCCGGACGCGCAGGCTCAATGGCCATGGCTCATGCGCCCAGCCGCTCCGTGGCATGTGGGATCTTCCCAGACCGGGGCACGAACCCGTGTCCCCTGCATCGGCAGGCGGACTCTCAACCACTGTGCCACCAGGGAAGCCTGAGAAGGATGCTTTTTATTGTGTGGTTTAAAATCAGCCTCTGCTTGACATACTAAAATGTGTCTCAGAAATAACTGTTGATGAAGAAAATAGTGAGAGAAACTCAGGTTGTATCCAGAATTTGAAAAGGGAAAGGAAGGGGAATGATGGGAAGGAAAGAGAAAGGAAGGGGAAGAGATGGAATGGGAAGAAAAATCTTGAGAAGAAACATCAGAGGCTTTCCAGTTGAATGTCAAAATGTTCCTAAGCTAGCCCCAAAAGGCAAAATGACTTAGCTCATTCAATCAGAATTAACATACCAGAAAATGTCCAGGGTTTGATGTATGTGATCATAGTTATACAGATGTTTTGTGACTGGGCTGGTTCGTGGGTTTTCTCCAGAAGGTCCCAGATATCGATGTATCCATCTTCTCGGCCAATGTAAAAGACTCCAGGCCTTGTCAGGGACCAGTGCCCTGAGGTGTACCTTTTTGGTGCACAGGATGACTGAAGGAGGGGTCCAGTCTAAAAATAAATTAAAAAAAAAAAACAAATTAAAAGCTTTTGTTGTTATCTGAGAGGTATTCACAATGATTTTTTAAAAGTAAAACTCAGATGGCTATGATTATATAAAAGATCAAACCTTCCAATCGAGCTATTTATGGTTCTAATAATCCAACTGCTGCTAAATCCCATTGCTCTTTCTATGGAGATTGATGGACACTGGATAAGTAAAGATTATAAGCAAATTTTGCCTATATCTTTATTTTCCTGTCAGGTGCCTGCTCACCATGGAAATAGCTCTGGTGGGCAGGAAAAGGGAATGAAAAGTCAATTCTATCTGTGAGCTGCATCCAATGGCTTATTAATATTATTTGGGAGAGATTCTGGACCACCAAAGCAACATAAGATCATCTTATCTTTTCTCTATTTTGGGGTAATTTGCCTTCTTTGGGAGGTTTTCATAGAGACTGAAGATCAGAATGTACTCTCTTCCTACCGTCATGCTCCGCCTGGGCTCATTCACCTACTTGCATCTGCGGGACTAAACTAAGTCATGGAGCTGCTTTCCACCTTCCCATACATGTAAACAAAACCTTCCTACAGGGAACAAAGAAGGTCACCAATTCACGGACTCCTTAGAGGCAACAGGCCAAACCTGTTCTTGCTCGGCTCCTTCAGTTTTGGTGGATAACCAGGTTCCTGACCCCTGCATGGTCTTTGGACAATCTTGCCTACATTTCTTTTGTCTTTCTCTTTAACTGCAAAACTAATGTTTGCTTGTTGTAAAAAAAAAAAAAAAAAAAGAGCATACAAAAGTACATCGTTATAAAGTAGAAGTCCTTTTGCGGATGGACACTTAAGGAGTTTTCAACTTTTTTCAATGACAAACTTGTACATATATTACACACATTACTTTTTTGAGTATTCCTGTAAGTTAGAGTCCCAGAAATAAAAGGAAAAAAAAGTGTTAGGTCAAAGAATACATATATTACAGCTCTGAAATATACACACACACACATATATATATGTATATATATATATATATATACACATACTTTTTTACAGATTTTGATAATTTTCTTAAGTAGCTCATGAGAGGGACATATCCTACTGATTTTCCCATGCCCTTGCTTCACTAGATTTTACCAGTCTTTCTAGTTTTTGGCAGTTTAGCTTCTGTCTGCCTGGACCCAGGCCCTGTCCTAATCAGGACCACTGGATTCTTGGCACTGCCTCACCTTGACCCATGCACGTCTCTGCCTGCCTGGTGAGGGACCCCTTAGCTTTCCTAGTCCCACTTTCTGAGCCTCCTGACAAATTGCCCAGTGCAAGAGCAGTGACAGACCCATTGCTTCTCCTTCAACTTTGTGCCATAATCAGCATTCCATCTTGTATTTTAAGCAGAGGGAAAAACATAAATCAGGGGAACTGCCCATGATATACACAGTATTTTGAAGAAAAGACTGTTTGGTTTCAGAGAACAAAAGACTTGTAAATGTTTCCTTCCCTCAGGAAAGAAAAGCAAATGGTTGTGTTTTCCAAAGGCTTGCAGTGGTTCTGCTGACAGGCTGGGGCCCAGGCCATCTGTTCCAATTTCTCTAAAAAATGTCCCAAAGGCATTGCTATGTCAGAACAGTCTGTTTTTCCTATTGTTTTTCTCAATAACAAAGGACCACACACCCACTCTTCCATTTTGCAGGCAACTTACCATAATACCTTCTTTCCAGATGGCCACGTTCCAACCCCCAACAGTGAGGATAATGTCCTTGTAAAAAGGTGATCTCTGAACAGTGTGGACACCTCCATCATGGACTGTGTAGAGGCTCAAGGGCTTCTTTGCTGTTGGAGTGGAAAAGGCCATTTCACCTTTTATAACACTTTACATTCCTGCAATGAAGAACGGGCAGACTTCCAATGGACAGATAGGTCCCGATTAATGAGGTCCAAGAGTGGAGAACCAGAGGTCAGTTGTGGTGAATGGAACTGTCAAAGGACAGCTCCTCCTCTTTTTTAAGGAAAGTCCAGGGAAATTCCCATCAAGGCTACTTTTCAGGCTCAAAGGAACACTTCCTGTTCTTATTCATTCACTCATTTATTAGTCTATCAGTTAGTCAATAGTATATATTGTTAGTCAATAAATAATTGTGGATTGTTTGTATGTACCAGGTACTGTAGATGGATGGGTAAACAATGGTTAATAAACAAACATGATCTGTCCTCTTGGACCTTACAGTCCAGTGGAAAGACAGATACTCAACAAACAAATCCCAAGGTATATAATAAAAAAAAATGTGAAAAGTATTATGAAGTAAAAAATATCACAAGAAAGAATAACAAGGGACATTCGTAATTTAGGCTGAATGGTCAGAACAGGCTTCTCTGAAGATGAGTCATTTAGGCTTGAGTTCGTCACGGGAAGATTTTAGTGTGGAGTAGCATTCCAGACGGAAGGAAGAATACACACCAAAGTCCTGAGAAGTGTTTAGTGCATTTATTATTTTGAGGAAGGCAATAGGACTGGAGTCTGATAATCCCAGGGTGAGACATAGGAAACAAATGGAGACCAGGAGAGTCCAGACCTTGCAAATCTTTGCTAGGAAAAACATTTAGATTACATTCTAAGTGTAATTTTTTTAATGAGCCCTTTAGGCCTAGAAGACTATCTGATTGACATATGAAAGGATTCTCTGGTTGCTGTGGCGAGAATGGAGCAGAGGCAGGTAAAAGCAAAGAGGGGACACCATGGGAGGTTGTTGCTGTAGTTCTAGCGAGAGAGGATGGTGACTTGGATGAAGGTGCATGAAGGAGTGGATAATCAAGAAACACTTGCAAGCTAGAGTTGACAGGGGGGGTGAGAGATGAGTGCTGAGAATGGCAGCCAGATTTCTGGTAAGAGCAACAGGCTCTCTGTACTTTCCATTTATTGCAACTGGGAAGATTAGAGGACAAGCAGATTTGGATATTAAGATGAAGGCTTCCCCGCTGCCTCTGCCCCAGGCACCGGGGTCCTTCTGCTCCCCTGGTCTGCCTACTCAGCCACGGCTTGGGTTTCCTCTCCCCGGTCCTGGCTTTGGAGCTGGCTGCTCCTTATTCCTTGCTGCCCATACCCACAAGCCCCAGGGATGGCCATAAAAATATGTGCCTGTCCAGGCCAAACCACAATGTGTGGCTATTTTATACTAAAACCACGAATTTACTCTGAAACTTATATTAACAGCTATGTGAAGGTTGGAACTTTTTTTCTCAGAACAACAATGTAACATTAAGCAGAAACAAAGCTACCATAATCTTGTAAAAAGCTGATACAGTGTCAAAGAGATACTTGTCCACCCATGTTCATAGCAGCATTATTTGCAATACCGAAAAGACAGAAGCAACCCAAGTGTCCATCAATGGACGAATGGATAAACAAAATGTGGTATATCGATACAGTGGAATCTTATCCATCCTTCAAAAGGAAGGGAATTCTGACATACGCTACAACAGGAATGAAAATTGAGTATATCATTTTAAGGGAAATAAGCCAGTTACAAAAAGGCAAATACTGGGACTTCCCCGGCAGTCCAGTGGTTAAGACTCTACCTGCCAATGCAGGAGGCACGGGTTTGATCCCTGGTTGGGGAACTAAGATCCCACATGCCGTGTGGTGTGGCCAAAAACTTAAGAAAAAAGGCAAATACTGTATGACTCCACTTACATGAGGTACTTACAACAGGTACATTCACAGAGATAGAAAGTAGACTGGTGGTGGCCAGGAGCTGAGGGGAAAGAGGAGTGGGGAGCTAGTGTTTAACAGGTACAGAGTCTCGAAAAGAGTTCTGGAGATTGGTTGCACAACAATGTGAATGTACTTAACTCCCCTGAACTGTACTTAAAAATGGTTAAGATGTTAAATTTCTTGTTTATGTATATCTTTATATCAATGTGAAAACTATTTGAAAAAAGTGAATACAGTAAAAATAAATAAGTTTAAACATAGCTCTTCTAGGTTAAAAAAGACCAATTTTCTTCTAACCAGAGCTCCATCTTGAAGACAGCACAGAAGCCTTATTTCTAAGGGCCCCTTGAAGTGATCTGGAGGATTTCTGGGAAGGCAGGAGACCCCTGGAAGCTAGCAGCTTTCTTCTTGCTGTTGCTTGTGTCCCTCAGATCCTGGTTTTGTCCTTGGTGAGCCGGGCTTTCCTACACCACCTCACTCTGGCGAGCAGGGCTATCCAGGAGTCTAGAAGCCCTCTGCAAAATGTAATGACCACCAGTGATAGGAATATAGATAGCCATCAAGATTTGTACTTTTAACATGTTAGAGGTTCTCAGCCCATATAACTTTTTCTTCCTTTTGTCCTTTGGAAGTCCTTAGAGCCATTCAGCAGTAAATGGAGCTGTCCTTAAGTTATTAAATGAAATTCCAGAGCCCCCAGCCAGGTTATTATAAGAAACTTACAATAAACAAAACAGTAGTTTTCCAGAGTCATTATCTAATGAAGGATTTAGTATACTGATATGGTTAAGAGCACAGACCGTCTGGGTTCAAATCCAGTGTTGCTGTGAGGATTAACCCATGGAGAGTATTGAGTGCCTAACACATGACGTGTGCCAATTTGTGAGTTGAGTACATGAGATGATTATGTTAACCGTCATCGTCATCAAATACATCAGCCTGTATTTCTTGGCTTGTCACTTAGATCATCTGTTTGATTTGGACTTCTCCATCACACACAGCTCAGTCAGGGTAATCTGTCTTTCAGAAGTTTCTTCTTAGAAAAGGAAATTCTCCTTTCTGCCTTGTTGTATATTTGAGATAAGAACATGGGGCTCCCAGCAGATCAAGAAAAAATGGCCCCCAGTATTTGCCTCATCTTTACCCAGGAAACCTCCATGGTGTTTATGAAAGACATCAGGCTGGTAGCTTCCAAGGAAAACACTGCCAGTTCACAGAATGTTAAGTAGGGCATGCAATTTACAGTTCAGCATGTCTACACATTGACTTTCCCTGAACTTCAACCATTATCCAATGGAAGTAACAGTGTCATTTGGCTTTCCATGTTACAAAATACTTGACTGGTAATTTTAAACTATTAAGATGACTTAAAAATAGCCTTTAAGTAGGTGGTTAGAGCTATTTCTCGTTTTTTTGGAATGAATTACATGTCAAGAAATTAACAGCAACTTCTCTTTTTCTTTCCCACTCACATCCCACTGGTCACAAAGTCCTGGCGTGATGACTCGTATGTCTCTCTCTCCCTCTTGTACTTCCTCTGCTGGACATCCTTGTCACCCTGCCTATACATCAGTCCTCTCCATCTCTCATCTAGGCTATTGCAACTGGCCATCCTACTTCCCACCAATTAATTAATCCCTGCTCTCCTGACAGAGTGATTTTCTGATTATACTGGTGGTACTAGGATAAGGTCCACAGGTTAGTAAAGCACTCAAGGCTCTTTGCCATCTGGACTCAAATGTCCTTCCTGGCACCTCTCCTGCTGCTGTTGCCCTCTCTGTTACCATGCTTTGGCCAGAAGATCTCCCTGTTTACTAATTGTGCACTGCTCTTCTGAGCTTCCATGTTTTTGCACTTGTTCGTCTTTCTACCTGGAATGCCTTTCTCCAGCTGGAAACTTGCAAACCACCCACCTGGGCGTGTCCCTCACACCTCTGTTCATCTGCCCAGAGTCTGGGCCCCGGGAGCAGGGGAACACGTGGGCACGACCAGTCCCAGCCCCAAAGGAGGGCCCTAGAGTTAACTTCTCCCATACAGGGCTGAGGTCTGCAAGATCATGGTAAATTTAGCTTATAATTTCATGCTGACTCAGAATTTCCACATAGCTGAGTTACTGGGTTGTTGAATTATTGAAACAGCATGGTTATTTTAAAACTGAATTGTCCAAGGGTCTCCGTAATTTAAGTATCAATACATCAGTGCTCCTCAAATTTCAGTGTGAAAACAAATCTCCTGGAGAATTTTATTAAAATCTGTATTCAGATTCAGCAGGCCTGGGGTAGGATCCAAGATTTTGTTTTTCTAACAAGCTCCCAGGTGACAACTGTGCTGCTTGTCCGAAGCCCTCACTTTGAGTAACAAGTGTAGAGTCAGAACCTCAGGTGCCCTCTCTCGCATTAGCAAGGACAGGGTTACTCGTACTTCGTAAAAAAGAAATAAATTATTAATAACAGAGCAATCACCAAAACTTACTCATAAATCGGCCAGTTTCAGGGTCTCTTTCCATTTTCCAATCTGTGTATATCACTTCACCTTCCTAAAAATATTACAGGTTCCTGATGAGACAACTTAAAAGACAAAAGTCCTCTTATTCATGTGCTAAGACTGACCACGACCCAAACAAACACAAAGTAACAAGTCAATTTAATCAAACAATAATTTGGTGCAGTGTGGAGAGGGAAGGCTCAAAATGATTACTTGATTTTATATTAAACAAAAAAATGAATTTGTTGAGTTTTTATCTACACACATCGATGGGGAGAACACAGGCAATTACGAAGCTATTCTAGGTACACAAGTTCCAACTGCTGGGTTCCCAAAGTCGTTGTTAACAAAAATTTGTCCCAATAGACTGAAAGCTCCAGAAGGGGAGGGATCTAGTCTGCCTTATTCAGTGATTTGTTCTCAGCATGTTACAAAGTCAGTACTTAATAAATATTCATGGAATAAGAGAGAAAGAGGGAATATGTATGGTACTCATCATCTTTGAAAGTTGAGAAGAGGAAACATCGAGTTCTAGCCAAATGACATAACAAGTAATATGTATTCCAGTTCTACTTATGGCCATTTTAAGGAGAAGAGAAAGAAGAGGGACCTGGTGTAAACAAGAGGCAGAAATTGCCACACAAAGGGGAAAGACAGACAGAACCAGTGAATGAAGAGGTGGGAGAGGTTCAGAGAAAAAATTTAGTCCCAGGCCACCATCTTATAAATGTAAAACCCACATGCAATCTCCTAATCCCAATGTTTTTTTTCATTAAATAATAAGAGGAAAACACAGAGAAGGGTATATATTAAGATGAGTTAAGAGGACTCAGAGGAAGGGGTGGATTGGGATACATAGGTGAGAGAGAGGAGATGGGAAAACATTTGGTTTATGCAAAGTGAAGGACAATCTCATGGGACCAGGGCCACTCATTCATTCACTCATCTGTGCTTTCATTCATCCATGTCAACTCATTTAACAAACAATGACTGTGTGTGGCACTGGAAATTCAGAGTCTGAAGACAAGCCCTCCCTCCCCTCTTGGTACACAGTCTAAGGGAGCAGACAGCCTGGGATGCGTCTACTGTACACCTCTAGCCCATCGCCTGTGGCACATCACCCTTGGAGTTACCATTTCCTGAGCACTCAGTGCTGCTGGAGTTGTTAGGAGCTTTATGTACATGACCCCAGCCCTCACCAAAGTCCTGTAAGAGAGTTAATATCTCCTGGCTTTCACAGCTGGTATGTGGAACTCAGAAACTGAACCGAGTCACGGGAATAATTTGCACCAGGTTAATAAATATGTGTTGAGTGGTGATTACATCACCAGCCACTTGGCTAGAAACCTTAACATCCCTCTCCATCTGGTTACCTAGTTCCGACAATTTCACTGCCCCCATGCCTGTGTGACATTCTCGGCCTCACTGCTCAGGCCCTCTTCACCACTGGGTGGGCCCACCTGAGATCACTGTCTACCAGGCCTCTCTGCCTACAGGGCTCCACTTCCTCCAGCTTCAGCCCTGAGCCAGCCAACCTAGATCCCAGAGAGGCATCCCTTAAACTCTCTATCCAAAGTACAAGGATCAGTCAGCCACGTCAGGGGTTGGCAGGAGAGCGTCCCACTGGATGGGCAGCCCCGCGAGGGCAGGGAATTTTGGATGTCTGTCCTCTGCTATATTCCCTGGGCCAAGAACAGTGCTTGGTATATATTAAATGTTCAGCAAATATCTGCTGAATAATGAATGATATTCACTCCAAGGACTTGAAAGGCAGGAAAGAGTTTGGTAAGAAGAATGAGAGAAAAAATCAGAGCAGACAGAGAGAGTGAGTAGACTGGTGCAGATGGGGGTGGAGAGAGAGAAAGGGGCCAAATGATGCAGAATCTTACATCATTTGGTGTAAGGAGTTTGGATTTTTCATGTGTCACTAAGTAGTCACTAAAGAGGAGTTTAAGCAGAGGGTGTCATGCTTTAATTTCTGCTTTAAGATTTTGTGGTTATTTCTCTTTCTAAAGCTATCATTCTTGGCTTGCAAAACTTTGGTGTGCACAGAGACAAATATTATATGAATCCACTTACATGAGGTACCTAGAACAGTGAAATTCATTGAGACAGAAAGTAGAATGGTGGTGCCAGGAGTGGGAGGCAGTAGGGAATGGGGAGTTACTGCTTTAATTGCTACAGAAGTTTAATTTGGGAAAATGAAATAGTTCTCAAGATGGATGGTGGTGATAGCTACTCAACGATATGAATGTACTTAATACCATTGAACTGTACACTTAAAAATGGTTAAGGGGGACCTTCAAGATGGCGGAGGAGTAAAACGTGGAGATCACCTTCCTCCCCACAAATACATCAAAAATACTTCTACATGGGGAACAACTCCTACAGAACACCTACTGAACGCTGGCAGAAGACCTCAGACTACCCAAAATGGTCTTGGTGCTCCAGCCGGGTGTCAAGCCTGAGCCTCTGAGGTGGAAGAGCTGAATTTAGGACACTGGACCACCAGAGACCTCCTGGCCCCACATAATATCAAATGGTGAAAGCTCCCCCAGAGATCTCCATCTCAATGTGAAGACCCAGCTCCACTCAATGACCAACAAGCTCCAGTGCTGGAAATCCTATGCCAAACAACTAGCAAGACAGGAACAGAACCCCACCCATTAGCAGAGAGGCTGCCTAAAATCATACTAAGTTCACAGATACCCCAAAACACACCACCAGACTGCCCACCAGAAAGACAAGATCCAGCCTCACCCACGAGAATACAGGCATCACTCCCCTCCACCAGGAAGCTTACACAACCCACTGAAGCAACCTTACGCACTGGGGTCAGACACCAAAAACAATGGGAAATATGTACCTGCAGCCTGTGAAAAGGAGACACCAAACACAGTCAGCTAAGCAAAATGAGAAGGCAGAAAAATACACAGCAGATGAAGGGGCAAGGTAAAAACCCACCAGACAAAACAAATGAAGAGGAAATAGGCAGTATACCTGAAAAAGAATTCAGAAATGATAGTAAAGATGATCCAGAATCTTGGAAATAGAATGGAGAAAATACAAGAATTGTTTAACAAGGACCTAGAAGAACTAAAGAGCAAACAAACAACCATAAACAACACAATAAAAGAAATTAAAAATTCTCTAGAAGGAATCAATAGCAGAATAACTGAGGCAGAACACAAAAGACCCTGAATAGCCAAAGCAATCTTGAGAAAGAAAAACGGATCTGGAGGAATCAGGCTCCTTGATTTCAGACTATACTACAGAGCTACAGTAATCAGGACAGTATGGTACTAGCACAAAAACAGATATATAGGTCAATGGAACAGGATAGAAAACCCAGAGATAAAACCACGTACATATGGTCACGTTATCTTTGATAAAGGAGGCAAGAATATACAATGGAGAAAAGCCAGCATCTTCAATAAGTGGTGCTGGGAAAACTGGACAGCTATATGTAAAAGAATGAAATTAGAACACTCCCTAACACCATACACAAAAATAAACTCAAAATGGATTAAAGACCTAAATGTAAGGCCAGACACTATAAAACTCTTAGAGGAAAACATAGGCAGAACACTCTATGACATAAATCACAGCAAGATCCTTTTAGACCCACCTCCTAGAGAAATGGAAATAAAAACAAAAATAAACAAATTGGACCTAATGAAACTTAAAAACTTTTGCAGAGCAAAGGAAACCATAAAAAAGACAAAAAGACAACTCTCCGAATGGGAGAAAATATTTGCAAACGAAGCAACTGACAAAGGACTAATCTCTAAAATATACAAGCAGCTCATGCAGCTCAATATCGAATAAACAAACAACCCAATCCAAAAATGGGCAGAAGACCTAAATAGACATTTCTACAAAGATATACAGATTGCCAACAAACAGGTGAAAGGATGCTCAACATCACTGATCATTAGAGAAATGCAAATCAAAACTGCAATAAGGTATCACCTCACACCGGTCAGAATGGCCATCATCAAAAAATCTAGAAACAATAAACGCCGGAGAGGGTGTGGAGGAAAGGGAACCCTCTTGCACTGTTGGTGGGAATGTAAATTGATACAACCACTATGGAGAACAGTATGGAGGTTCCTTAAAAAACTAAAAATAGAATTACCATACGACCCAGCAATCCCACTACTGGGCATATACCCTGAGAAAACCGTAATTCAAAAAGAGACACATACCACAATATCCACTGAAGCTCTATTTGCAATAGCCAGGACATGGAAGCAACTAAGTGTCCATCAACAGATGAATGGATAAAGAAGATGTGGCACATATATACAATGGAATATTACTCAGCCATAAAAAGAAATGAAATTGAGTTATTTTTAGTGAGGTGGATGGACCTAGAGACTGTCATACAGTGAAGTAAGTAAGAGAAAAACAAATACCGTACGGTAACACATATATATGCAATCTCAAAAAAAATAAAAAGGTTCTGAAGAACCTAGGGGTAGGACAGGAATAAAGATGCAGACGTAGAGAAAGGAGTTGCGGACACGGGGAGGGGGAAGCGTAAGCTGTGACAAAGTGAGAGAGTGGCATGGACAAACATACACTACCAAATGTAAACTAGATAGCTAGTGGGAAGCAGCCGCATAGCACAGGGAGAATAGCTTGGTGCTTTGTGTCCACCTGAAAAGGTGGGATAGGGAGGGTAGGAGGGAGATGCAAGAGGGAGGGGATATATGTATACGTATAGCTGATTCACTTTGTTATACAGCAGCAACTAACACAACCATGTAAAGCAATTATACTCCAATAAAGATGTTTAAAAAAATAAGAAAGAAAACTTATGGATTATGCAGCCAAAAAAAAGGTTAAGATGGTAGATTTCATGTTTATGCATATTTTGTCATTATTGTTATTATGTTCAGTTGTTATTTATCTTTTGAATTGAGTGAGTTTTTCACTCTCTTTCCTACTAGATTGTTCTGGCCTAACAAAGCAATATATTTTCTTAGTAAATCTCTAACACTTCACATGGTTTCTTCCATACGGTATAGGTGTTTGATAAATATTTGCAGGCTGATCAAAAAATTATTAGTAAAAAGAGTCATACCTAATTTTATAGACTTTTCCACTTTTGTTCAGGAACATCTCAAATATGAAGGTATGAGGCACTGAGGTTAAAACTTTTAAATGCAAGCAAGCGTATAAAAATATGAAAACAGTATAAGTATTGTAAGCCAAAGGATAGAAGACTACAAAAAATATTGTAAGTTCTCAAAAGACAAACATACTGTAGAGGTCATAATCACTTATTTCAATGTAATTTAGAAGCAGATAATTCCAACTCACCTCTGTTCCCACAAAGAACTTGGTGCAGAAGTCATCTATTGGCTTGAGATGATTGCCCAACCCAGCTTCCAGATTCTGGTATGGGTTCATTTCTCCTGCTTTCATTGCTTTGCTTTGGGCTAACATTTTGTCTTTTGGAGGTGTATGGATAGAAGAAACACATATTTACACTGAAAGATATTCTAAAATATAGTTAGTCTGTATTCTCTGTCCTTTGTGACACATATCCGCCCCATTTCCTCCCCAGTGTGGTGGGCGTAAGTCCAAGCGTTTTTAGATTTCTAATTTAGCAGTAGAATGCCTTTTTCAAACCAAAGTTTGTGTGGACTCCCCTGCCTGTAAAACTGATCAAAGCTGCACTGCTCTGGTTGAAGTGTTTCATGGGTGGGAAAGGGAAGATTCCTCTGCCCACTTTTCAGGGGCTCTAAAAGTTTCCATAACACAGTTTGAAAACCAATTCTACATCATTTACATCATTTCAGAATTATTTACAGTATATTGGACACAAAATACATCCTCTGGGTTAAATAACACCCTTGATTTTCTTAATAAGTCATTGGTATTTCTCTTGACTTGTTAACACCCTTGATATTCTCTAATGAGAAACTCATGTCATTTTTATTCAGTTGGCATCATATAGCAATTTTTCAAATAATTTAAGGTTAGTCTCTCAAGTACCCAAAATTTTTTAACTTCTAAAAAATAAATCCATCTAAAATGTGTTACTTGTTTGTTATAAACACAGCGTATGGAACACAATTTAATGTTTGCTGATTAGTTCAGGTTTATTATTTACGAACATCAATGATGGTCCTATATTACAGCTATCCATGCAAACAGTAAGAGCACAGTTAATCTGGGGTCTGAAACTCAAATGTTATCTGGAACTTCTTTCTTTTTAAAAGTATCTGGTGTCAGTCAGATACTTTTGTTATCTAAAATTAATAAATGTTATTTGTTGAGACCTGAAATTAATAAATGTTATTTGAAGCTTTGGAAAAGAGAGAAAAGCATGAATAAAATAACAAAAATCCTTCATTATCATATTTCCCAGAGGTAACCACTATTAAAATATTGGTATATTTTTCCCTCTATTACTTTTTGGTGAATATATATAGACTATTTTTTAAGTGAGTATTCTAGCTTTTTATCCTGATTTTCTATTCTCTTAAAGATATATCTGGGGCATTTTCCCAAATCATTTATTTGTTTTTAAATGTGATATTAAATTTCTGGGAAAGGTCATAAAGAAATATAAGCTCACAATACTTTACTCATCACACCTCCTTAATGCATTCTCTGGGTTGTATCAATCATGGGAAAATCAACTAACAAACATATACATGAAAACTAAGACAGGAGAAGAAAACTTCAGCTATACTAAAAATACACATTGCATTTCAAAAAACTTTTGAAAGTAATTCCAGACAAAAGTAAAAGATAATCATCATGATTTAGTAGGTACAGTCAACCAACACTTCCTTTGGGATCTACACGTTTTGAGCAGTCCCTTTCATATTGGGTAAGACATTAAAAACAAGTACCAAAGTAAGCCAAACATGGAAGCTTTAAATAGCTGTATTATGAAGTATCATCAACATTTTAAGAAATAACTAGGCACATTCAATCACATTGTTCTTACTAAAAGATATTATTCATAATACATTTAGCAAGAGCAAAAAGGCATTTCGTACCCATTTAATACATAAAATTAAAATCATTAAAATATTTATTTCAAATTCTTCACTCTCATTTTTGTCTGTTTTTCTCTTTTTAAAATCATGTGCATAAATATGTTAGTAGAGTAGAACATGTGTATAATTTGTAAATAAATACATGTTCACTGGGGATATGTGCTCAAAAACGTTTCCTGAGGGGGTTCAAGATAGAAAGATTTGGAACCCTCTGGCCTAACAAGGGGAGCCAAGAGCCTGATCCAGGGGTCACCACTGGTAATGAAAAGGAAAAGGCAAATGTTCAATGCATTGTAAACAAAGACTTAATTACCCTGTGTGAGAGACTGGGTATGGCGGCCTTGGGAGACAGGCAGGGATGACTCACGTTATGGGTTCTGTTCCAGACACACTGACGTTGTAGGATTAGGCTGGGTTCAATCCCAAGAGATGGTGAGAGGCGAGACTTAAGGATTCTCATCAGAGGTGAGAGAATACACTGTGTTACCAAAGGCAGAGTGCGTAAAAAGGAAAGCACACAGCTGAAGTTAGAGTTTGAGGTATATTCATGATGAGAGGGCAGTAAGGTGAAACGGAGGCAGGAAAGAGGAAAGAAACTGAAGGAGGATCAGGAAAATCACAAAAGCCAAGGTGTGAGCTCCAAGAAAAGGGGCTTAGTTGATAGAGTTTAATGTGATGGTCAAAGAGGATGAAGCCAGAGAGAAATGTTATCATCAACTGCATTTACTCAGACTTGACCGGAATAACTTGGATATTTATTCAATTCAATGTCATCCTCATGGGTCATGGATTTTCCATCACCAGGAATAGTAATAATAATAGCAGCTAACATTTACTGAGTGCTTACTACATGCCAGACACTAAACTGTGTGGGCTAAACCATTTCATTCAGTTCTCACAATAACTCCTGAGGTGGTAAAGCATTAATCCTCCTCCCTGGGTGAGTAAACTGAGCCTCAGAGAGATGCAGTGGCTTGCCCAAGGGCTCACGTATGTTAGCTAACATTTATTGTGAGTTGATGATGGGCTGTTCTTAGAGCTTTACATGTGTTAACTAATTTTATCTTCACAACACTCTAAGAGGTAGTTACATTTATTATTTACTCCCCTTGTCTTCATCTCTCCCTTTTCAAACAGGTGGGAAAAAAAAAGTAAGGCACAGAGAGATAAAGCCATTCGATCTGTTCAAATAATAAATTGTGGCTTTGTGATTTAAACCCAGACTCCAGAATCCAAATCCTAATGTATTCTGACACATTGCTTAGAAGAATATAATGGAGGTTTTGAAGATAATTCCCAAAGAGGCATTCCAGAACCATTTAGAGCAAAGGTTTGTATGGAAACACAAAAGACCCCGAATAGCCAAAGCAATCTTGAGAAAGAAAAATGGAGCTGGAGGAATCAGGCTCCTGGACAACAAAGCTACAGTAATCAAGACAGTATGGTACTGGCACAAAAACAGAAATACAGATCAGTGTTACAGGATCGAAAGCCCAGTGATAAAACCATGCACATATGGTCACCTTATTTTTGATAAAGGAAGCAAGAATATATAATGGAAAAAAGACAGCCTCTTCAATAAGTGGTGCTGGGAAAACTGGACAGCTACATGTAAAAGAATGAAATTAGAACACTCTCTAACACCATACACAAAAATAAACTCAAAATGGATTAAAGGCCTAAATGTAAAGCCAGACACTATAAAACTCTTAGAGGAAAACATAGGCAGAACACTCTATGACATAAATCACTGCAAGACGCTTTTTGGCCCACCTCCTAGAGAAATGGAAATAAAAACAAAAATAAACAAATGGGACCTAATGAAACTTAAAAGTTTTTGCACAGCAAAGGAAAACATAAACTAGACAAAAAGACAACCCTCAGAATGGGAGAAAATATTTGCAAATGAAGCAGCTGACAAAGGACTAATCTCCAAAATATACAAGCAGCTCATGCAGCTCAATATCGAATAAACAAACAACCCAATCCAAAAATGGGCAGAAGACCTAAATAGACAATTCTACAAAGATATACAGATTGCCAACAAACAGGTGAAAGGATGCTCAACATCACTGATCATTAGAGAAATGCAAATCAAAACTGCAATGAGGTATCACCTCACACCGGTCAGAATGGCCATCATCAAAAAATCTAGAAACAATAAACGCTGGAGAGGGTGTGGAGGAAAGGGAACCCTCTTGCACTGCTGGTGGGAATGTAAATTGATACAGCCACTATGGAGAACAGTATGGAGGTTCCTTAAAAAACTAAAAATAGAACTACCATACGACCCAGCAATCCCACTACTGGGCATATACCCTGAGAAAACCATAATTCAAAAAGAGACATGTACCACAATGTTCATTGAAGCTCTATTTGCAATAGCCAGGACATGGAAGCAACCTAAGTGTCCATCGACAGATGAATGGATAAAGAAGATGTGACACATATATACAATGGAATATTACTCAGCCATAAAAAGAAACGAAACTGGGTTATTTGTAGTGAGGTGGATGTACCTAGAGTCTGTCATACAGAGTGAAGTAAGTCAGAAAGAGAAAAGCAAATACCATGTGGTAACACATATATATGGAATTTAAAAAAAAAAAAAAGGCACTTCCCTGGTGGCGCAGTGGTTGGGAGTCCGCCTGCCAATGCAGGGGACACGGGTTCGTGCCCCGGTCCGGGAAGATCCCACATGCCGCGGAGTGGCTGGGCCCGTGAGCCATGGCCGCTGAGCCTGCGCGTCCGAAGCGTGCACTCGCAACGGGAGAGGCCACAACAGTGAGAGGCCCGTGTACCGCAAAAAACAACAACAACAAAAAACATATGGAATGTTTTAATATTGCTTTGAAAATGTCTATAAAAATTCAGTGATTCCATTTTTTTTAGCATGAGGTCTTGGGTTGTATCTATGAAGCACACAGCTTCAAAGTGAATTTTGCCCAAGCTGGGTATTAGTTGTATAATATGTTTTTCTTCGATGTCCTATTATTTAACTGAACATTGAACAATTTATAAATGTAAATCCTTTTGATAAGGCAAATGTTTGAAAAATACTTCAGTTGCTAGTGATTCTCGTACATTTTCATTATGCATTGCTCTCCAGGTGGGATATTAATCCACAACTTTATTCAAACAGTTTTGACAGCTCACATGCATACCCTTCAATTACTTCACAAAGGTGTATAGGTTGAGATATATTTAAAAGTCAAGGGGCTTCCCTGGTGGCGCAGTGGCTAAGAATCCACCTGCCAACGCAGGGGACAAGGGTTTGAGCCTTGGTCCGGGAAGATTCCCACATGCCGCGGAGCAGCTAAGCCCGTGTGCCACAACTACTGAGCCTGCGCTTTAGAGCCCGCGAGCCGCAACTACTGAAGCCTGTGCTCTTAGAGCCTGTGCTCCACAACAAGAGAAGCCATGGCAATGAGAAGCCTGCGCACTGCAATGAAGAGTAGCCCCTGCTCGTTGCAACTAGAGAAAGCCCGCATGCAGCAACGAAGACCCAACACAGCCAAAAAACAAAAAAAAAGTCAATTGTTCTTTCTTTCCTCAGTTTTCTCATGGTGTTGTATAAATATTAATTTTTCTGTTCTATTCTGATTGAGAATGGTAATTTGTTTCTGAGCACTTCATAACTTAGTTTGCTAGACTTGAGATGCATTCCATTCTGTAGAGTTATTCTTGACCACATACATATTCATTAAGTGAGCTTTGTTAAATTTTTTAGTGTAATGAATTTTCAAAAATATATGAATGTACTCAATAACTGTGAAATTGAATTGAATTGAGTTCTGTCAAGTCTTTTGTTGTGTATAGGCAGTTTTAGTGTGTTGGCTATAGCGATTACAGCCTTTGTAAAGTTCCATATTGGAGGGTTTGCTTTTCTGTATTTTTTTTTTTTTTAATTAGACTATCCTAGCAAGTATTCACCTTAGACGTAAGGAACTACTAACACCTGAACTTCATTAGATGCCTTTTTAATAAGAAAAAGCAGTTACCTTGTGCTTTGTAAAGAAGACTGCCTTCACTCAGGCTTAACTTGGTTGGGCAGTGGTCTAAAGTTGTTTCACCTTTAGACAGTCTTATCTTTTGAGAGAACATACAAGAAAGATTATTTCCATATATCCTTAAATTATCCATGGCTGGTTTATTCTTGCTTTTCCCTTCTGCCCCCAGATCTCTATGTCCCTACTTCCCTCTCCTTCTCCCTTCTCCCTCAGATTCTGATTGCTTTTCCCCAATAGCAGGCACCTAAACCACAGTTTCTAAAACCAGGCTACTGAGGGGAGCTTGTCTGGGGGCTCATTTCCAAATCCCAAAGTCTCATGTGTTGTTAAACTTCTGAAAATGTTTTGTCTTCTATTCCATAAAATCTCATTGTTGGTTTTAATATAAAATAATGGCCTATTCCCCTGTTCCCTAAATCTTTTAGTTAAACAAAGCTCCAAACAGTTGTGCAGGGACCTTGCATTCCCCTGGAGCCGTCAAGTCCCTTCAGGGACACACATGCCCCTGAGTTCCAGGATGGCCCTGAGTCTGCTCCAGAATGGGAAACTGTCACACTTTACATTTTCCCCTCATGTCTCCCTCCTCACTTTTCTCCAACAGGATGTTTGTCCACATGCTATACAATTATTCTCAGGTGAATTTTTGTTTGCTTGTTTCTTTTAAAAGTATCTACATCTCAGTAAATCCTACCCTAGAAAATTTCTAATCCTATTTAATTTCTAATCCTAGTTACTTCAGGAATATTCTCACCCCTCTGTGCTCTCTCTTCCACTGGGAGCAAATACATGATAATGTAATTCTAGTGATACTTGTAAATCAGAGGAAAAGAAAAATATTAAGTTTGGAATTAGAATTAAATATTCCAAAGAAAAAGAGCCATCAATGTCAGAAGTTCATTCATACTTTTCACATACTTCCCATCCACAGCCTTATCTTTCTTAAATTAAAACTACTTTTCTTCAAGCTCTGCCACTGAAGATAACTACAAATAATTTCTCTTTCAATTATTTGGTCATAGGTATTACAATACAATTCTACTATTGATATGCAAAATACGTAGAATTTTGGCTACAGGAGGGGTAAAATTAGCTTTCCCAGGCTAACCTAAGAGCCTACCAATTTTTAAGCAACTGCTATACAAATGAATAATTATTACACAAACCACTGGTAAGTTGTGGCTTGCTTATACATGAACAAATATCAATCTTGAGCTCACAATAACTGTGATTTCTGCCTTGACCTAGGCAGACCTTATAATAACTCTCACTGAAGAACTGATTGGTTGAATATAAGTATTGTAATGTCCTGTGTTAATCTGAGCTGCTCTACTTTTATAGTGTGTGTATATGTATGGTATGTCTATGCATATAAACCATATAGTGTATATAAGCAAATAAAATGGACTAAATCCCATGTTACTTACCTTAGAAAGAGGTTTCCAGGAGAGATTTAGATGCAAAAAAGTGGACGGTACATCAAAAGGAACTTCAATACTTTCTTCTTTCTTTTTCTCTGTTGGTGGTTGAGGGGTTAAGGCTTTCTGAGGTCTGATATCCCAAAAACATATTGTGCTTTAAAAAAAGTTTACAGTTTATTTTTTAACTAAGTACAAAGAAGAGGTGTAACCTCAGGACTACCATTCTTGCTGCTACACATTACCAATGTGATCATGGCTATATCTGATATCTCTGAATTTAAGATTTTTATGAAATAGGACTGTTTTGCATTGAATACTTTGGGGAATTATACCATTTATAGGGTTATTTAATGACTTTGCTAGTATTGAGACTAATATTATCATACATGAGAGCTGAGTTTAGAGATTGACACAATCTTTTTTTAAAACATAACACTTTTATTGAAATATGACCCATATATCACAAAATTCACCCATTTAAAGTACTCAATTCAGTGGTTTTTAATATATTCATTGAGTTGTGCAAGACATTACCACAATCGATTTTAGAAGATTTTCATCACCTTCCAGAAAAAAACGTGTACATATTACCAGTAAGTCCCCATTTCCCTTAATCCCTCTGACTAGCCCTGGGCAACCACTAACCTACTTCCTGTCTCTACAGATTTGTCTATTCTGGACATTTCATATAAATGGAATCATATAGTATGTGGTCTTTTGTGACTGGCATCTTTCATTTAGCATGTTTTCAAAGGTCATTCATGATGTAGTATATATCAGTACATCATTCCTTTTTATTGTCAAATAATATTCCATTGTATGGACTATACTACACTTTATTTACCCATTCCTCATTTGATGGACTGATGAATGAATAAATTTGGGTTATTTCCCCTTTTTGCTATTATGATTAATGCTGTTATGAACATTTGTTGGTAAGTTTTTGTGGATGTAGGTTTTCACTTCTCTTGGATATATATTTAGGAGTGGAATTGCTGGGTTATATGGTAACACCTATATTTAATCTTTTGAGGAACTGCTAGATTGTTTTCCAAAGCAACTGGATCATTTTTGAGGATTCCAATTTCTCTACACCCTCACCAAATGTATTACTATTTTTTGTCTTGAAGATTCCAATTTCTCTACATTCTCACCAACATTTACTATTTTTTGTCTTTTTTAAACTTTAGCTATCCTAGTGGGTGTGAAGTTGTACCTCATCAAAAGTGATTCTGATTTGCATTTCCTTGTGCTTTTGGGGTAATATCTAGGAAATCAGTACCTAATCCAAGGTCATAAACATTTACATTTATGTTTGCCTATGTTTTCTTCTAAGAGTTTTACAGTTTCAGCTCTTATATTTAGGTCTTTATTTCATTTTCAATTAATTTTTGTATAGAGTGCGAGGTAATTATTTTGCAGGTGAATACCCATTTGTCCTAGCACCATTCATTGAAAAGACTATTCTTTCTCCATTAAATTGTCTTGGTACCCTTGTTGAAAATCAGTTGACCACAGATGTATGGGTTTATTTCTGGACTTTCAATTCTATTCCATTGATCTATATGTCTGTCCTTCAGCCATTCTCAGTACATGTGTCTCTACAATGGTAACTGTGCAGAAAGTTTAGAGATTAAGAAGTGTGAGTCTTCCAACTTTGTTCTTTTCTGTCAAGACTGTTTTGGCTATTTTGTGTCATTGTGGTTTTGATTTGACAGCTAATGATTTTGAGCATCTTTTCTTGTGCGTATTGGACATTTGTCTATCTTTTTTGAAGAAATGTCTATTGATAATCTTTGCTCATTTTTAAATTAGATTATTTGTCTTTTTATTGTTGAGTTGTAAGAGTTCTTTATATATTCTTAATAGAAATCTCTTATCAGATATATGATTTGCAAATATTTTCTCCCATTGTATGGGTTATCTTTTAAATTTCTTGATAGTGCTTCAAAAGCACTATCAACTTGAATTTTGATGAAGTTCAATTTATCTTTTTTATTTTATTGCTTGTTTTAGTGTTTTATATATATATATATAACACATACACAGAGTGTGGATTTAATGTGCTTTGTACATAGTAGGCATACAGTAAGTGTCATTTCTCCTCTTATTTCTCCTTCCTCACAGGTTGATTATGAAAATCAAATGAGGGCTTCCCTGGCGGTGCAGTGGTTGAGAGTCCGCCTGCCGATGCAGGGGACGCGGGTTCGTGCCCCGGTCCGGGAGGATCCCACATGCCGTGAAGCGGCTGGGTCCGTGAGCCGTGGCCGCTGAGCCTGCGCGTCGGGAGCCTGTGCTCCACAACGGGAGAGGCCACAACAGTGAGGGGCCGCGGCATGTGGGATCTTCCCGGACCGGGGCACGAATCCGCGTCCCCTGCATCGGCAGGTGGACTCTCAACCACTGCGCCACCACGGAAGCCCTAGAGTGTTATTTTTAACACAATAAACTTGGTAAAAATTTATAATGATACTTGTTCAGTACTTCAGTATATAATGTCTTTGTAGTAATTATGTGAAAACATAATAAGAACAGCAAAGAATATGCCACATTAGCTCCATAATTTCTGTCACTTAGGTTATGAGTAAACAGATTAATAAATTTAAGATATTATTAAAGAATTTAGATGTGTAAGTTAAAGTATTTAGATAAACAGATGGTAACTTGAGACTAACAAAACTTTTATTCATTTATGTGAATTAGTTAATATTATTTATTCATTTAATAATGGATAAATAATTAAAATTAATAAAAATATTAATCATATTAATGGTCAAAACATAAATCATTGGTAGAATACCACAGATGACATAATAAAATGTTTTAAAATATAATTATAGTTGGTTTAAACCTGTTTTTCCAAATTACATAGCTCTTCTTGAATCTCATTTACAGCATTAATTTTCATTATTTGTAAAATGGTTTTGCTAAATACAGATAGCTTCAGTTGAACTTTCTGCATCAATCAATCACACATCCTTAATTAGCAGAACCCTATTTTATCTTATTCTGTATTATAAGACCCTTAGTATGGCTAAAGTATAAAGACTAGAACTGATGAATTTTCTGGATAGCTAAAAATGGGGCTTTCTAAATGCATAAACTTTTTTTTACTTTAACAACTTTTGAAGGAACTATTTCCAGAATATTTCAGAATATTTCCAAATTCAAGGGCCATCATTATAGACAACAATCAAGGACCTGTATCTTCAACATATAACATGTAATATTTTAAGTCTGTTCAGAGCTTCTAAATGTTCTCCAAGGCCACTGAAGAACAGTATAGCTTTCCATTCTGTTGTTTATAATCAACACTATACCATAAGCATCTTTCCATGAAACAATAATACAATCTTAATTGTTGCATAATATTTCATATGACCCTGTAGGTGCTATGTGTTGTTTTTGCCTGGGCAGCAATTCCCACCTCCTTTTTTAGCAAGAGCCTTCTAATTGGTTTTTTGAGAACTGCCCCTTCCCCGTTGCATGCAGTCAGGTTGGAACTGTCATTCAAGGTGCTCTGCCATTCCTTCCCTGGCCAAAGGTGTGAGTTCATGATGTAACAGAAGCCAGTCAGACTCTCTTCTGTCACTCTGAATCTTGAACGGTGACACAGTGGTTGGAACCGACCCATTCAGATGGTAGGGGCTGGCCCTTCATTCTGGCCACTCACTAGGTATACAGTGAGCTATAGGTGACAGTGTATTTGCCTTCAAAGCCTCATTTCCTCTATCTATACGTATTTTTCAGGGTTGAGAATATAAAAATAGTTAACCTGCTAAAGCACGTAGTACAGTATTGGCATAAACTTCCAATAAATTAATTTTATCCCCTTAGGTTAACTATAGTTAATCTCTGTGGCTTGCACTCACAGAACCTTACCTAATATGTGCCCACAGGGTTAATCATGTCTCCCCAACCCCCTGCCCATGGCTGCTGCTAATGTTACTTATGCCTTCACCTGCCACTCCACAGCTGCCTCTGCTGCGATCAGTGTCTAAAACTTATGGTGTCATGATATCTATTGGGGTCAAAGCTACTTGGAGTGGTAAAGTTTTGCCAGTACTTGGATGCTCGATAATAGTATTGCCCTTCTTGCCCTTCTTACCCTTCTTATGTCCTACTTCACTCTGAATTTTCAGTTCTATAAATTGGAGGATACAATTTTTAAAAATAAACATTCTTCAACATAGTTACTGAATTACTTATAAAAACATTTGTAATAAATATGCAATAAAAAATGTAAAACTCTTCCACTTTTTAAAAGAAACTTTCCCAATTAAACGTTGTCATCTTCGTAATTGTGAGATAAAATTGAATGTAAACAATACATATTACAAATTTACAAATATGTGAATATGAAGAAACAGAATAACTATGGATAATGTTATACAACATTACCAACCATGAAACCTAGTTAATTCTTCTTTTTACAACATATTCGTATCCACAAAAAGACTTTTCTAAAACCAGCAACAATCTAACATTCTGTTCTTTAGTTATATTAGGTTTAATTGTTACAACAAAGATTATTTAAGGAACAGAAGAGGACAATGACTTTATAAGCATCTAAAAAAAGAATATATTGTTTGAAAACATATTAGGTAATGATTAAAATAAGACATACCAGTCTGCTGAACAAGTGACAAGTTGACAGGATATTCCACTTCGATTTTCAAAGACAGATCCCAATCTGTTAATCTATTTTTAAAAATGCTGGAAGTAAGTTCTGTGTACCTAGGACAGTAATGACTTTTTTCTCAAAGATTTTTACACTAAATTTTTTTTTCTCCTTTGCTTTAATTTTTATTAAAAGAACAACACAAACAGAATTTGGAAACTGGAAAGTTTCAAAATCAAATATAATTCTGCTATACATATTTTCCAGCCTTTTTCTCACAGAAACATTTTTACATTTTAAAATTAGTTTTAGTTAGTATGCATATAAATTTCCATCTTAAGATCTTTCAGTTAATGTAATTTGAACATTTACCTATGTAGTCATAAATCATTCTGTTTTTTAATATATAGATGATGTATCATAATTTCATTACCATTATTATTAGAAATGTAGGCACTCTGTTTTTCACTATTAACTGTGGAGCTGAACATGGGAGCTTTTATGAGATTGTTAAGCAGGTAAGATCAATAGAAAAGAGGCTTGGTGTTAAATTAGATACCTACAGCATGCAGCGAATGCTGGGGTGCCTGCATTCTTTTAGTAATTAGTGGCACAACTCTGCTAGCACACAGAGGAGTCCAAGGAGGGTTAGTGGCTCCTTAGAGTCCTAGAAGGTCCAAGATTCCAACCAGCTAGCTCTCAAAGGAGGTGGAAGGTTTTGTGGCAACCTATGAAGGTGCTACTCTCAAATCAATAGGGAAACATGACTTTCCCCAATACCCTACCTACTTGGTAGGACTGATGAGCAAAAGGTCAAACAAAGGTGGGGGTTCCAGCAGCAGATAAACAGTAAAAGTAGGGGTGGAAGGAAGAATACAGGCGCAGCAGTGGTAAGGCCTGTTGGCAAGACCTGTTGGCATCACGGGAGCTAGGATCCTAGAAACCTGGCTGACGCTGCTGTGGCATGAGCCCAGTCAGGATCACTTAACAGCTGCCAGCTTCCACTGTGATTGATAAACAATCCAGAACCCATCTTTCCTCTCCCTCTAGTAAGGCTTCCCTGTTGTAGGAAGTTCAAGACTCCAGAGTTGTGCTTGCTCTGGAGTTTTATGTTTTAATGATTTTTTTTAAAAAAACCCACAATCATATTATAGAGTTTGGAAAATAGAAGGTTTTAAAATCAAATATAATTCTACCTTACATTCTTTTCCAATCTTTTTCATGGATACACTTTGACATGATTTGTCAAGGTATGCATGTGATTGTATGTCTTAGGACACGAATTGGATTATTTCTTTGCATAAATTTCCCAAATTTGAATTACTGGTCAAAAACTTTGAAAATTTGGATGATTTAAGAACCACATTGACTAAATTGTATTCTAAAACTTTTATGTTGGAACCAGTAATGTTGGAGTTTATTGATTTCACCATTTCATCCTTTCTAACATGGGAAATTACTAGAAAATTTCATTTAAAAATTAAATAGGTCCAATGGAAAAGAAAAAAATCAAATAGGTCCAAAATAGTACATTATTGTTCCTTTATTATTAATTTCTTTGATATTAGAAAGCCTGAATAATTTTCCTGTTTATCTACTAATTGTTTTTCAGTATATGTCTTTAGCTTATTTACTGGAAAATTTGTATTTACCATATTTGAGGCAAATATTTTTCTTCATTTTGCTACTTGCTCTTTATTTTGTAATTTAAAACTTTACATGTATATGTTTTGAATTTCTTTCAATATTAATTAGCTTAGAAAACTACAGAATCCAGAAATACGATATTCTATTTTGATTTGTTGTATTTATTTTGGTCCATTATAACTTTGAAAAGTAATTGTGCTTTTGCATAATCCATTTAAATATCTTGAAGGGCTAATCACCCTTCATAACTCTAAGTTTTCAGAATATTCTTTGATGTTCTGACCTTTTAATTTCCATAGACTCTTAGTTCCTTGAGGGAAACATTTGGGAAGCTTACTAGTTTTCAAATTCACAAACAGCAGCCGTTGTGGGTCAAGTAAAGAACCACAAAGCCATACTGCAGCACAGGTGCTAGGCAGTCAGCTGGGCTCACTCACTGCACAAATAGTCTTCACCTACCAGTCTCATGACGCACTCAATTCAAGACTGCCTTGCAAAATGACGCATTACTACATGTCACAGATCTTCAAGGTTATATGCTCTAAATAGTTGAAATCATAAACTTTAAATCTGCAAAGGCTAAGGGTGTAAAATATTTGCACTCTATTTTTACAACCTTCACTTTCTCCACTGTTGTATTATATCAGTGCTAATACCACCTACATTTTTTATTTTTATAAACCACTGAAGTTGACACATTGGCATTATTCTCATCCCTAAGTCTGATCTTGGTTTGTCAACAGTGACACAACTGTGTGATGTGTTGTTTCTGGTTATTTCACAATTAAAATGCAAATGAATTGTTGACTTCAAACATCCTCTTTGAATAAAATTTTCTAAAAACTTACAAGCCAGCAGGAGAAAAGTATGAAGCCATCAAGACTCACCTCAAATGTGTCAGGCAGCCAATGTATATCTGTAATAGCTTTCCTATGTCCATTTTCTATTGAGGAGACTGCACAGTGTCTGATATACATTGCTTCTGTATTAGTCTCTGGTTCAAGGAGAAACATAGGCTGTAAAATGTTACAAGAAAGTTATGTGCTAATTTCAGAGAGCTGATGAAGCAACTCATACTTTACGTATCATTCCAATTAAAATCAATAATTTGGAGAAATACCAGTTCAAGGAAAAACACAAATTAGTGTTTCTATGTATTATATAGTTAGATAATAAGATTATCTTCTTTCTACTTCAGTTTAGTCTAAGATTTTATCTCTAAACTTTTAACAAGAATGGCTGACCCATTCCCTGAAGAACCAATGAGATCCCATTTTTGAAGGATTATTTCTGTGAGTGCACAGAAAACCACATCCCATGGTTTCTTGGTCAGAGACCTGTGGGAGCTGAGGAATCTCTAGACCTCTTGGCAGGATCCACAGCTTCACAAATCATAGTGTCTTACTACCCGGAAGGCTTTTAACCCCTTCATTTTATACACGAGAAAATTGATGCTTGCTGAGGGAATGGGGGACATATCCAAACTCACAGGACTGTGATCTAAAGCCTGGATGCATGGGTCTTCTATCCAGTGCTCTTTCAACTACATCACTTTAGGCAATCCCTTGGCCCCTCCATTTTATTTAACAACAATAACAACAAAAAAGAACCCCTGGAATAGACAGTACAACCTGTTTAGTGGTGTTTTAAATCAAGGGCCTACATAAAAGTGATTCAAAACACATCCACAGCAGATGTGAAGACTTAGGAAATAACACTTTTTTTTTTTTTTTTTCCTAGTGAGTCTCTGTTTAGCTTGGCAACCCTGTTGTGTACTTTTTGATAAACTCCTGAACGGAAAAAATTTGCAAGTGAAAAGTTACAAAAAGCTAACCTTGAGTGTGACGTTTTTACTTCTACTACCACCTGCCTTGATGTTTTCTATTCGATCTGCATGTGCGGTAATATCCCACATGACAATCTAAAACAGAAATAAATGTTATTACAACATACTTTCAGGAACTAGCAAATTGCATCTTGAACATTTAAAAAAACCTATTGGTATTGCATGCACTCTGATAAATAAACCACCTTGGGAGGATAATCAAATTTAGCCTACATCTTAAGTAAGTCAGCAACTCTTATTTTTTATCTTTATTTATTTATTTTAACATCTTTATTGGAGTATAATTGCTTTACAATGGTGTGTTAGTTTCTGCTTTATAACAAAGTGAATCAGTTATACATATACATATGTTCCCATATCTCTTCCCTCTTGCCTCTCCCTCCCTCCCACCCTCTCTATCCCACCCCTCTAGGTGGTCACAAAGCACGGAGCTGATCTCCCTGTGAGTCAGCAACTTTTAAAGCTTATATAAAAAATGTTTTCTTCTCCTTATTTATTTATGTTTTTGGCTTTATATATTTTTTATTTATTTTGAGGTACACATACATTTATTAATTTTGTTACTCTTAATTTGTTCCTACTTCTCCATCCTGTTATTCAGGATTTTCCCCTTCTTCTTAATAATGTTTTCTTCTCTTTAAAAGAATTTTCAGCACTTTGATTTTTTGTGCTTGTGTTAATAAATGCTAGTGGGTTTCTTTTTTGTTTTTTTGTTTTGCTTTGTTTTTTTAAATCCAAGATAGGCATAATGCAATTCTCTCTGCTTTGGGAAGAGCTCTTCTTCTGTTTTAGGGAATGCGGGGACACTTGCTTTAGACACAGGAGAAAGCAGTCTGCTCTCCAGAATTAAGTACAAACACCCAAAATTGTTCAAAAGGCTAGGAAATGACGATTTCTATTTAATTGAATATTATGGCCAACTCTGAATTTGCATATACACAGATGGTCATTTTTTGAAAAATCAGAGCAAAGCAGAATATGCAACACTAAATTAGAATAATTTTCAATGACTAAAAGTCATTTCAGTACACTAAAATGTAAACAAAATGTCAGGATCACAGAATTGTGAGTAATTTTATTTTCAGCATTTGCTTTTCTAAAACAAAGTTGTGTCACCTTCTCAATGAGTAAAAACAGCAATATTTGCAGGGCTTGGAGGATGTTCTCTGGCTCCTCACTAGATCACCAGTTATTGTTGAATAAAACCGAGGAAAAAAATTAGTTTTCTTAGATGTTTTTGGTACTGGATAAGTTGGCACGGATGATGCAGACATTCACATTTCAACTACCTAAAAGTTTTCCTAGCCACACGATAAAAAATCATTATACCCTGGTAATGGTCAAACTCACTGTGTCACAATGAATTTAAACTTTGATCATAAAATAGCTGTAAGATTTTTGTTTTGCTCTGTTGGAGAAACAGGCAATTGGAAGATAGAATCTAAATTTTATATAAATTAGATAACTTAAAAGAGAAAAAAGAAAAAAGCAAATAGGATATCAAATTATACACACATAAATTCAGTGATATAGGTATGTTTTCCAGAGAATTCTGTTTAAATTCTGGATCATTCCCTAACTCCTACCTCTAGGGAAATTTCAGAAGAGGGCTCTTGACCAAGGGGTATTATGCTTATGGTTTTTGTTCTTCCCTGGAATCTTGTACAACGTGTGGTTCTATCCCAGCAACACAAATAGATCTGACCCGGTTTTCTTCCAGTTATCATAACTGGGTTACCCTGTGGACATCTTGAGCCCAGATACCATGTCTAACACATCTTCATACCCCAGTTCCTGGCATACAATTGACATGCCTTCCCTCTGCTGAGTTGAACCCTTAAGTTAAAAAAACTACCAGTCAAAATGTGTTACAGAATGCTGTCTAAATTAATAAAGAACTGAAAAAAAAAAGCCATATGTACCTGCCCGTTTATGCACCCTCCAGCAATGATATTAGGGTCACTTGGACAGAACTGGAAGCAGAAGATGTCATCTGGGCTTTCCAGCATTAACTAAGGCAAACCCCCCAAATTCAAGAGAGAATGAGAAAATCTATTAAGATCATGGCTAGAAATAATATTAATAAAGTCAAAAGTCTAATTTTATAGCTATTTATAAGAAACATGCACATGAATTCCATTCCCAGAATTCTACCTCTGGATTGGAAGCTGCTTTTGCTTAATTTTATTCTGGACATTGATCATGCATATGAGAGCAGGTAGTTTCTCAAGGGGACCCAATCTCCCCTCCTCTCCCCTTTGTAGGTCATTGCTGGGGCATGTTATAATTTTTTATAAATAAAAAGACTATGAAATCAGTGTTTCTGAAAAGTGTGGAGAGCAAGCTCTGGGGGCCAGGATATTTGTATGATTTTTTCCCTGCTGCATATACCTAGTCCGGCACAGAGGTGAGCACTCAAAAATAAAATGTGTTGAAAAAGAGAAGACAGCGGCTTTGCCAGCGGTAATATTACAAATTTTAAAATAATACAGAACCCATAAGGTAAACAAAATCAAGTGCCTGGAGGGTAGGGAGGAAGTCCTGCAAGGAATACACCAGTGTGAGGAAATAGATATACTAACCATAGTTAGCACCTGAGCTACTGTGTTGCCACCAAGCTAAACACTTGCATGGTTGCCGTTCTTTAAACATAACAGCCAAAAATACAGGCCCCAGAGGCCATTGGTTTGCAACCACTGAGCTAAAGATTTCAAATTGGAATTGAGGTGAATTACCTTGGTTTATTTGGTACTTTGTGGATTCTAGAGAAACCTCTACTTTTAAAAATGAAATCTTTTAATACTTTCCTATAGTTTTGATTAGAACAAAGACAAAATTAATCATTTGTATCATATCTTTAAGAAATTATTTACATGTCTTTTTAAAGCTATTCTTCAAAATAGAGGAAAGGTTAAAAATTTTTTTAAATAAAAATAAATAAATAGAATATAATTAACTTTATAAGTATATTTAACAAAACTATAAATTTTATATGGAATTTCTATCTTAATAAACTGATTACTGACTTCCTTAAGAAACGAAAATAAATAAATCACATGTCTATTAAAAAAAGATAGAGGAAAGGAGAGTCTTTCTTTCCTCTTCCTATTTGCCTGGAGGTTCAGCCACACTTCCATGGCATGGAGTGAAGAGTAGTTCTACACTGCTGGAAAATGATAGAAAACACCAGTGAGAGAATGGCACCATACTTGTGGTAAGTAGGCTGACAAGGAAGAATGACAGATCTGTCATTTTGATCTCTGTATCTATAAAAAAGCATCTAGACTCTATAACAGTAAAACTGCCTTAATTCAGATGAATTAGGGAAGAAGGAATAAGAGGACACTAGGGTTTATTAGGGAAAGCCTTAATTATATAATGCTTTATAAAAACAAAATATTATTATATTTAAGTACATTGAAAAAACTTAATCTAACACTATAAAGCACCCTCCCCCTAAGCAGAACTCATCTTGAGCAGATATCGGAAATTGAACACTGTGGGGGCAAACCCAGCCTTTAGCCTTATTTTATTTGGACTGCTGTGTGTTTTGGTTTGGTTTTAGTTGAGCTATTTAAAAATTGGGAGATCACACACAAAATTGCTGGATTCTCTTGACAAGTGGGACCACCTGGCAAGGAGAGCAGAAGAGTAGCTGTCCCCATGGATGGGCTGGGTACCCTCTAGGGCCACAGTCCCCACCATTCCCCACTGTCTCCCACACAGTCATCTTTACTCATTACCATCTCCTACTGGTGATCCTTGGAATCAAGGAAATCCACGTGAAACTAAAATCTCTTTGCATTTGAACAATTAGTACCTAAATAAAGTCCATAAAAGAGCTTGCTCTTTAAAATCAATTGAACATTCCTCTTACAATGTTTTTTTTTAAAATAACATGTTGATTTGTTCAATATATCTTTTCAATAAACTAAGTGTAAACTTAAATTTTGCTCAAATTGAATGACAAATTCTGAATTGAAGAAAGCCTAGCTTTATAGGGGTTTACAACATTAAGTGATTATAAAGTATTTTGCAATTAAAACGGCTAAAGATATGTGAAAGTAGTAGTTAAAATTTTTAGAACATGTGGATGACTCTCTTTCATTACCTGAGGCTGTATGGGATCGGAGAAACTCCAGAAAAGAATCAGTGATGGTTGCAGCAATAGTTTACCAGAAAAGTGGACCCTCTCTTCAAAGGAGAGTCGTACAGCCACCGACACAGCTATTAGCCCTGATAGAAACACAACTAGAAATTAAAATCTGCAGCAACCGTGCATGGAGAAGTGTTTTTAGGTTTTGTTTTCCTACACAGTCACTGTTCATTTCCATTTTGATGAAACTTGTGTAAAAATATTCTACAGGAGACCAAGAGTGTTTTTAGAGCTCTACTGTCTAATACATTGGTTGCCAGTAGCCACGTGTTGCTTATTTAGCACTTGAACTGTGGCTGGACCAAACTGAGATGTTCACAAAATAAACAGTGAACTTTGAAGACTTAGTAAGAAAAAAAGATGTGTTGTGTTTCTTGTTTTGTTTTTTTTTTTTGTAAGGAGAGGGCCAATGTTGGGCAGGAAAGGAGGAAGAAAGAGGGCACAGATGGCTCTGTCCACGGATCCACGCTCACACATTCCTATCCCCTTGGCTGCTGAGCTCTTTAAAGGAGGTGTATCTCCTATCCCGCCCAGTAAGTTGAGAGTCAGGGGGAATGAAGTTCCAGATTTGGTGTTGCACCAGCTGGGTGACCTGAGCCAGTCACTTTCCTGAGAGCGCTGGTCCTCTCCTTATAAAGTAGAGACCACAATGTGGTCCCACAAGGTAGCTGGGAGGACACATGATGGAGAGAAGGTGCAGAAAGTGCTTGGCAGGTGTCTGCACTCAGGAATGGAAGTTGTCTCATGGAAAGTGAGCTAGTTTGCAATTCTACATATAAAAGCAACAGATTATTTCAATGTCATCCCAGAATGGAATCCCAGTCATGATTCTGCCTCACCATAGATGAACGGATGCCAGGAGACACAGGTGATCATCTTCTCCGTTAGGTTATGCAGGTCAGTAAAGGACTGGTACTCTTTCAGGTGGGTATCAGTCTTGTCCCCAAAGGTGCCTTCTTCTTCTGCCAGGCTTTTCCAGTCATTAATAAATGTATTCATGATTTCATTTTGCTGCAGGGCTATTTCAACACTATTTTGTAAAAGAAAAAAAAGGAATCAAGATGTTGGATTTTAGTGTTCAGTGATACATCTTTCACCAGCTCCTCCTGCTTCATTTATACTGAAAGAAAAAGTATTCTCAATTGTATTTGGTAACTAATGATTAATCCTGTGTGAAATAAATGACTTAAGAGAAAAAAAATTCAAGATAGTGTGCTACTCAGAACTTCTTCTAGTGCCAGGAAGCTGTTAGCTGACAGCCTCTAGCATCATCACAACTTGCCTCAGTTTCCCAGCCAAGGTCATGCTCTCTCCCAGTCAATGACTGAGCATGGTGAGGGGACCTGCAAGATGGTGGAGGAGTAAGTCATGGAGATCACCTTCCTTGCCACAAATACATCAAAAACACATCTAAATGTGGAACAACTCCTACAGAACACCTACTGAATGCCAGCAGAAGACCTCAGACTTCCCAAAAGACTAGAAGCTCCCCACGACGTACATGGCTGTGTGGCCAACAGCATCTTGGTGCTCTGGCTGGGTGTCAGGCCTGAGCCTCTGAGGTGGGAGAGCCGAGTTCAGGGCATTGATGCACCACAGACCTCCCAGCCCCACATAATATCAATCGGCAAGAGCTGTCCCAGAGATCTCCATCTCAACGCTAAGACCCAGCTCCACTCAACGACCAGCAAGCTATAGTGCTGGACACCCCAAGTCAAACAACTAGCAAGACAGGAACACAACCCCACCCATTATCAGAGAGGTTGCCTAAAATCATACTAAGTTCACAGACACCCCAAAACACACCACCAGACGTGGTTCTGCCCACCACAAAGACAAGATCCAGCCTCATCCAGCAGAACACAGGCACCAGTCCCCTCCACCAGGAAGCCTACACAACCCACTGAAGCAACCTTATCCACTGGGGGCAGACACCAAAAACAATGGGAACTATGAACAAGCAGCCTGTTAAAAGGAGACCCCAAACACAGTAAGTTAAGCAAAATGAGAAGACAGAGAAATACGCAGCAGAGGAAGGGGCAAGGTAAAAACTCACCAGACCAAACAAATGAAGAGGAAATGGGCAGTCTACCTGAAAAAGAATTCAGAGTAATGATAGTAAAGATGATCTAAAACCTTGGAAATTGGGGGCTTCCCTGGTGGCACAGTGGTTGAGAGTCTGCCTGCCGATGCAGGGGGCACGGGTTGGTGCCCCGGTCTGGGAGGATCCCACATGCCGCGGAGTGGCTGGGCCTGTGAGCCACGGCCACTGAGCCTGCACGTCCAGAGTCTGTGCTCCGCAACGGTAGAGGCCACAACAGTGAGAGGCTTGTGTACCGCAAAAAAAAAACCCACAAAAAAAAACCCTTGGAAATCGAATGGAGAAAATACAAGAAACGTTTAACAAGGACCTAGAAGAACTAAAGAGCAAACAAACAATGATGAACAACACAATGAATGAAATTAAAAATTCTCTAGAAGGAATCAATAGCAGAATAATTGACACAGAAGAACAGATACGTGACCTGGAAGATAAAACAGTGGAAATAACTACTGCACAGCAGAATAAAGAAGAAAGAATGAAAAGAATTGAGGACACTCTCAGAGACCTCTGGAACAACATTAAACGCACCAACATTCGAATTATAGGAGTCTCAGAAGAAGAAGAGAAAAAGAAAGGGACTGAGAAAATATTTGAAGAGATTATAGTTGAAAACTTCCCTAATATGGGAAAGGAAATAATCAATTCCAGGAAGCACAGAGAGTCCCATACAGGATAAATCCAAGGAGAAACATGCCAAGACACATATTAATCAAACTATCAAAAATTAAATACAAAGAAAAAATATTAAAAGCAGCAAGGGAAAAGCAACAAATAACATAGAAGGAAATCCCCATAAGAAGGGTGTGGCAGGACATATATAAAGTGATGAAAGGGAAAAATCTACAACCAAGATTACTCTACCCAGCAAGAATCTCATTCAGATTCAACTGAGAAATTAAAACCTTTACAGACAAGCAAAAGTTAAGAGAATTCAGCACCACCAAACCAGCTTTACAATAAATGCTAAAGGAATTTCTCTAGGCAGGAAACACAAGAGAGGGGAAAGATATACAATAACAAACCCAAAACAATTAAGAAAATGGTAATAGGAACATACATATGGATAATTACCTTAAATGTAAATGGATTAAATGCTCCAACCAAAAGATACAGACTGGCTGAATGGATACAAAAACAAGACCCGTATATATGCTGTCTGCAAGAGATCCACTACAGTGGGACACATGCAGACTGAAAGTGAGGGGATGGAAAAAGATATTCCATGCACATGTAAATCAAAAGAAAGCTGAAGTAGCATTCTCATATCAGACAAAATAGATTTTAGAATAAAGACTTTTACAAGAGACAAAGAAGGACAGTACATAATGATCAAGGAATCAATCCAAGAAGAAGGTATAACAATGGTAACTATTTATGCACCCACCAGAGGAGCACCTCAATACATAAGGAAAATGCTAACAGCCATAAAAGGGGAAACTGACAGTAACACAATCATAGTAGGGGACTTTAACACCCTACTTTCACCAATGGACAGATCATCCAGAATGAAAGTAAATAAGGAAACACAAGATTTAAATGACACATTAAAGAAGATGGACTTAATTGATATTTATAGGACATTCCATCCAAAAACAACAGAATACACTTTCTTCTCAAGTGATCATGGAACATTCTCCAGGATAGATTATATCTTGGGTCACAAATCAAGCCTTGGCAAATTTAAGAAAATTTTAATTGTATCAAGTATCTTTTCCAACCACAATGCTATGAGACTAGATATCAATTACAAGAAAAAATCTGTAAAAAATACAAAGACATGGAGTCTAAACAATACACTACTAAATAACCAAGAGGTCACTGAAGAAATCAAACAGGAAATCAAAACATACCTAGAAACAAATGACAATGAAAACACAACGACCCAAAACCTATGGGATGCCACAAAAGCAGTTCTAAGAGGGAAGTCTATAGCAATACAATCCTACCTCAAGAAACAAGAAACATCTCAAATGTACAATGTAACCTTACATCTAAAGCAATTAGAGAAAGAAGAACAAAAAACCCTCAAAGCTAGCAGAAGGTAAGAAATCATAAAGATCAGATCAGAAATAAATGAAAAACAAATGAAGGAAATGATAGCAAAGATCAATAAAATTAAAAGCTGGTTCTTTGAGAAGATAAACAAAATTGATAAAACATTAGCCAGATTCATCAAGAAAAAAAAAGGGAGAAGACTCAATTCAATAGAATTAGAAATGAAAAAGAAGAAGTAACAACTGACACTGCAGAAAAAACAAAGGATCATGAGAGATTACTACAAGCAACTATATGCCAATAAAATGGACAACCTGGAAGAAATGGACAAATTCTTAGAAAAGCACAACCTTCTGAGACTGAGCCAGGAAGAAATAGAAAATATAAACAGACCAATCACAAACAATGAAATTGAAACTGTGATTAAAAATCTTCCAACAAACAAAAGCCCAGGACCAGATGGCTTCACAGGTGAATTCTATCAAACATTTAGAGAAGAGCTAACACCTATCCTTCTCAAACTCTTCCAAAATAAAGCAGAGGGAGAAACACACCCAAACTCATTCCTTGAGGCTACCATCACCCTGATACCAAAACCAGACAAAGATGTCACAAAAAAAGAAAACTACAGGCCAATATCTCTCATGAACATAGATGCAAAAATCCTCAATAAAATACTAGCAAACAGAATCCAACAGCACATTAAAAGGATCATACACCATGATCAAGTGGGCTTTATCCCAGGAACTCAAGGATTCTTCAATATATGCAAATCTATGTGATAAACCATATTAACAAATGGAAGGAGAAAAACCATATGATCATCTCAATAGATGGAGAAAAAGCTTTTGACAGAATTCAACACCCGTTTATGATAAAAACCCTCCAGAAAGTAGGCATTGAGGGAACTTACCTCACCATAATAACGGCCATATATGACAAGCCCACAGCCAACATCATTCTCAGTGGTGAAAAACTGAAACCATTTCCACTAAGATCAGGAACAAGACAAGGTTTCCCACTCTCACCACTATTATTCAACATAGTTTTGGAAGTTTTAGCCACAGCAATCCGAGAAGAAAAAGAAATTAAAGGAATCCAAATCGGAAAAGAAGTAGGAAAATTGTCACTGTTTGCAGATGACATGATACTATACAAAGAGAATCTTAAAGATGCTACCAGAAAACTACTAGACCTAATCAATGAATTTGGTAAAGTAGCAGGATACAAAATTAATGCACAGAAATCTCTTGCATTCCTATACACTAATGATGAAAAATCTGAAAGAGAAATTAAGGAAACACTCCCATTTACCACTGCAACAAAAAGAACAAATACCTAGGAATAAACCTACCTAAGGAGACAAAAGACCTGTATACAGAAAACTATAAGACACTGATGAAAGAAATTAAAGGTGATACAAACAGATGGACAGATATACCACGTTCTTGGATTGGAAGAATCAACATTGTGAAAATGACTATACTACCCAAAGCAATCTACAGATTCAGTGCAATCCGTATCAAACTACCAATGGCATTTTTCACAGAACTAGAACAAAATATTTCACAATTTATGTGGAAACACAAAAGACCCTGAATAGCCAAAGCAGTCTTGAGAAAGAAAAATGGAGCTGGAGGAATCAGGCTCCCTGACTTCAGACTATACTACAAAGCTATAGTAATCAAGACCGTATGGTCCTGGCACAAGAAAAGAAATATAGACCAATGGAACAGGATAGAAATCCCAGAGAAAAACCCACGCATCTAGGGTCAACTAATCTATGACAAAGGAGGCAAGGATATACAATGTACAAAAGATAGCCTCTTCAATAAGTGGTGCTGGGAAAACTGGACAGCTACATGTAAAAGAATGAAATTAGAACACTTCCTAACACCATACACAAAAAGAAACTCAAAATGGATTAGACACCTAAATGTAAGGCCAGACACTATAAAACTCTTAGAGGAAAACCTAGGCAGAGCACTCTATGACATAAATCACAGCAAGATCCTTTTAGACCCACCTCCTAGAGAAATGGAAATAAAAACAAAAATAAACAAATGGGACCTAATGAAACTTAAAAGCTTTTGCACAGCTAAGGAAACCATAAACAAGATGAAAAGACAACCCTCAGAATGGGAGAAAGTATTTGCAAACAAAGCAAATGAAAAAGGATTAATCTCCAAAATACACAAGCAGCTCATGCAGCTCAATATCGAAAAAACAAACAACCCAATCCGAAAATGGGCAGAAGACCTAAATCAACATTTCTCCAAAGAAGATATACAGATTGCCAACAAACACATGAAAGGATGGTCAACATCACTAACCATTGGAGAAATGCAAATCAAAACTACAATGAGGTGTCACCTCACACCAGTCAGAATGGCCATCATCAAAAAATCTAGAAACAATAAATGCTGGAGAGGGTGTGGAGAAAAGGGAACCCTCTTGCACTGTTGGTGTGAATGTAAATTGATACAGCCTCTATGGAGAACAGTATGGAGGTTCCTTCAAAACCTAAAAATAGAACTACCATATGACCCAGCAATCCCATTACTGGGCATATTCCCTGAGAAAGACATAATTCAAAAAGATTCATGTACCACAATGTTCACTGCAGCACTATTTACAATAGCCAGGACTTGGAAGCAACCCAAGTGTCCATCAACAGATGAATGGATAAACAAGATGTGGCACATATATACAATGGAGTATTAGCCATAAAAAGAAACAAAATTGAGTTATTTGTAGTGAGGTGTATGGATCTAGAGTTGGTCATACAGAGTGAAGTAGGTCAGAAAGAGAAAAACAAATACTGTATGCTAACACATATATATGGAATCTAAAAAAAAAAAAAAAAATGTTCTGAAGACCCTAATGACAGGACAGGAATAAAGACTCAGATGTAGAGAATGGACTTCAGGACATGGGGAGGGGGAAGGGTAAGCTGGGACGAAGTGAGAGAGTGGTATTGACATATATACACTACCGAATGTAAAATAGCTAGCTAGTGGGAAGCAGCCGCATAGCTCAGGGAGATCAGCTCTGTGCTTTGTGTCCACCTAGAGGGGTGGGATAGGGAGGGTGGGAGTGAGACACAAGAGGGAGGGGATATGGTGATATATGTATACGTATAGCTGATTCACTTTGTTATAGAGCAGAAATTAACATAACATTGTAAAGCAATTATACTCCAATAAAGATGTTAAAAAAAAGACTTTAAAAAAAGGACTGAGCATGGTCGCTGTGGGCACAAGGGCCTGCCAGTTCTGTCCCTGGCAGGACACCTCCAACAGGTCATCTTCCTCTGCAACTCCCTGTTGTGTTGGCTGAGAGTTTGTCTGAAGCTCTCCCTGTTCAATCCTGCTTCCCTTCCCTTTATTTTTCACAGTGAACTTCTCAGTAAACTTCCATTTTGAACTTGATCTCATTTGCTTTTTGAAAACTCCAAACTGATAGAAAAGGCAATTTTCTTAGCCATATTCAGTACCAAATGATCATGTATGCTAATTATTGTATTTAAATATATATAATTATTATATTAATATATATAATAATTATACTATATACAAATTAAAACAACAAATAAGAGATTCTCAAGGGGAGATTTGGAATTTAGAAGTGTGTGTGTGTGTGTGTGTGTGGTGGGGGGGGTGGTTTTAGCTGTCACAGTGTCTGGGAGGTGCTAATGTTTTTAATTCTATTACTAAACCTCCCACAATGCATAAGACAGTGCCTAAAATGAAGAATTATCCTGCTAAAAATACTAACGTTGCTCTTTTAAAAAACAATCTTGGTGCTCTTCTTAGTCTAGGGAACTTAGCTTGACAAGTTCCTGTTTTATGTTACTATAATGTTTATTGTCCCTTTATATGTTTAGGCTTTAAAGCTCAGCCCCCTCCCAAGGCCTCTAGGAGCTTTCCCATAATTAGAATGCCACCCAAGGTTTTACCCTAATGACTGAAAGTCTAAACAACTTGGTTTTTTAATAAATATAGTAAGTTGAAAGTGGTTTTCAATTATGAATTTCCTAAAATAAGAAAAAAATCCCTTTATTTAGATAATTAAATATAAGCAGTAAGTATCCTAATAGATATTCCTAACATATTAAATAAGGGTACCATTTAATACCTGTGTCATTAATCATTACACTACCATTCACTGCGTAATTGAATACTCTTTGGTCTAAATTCTTCTTGTACTTCATCTTTCAAACTAGATGCATTTCCTTGGACCGGCAGCATCAGCATGACCTGGAGCTGTTAGAAATGCAAAGCAGCAGGCTCCACCCCAGACCTACTTAGTCAGAACCTGCATTTTAACAAGATGCCCAGGTGGTTCATATGCACATTAAAGTTTGAACAACCCTGTGTTTGAACAACCCTGAAAAACCCTATGAACAACCCGGAGCTTCAAGGTTTAAGCCCAGTTTCAAGTAGAAGAATTTGTTAGCATTTTCAAAATCATTTCTTTCTGTTTCAGCCTGAACTGTCTTCACAAGGGAAAAGTGAAGATAGCACCTTTTCTCTGGTTTCCTGTTTCTTGATTTTGGTGCACTCTCCCACGTGGTTTCTGAGAGAGATGAACTGGAGGCTAGCAAAGCTTGTTGTCTGAGTGAAAGCCCATGGGTATCACTGTTTTTTTAACCCCCAAACGAACGTTTCTTAGTTGCTTTGAGAATCCTCTTGAAGTTTCTCTCTCTCCTCTCAGATCATTTTCTTCTTTTGCAAATAATGCTTGCCTTAGGTTTGTTCTGGACAAAATTCTATGAGAAGGAAAGAACTCATTTCTAAAAGAGCTCTCTTCCAGAACAAAACAAGGCTTATTCTAATCTTAAAAAATTAAGTAAACCTTAAACAGTTCTAGAGTGGGAAGCATGGCTGTGATGTAAATGTGGTTTCTTATTTATTCTTGGCCAATGCTGTTAAAATTCCTGTACCAATTTTCCTCTTTCTTCTTATAGTTCTGGCTCCTCCTTCCCACATCTCAAGGAGGGAATTATGAAGCTGTTCACCATCCCTCTCCTTATAAGCTTGGCAATTGAAAGGAAAGAATAAAAGCCCATGTCTAAAGATAATACAGGGACTTCCCTGGTGGTCCATTGGCTAAGAGTCCATGCTCCCAATGCAGGGGGTCTGGGTTGGATCCCTGGTCAGGGAACTAGATTCCACATGCATGCTGCAACTAAGGATCCCCCATGCCCGCGTGCCGCAACAAAGATCCGGCTTGCCGCAACTAAGACTCGATGAAGCCAAATAAATAAATATTAAAAAAATAAATAAAGATAATACACAATGTAGATAATTGAGAATTGGCTATAGACCATTTATTCCCTTGAAATTGATTGTACAGAGACAGACTTCTCATTTTTAATGTCATTAGGAAAAATTTTAATAATTACTTAATTTTGATATGAGGAAAAGAAACCTCAGGTTTTCTGGTTTCTTTCTAATTGTCTACATAGGAAAAACTATAGCACACATGCTGTAAGTGAGTGGCAAATAGTTAATAAGCTCTCTTTGAATAATTAGTGAATTTTTGAACCAGATTCTCTCTAGGCATAGGTAACAACTTTTGAGAGTTGTTGGAATTTCCTTTTCTTTTTTTTTTTAGCATCTTTATTAGATTATAATTGCTTTACAATGTTGTGTTAGTTTCTGCTGTACAACAAAGTGAATCAGCTATATGTATACCTATATCCCCCTCCCTCTTGGGCCTCCCTCCCACCCTCCCCCGTCCCACCCCTCTAGGTTGTCACAAGGAATTTTCAAGACATTTAATCTTAAAATGTTTTCTTAAAAATAAAAATAAAAGAGCTTAACTTGGCTGTAAATGAACTTGTCTACCAAATCTTTAATTTTCGGAAGAAATGGTAACCAATCGTACAACTGGTAGACATGTCCACCATTGGCTCCACTTACCTGAACTCTGATATCTACTTGATGAGACCTTCAAACTCTTTCTCTGGTTTAGAAGTCCCCAGGGTCTGCCTAGGGCCTGAATATGAGTGTAGGGGGCATTTTAAAGACACCTCTCTTTCAGGGCCAGTAAGAGTGGCAGCAACACAGGAGTTAGAGATAAGGGTGACATATCCAAAAATTACATCTGAACTGACTTCAGATTCTTATTTAAAAGGTATTTTTGTAAATTCCTATCATCATGGTAATGCTCATCCTCAACATCCACAACATCCTCACCTTTGTAATCCTGTAAAAATCAATGAAGCTAAGAAGCGGACTGAGGAGTGAAGAAAAAGACTTAAATAAGGGAAACCATGGTAAATAAATGTTAATTTTCCGTTAGGAAAACATCCTCACATGTTCAACTATATACACCTTCCAGGCTGACACTGTTTGGTGTGGCCCTAGCTTAGAAGGTCTAGCATGTTGCTTAGCAATAGAAGGGAAAGAAAGACTGAGAATCTGTAGAATGTGTCACATGCTCATGCGTATCTGATAACTGTCTTCATACTTTCTATCTGTACACCAGGTACAGAGTTGTTTTTTCAGACCTATTATTATAAGTAAACATATACCTTTTATGTCTTTTTAAATTTAATATACAATTTTTACCTTATAGACACATTGTTAAGAAACTCAGTCAAAGTCTTTGATTGTCCCAGTGCCTCTTTTTCTTCTTCCGAAAATTCTCTTGGATAATATTGCGTAGTAGCATTTTTGGGATATGTCCTAATATATTGAAAGAAATCGAATACCAGAAGTTAGACCAAAGACAAGCAAATATAGGTCATAACAGGGCAAAGATTTTTCTCTGTGACAATATTAGGATGTTATTTTATACTTAATTCTACATATTGAATTTTTTCTTTATCCTAGACAATTGATGTTGGCTGCCATTCTAAGTATTTGTGAATTTCTCTTTGACATAATCAACAAGCTCTTTATTGTAAAAAAAAATATTTAGCTATCATTTTAAACTTACAGAAAAGTTGTAAGAAGGGTATAAGAAATTCCCATACATTCTTTACCCAGATTCATTAATTATTAACATTTTGTCACATTTGTGTATCATTCTTTCTTCATTTCATTAAATCAGTCTTTCTCAACCAATGCGATCCTGTTCCATCTTCTCAATCCAGGAATACTTGGTAATGTCTGGAAACAATGTTGGCTGTCACAACTGGGAAGAGCTCCTGGCATCTAGAGGGTAGAGCCCAGGGATGCTAGAGTGCATAAGGCAGCTCTCCCACAACAGAGAATTATCCAGCCGGTAGTGTTGAGGTTGAGAAACTCTGCTCTAAATATACAAAACCTGGAACAAGTTACATTTTGGCAGTAATGGCAGCACCATCTCTGGGAGAAAACTTATTGCATCCAGTCCACTCTCAGTGTTCACCTCCACCCTTGAACACAACACATTGTATTGTACCTCTGGGCTTTGTGAGTCTCACCCACTAGACTGAGTGAGCTCCTTGATCTTAGGGTGTGGGGCTGTAGAAAGATCATATGGCAAGTTCTTAAGAGAGTGCACTCTGGTGACAGGCTGCCTGGCTTTGAAGCCTGGTTCTGTCACTTACTAGCTATGTGACCCTGAGCTAATTATTTAACCTCTCTGTGCCTGGCTTTTCATCCCTAAAAGAAATTCTGAAAGTCCCTAGCTCACAGTGTCATTGTAAGGATTGAATGTGTTAATAGATGCAAAGCTTTTAAAACAGTGCCTAGGACATTTTAAGTGCTCAAAAAAAATTAGGTTGTATTTAACCTGTGTTGTTGAACAAATGTCAGGAAAATGTCTCTGAGAGGCAAGTATATTAATGGAGAGTAATCAAACAGAGCGGTAAAGAGAGTTTTGTTTATACTTAATTGAACAATTCATTCTTTTTTTCCCTGCCTAGATCAGTATCCATAGCAGAAGACAGAGTGGTGGAAAGAAAGAATGCTGGTGCTGGAACCAGAGACTTGGGTTCAGATCTTAGCGTCACCTTTAATTTTCTATCCCACACTAGTACCCTCCAGGTAGGATTAAGTAAGAAATTATATGGTGCCTGGTGGTTTCATCAAAGTAGCAATATGACTGAGTCACTCTTACTTTTTAAAATGTGATTTGTTTTGTTGTTTCTCAGCAGATCTATTCATTATTGCTTTAAATTATGTTCTAAACATTGAGCTTTCATTTTTAACCTCTTTTTGCCTTAGTTTCCTTATTTGTAAAATGGAGATGGTGCCTACCTCAGAGGGCAGTTGTGAGGATTAATTGAGTTGATATGTGCAAAGTATTGACTCTTAGAAGAATGCCTGGTATGTGGTAAGGACACTGTAAACATTTGCTTTCATTGTCATTACTCTTTTTTTTTTTTTTTTTTGTGGTACGCGGACCTCTCACTGTTGTGGCCTCTTCCGTTGAGGAGCACAGGCTCCGGACGCGCAGGCTCAGCGGCCATGGCTCACGGGCCCAGCCGCTCCGCGGCATGTGGGATCTTCCCGGACCAGGGCACGAACCCGTATCCCCTGCATCGGCAGGCGGACTCTCAACCACTGCGCCACCAGGGAAACCCTGCCATTACTCTTTGAACCTCATCTTTGATTTTGTTTTTTTACTTCTTCCATCACAATCATATATCTCATCTTTTCCACCTAATTTCTGATCTTAGTAAGTGGTACCAGCATTCTCCCAAGTCACCTGGATTTGAACCATTTGAATTCCCTTTGATTTACTCCCCCCCACCACCCCACTTTGTGGGTCAAGACCTGCCGCTATTTCTCATCTATTCCCTCCATCTACATAGAAACAACTGTTCATCGTTATCAGTCAACATTCATTGAGAGCCTCATAAATCTAGAGTCCTGTGGTTAGGGTCCCTGTTGTTGGAAGTTCACTCTCCCTTTCTGAGTCTACCTCGTGAGTCTACCTTGGCTGACTCATTCTTTTCACTTTTCTGCAACCTGGTAGAAAAATAGAAATCTCTAGTTGTCTTGACTAAGAAATTTTTCTCAAAATCTAAGTTTCTTTTGTACTAATGAATCACCTCTCTCTTTCCTGTCTTACCCTTACTTCTTGGTGTTTAATGATCTTTGATGTCCTAATTCTCTGCCAAGACTTGACTACCAGTCCTTGTCTTTCTCTTCATCTCTTTTGGTTTGGCCCGTCTGTCTTCTGCCTCCCCGGTTTCTGACCCATGTCTCGTCCTGACCCCTGGTATCTAGGTACATGTGCTCTAACTTTAACATTACATTTTCATGGTTCCTGATCCTTTGGTTCACAGAGATCTGAAAAGCATGTTTTGGTCCACTATGGTCCACACTGAGGACCCACGATTCTCCTGGTCACAGCCTCTCTCACTGTATATTTCATGGCTCTTCTCTAAACATTGAACTCAAGTCAGTGACTCTGCACATTCTTCCTTAACGTGATCATTCTCCTTCTCCTTCCCTTCCTTGGTTCCTTTTCCCCCTCCATGTAATAAATATGTGCCAGGAACTGTCCTAGGAGTTGGGGATATAGAAGTAAACAAAATAGACAAAGTTCCAGTCTATGGAGCTTCAGTTCTAAGTGGTGGTGAGGCGAAGGTGAGAGAAGAGAGACAATGCTTGGTGAGTTCAAGGAACAAGGAAGCCAGTGGGGCTGGAATGGATGAACCAGGGGAATTGTGGGAAATGAGGGTAGGGGGCAGATGGAATTTAGATCACATGACTTGTAGGTTCCTTGTAGGTTCCTTCAGGATGGGAAGCCATAGGAGGGTTTTTGTCAGTGACGTGATATGACTTGCATTTTAACAGGATTAGTCTGGCTCTTCTATGAAGAACAGAATGTAGGAGGGAAAGGATGGATGGAGAAAGCCCAGTTAGGGTGCATTCCAGTAATCCAGGCAAGAGACGATCATGGCTTGAACCAAGGTGATAGCAGTGAATATGTTTTGAAGATAGACCCAAGAAAATTCAAGGTTTGGGGTCTGAGTAATTACAAGAAGATCAGTGCCATGTACTGAGATGAGGAAGATTCAGGGAGTTTGAGGTACAAAAATAGAAAATCAAAAGTTTGTTGTTGGTCATGTTAACTTTGAAACACCTATTAGATACTTAAGGAAGCAGATGAATAAATGAGTGTAGAGTTCAGGGGAGAGACTGAGGTTGAAGGTATAGATTTGGGAGCCACCAGCAAACAGATAATAGGTAACACCACAGGAATGAATAAATTCACCCGGGGATTAAGCGTAGTTAGAGAAAACATCAAAAGGAGTTAGCTTTGGGGTCCTTTAATATTTAGAAATTGGAAGGAGAAGGATCCAGTAAAAGAGACTGAGAAGCAGCTGCCAGTGAGTTAGGAGGGGTACACTGAGTATTGCCCATAAGCCAAGAAGGAGAAATAGTCAACCATGTTAAACACTGATGAGAAGCGGAGAAAGAGGGTGTCTGAAAATGGGATTAGGCGATCAGACCACTGCAGGTCTTTGGTGACCTTGTTAAGACTAGAGTGGGCTCAAGGCAGAATGGAAGAGAAGGTGCAACTAGAGAATGTGAAAAACTGCTGTGAGGAGTTTTGTTGTTAAAAAGAAAAAGGAAAAAAAAAGCAGAGAAAGTAGCTAATAGCCAGAAAGGTTGAAACAGTTTTTTGTTTGTTGGCTTTAATGATGGGAGTTACAGCATTTTGTATTTATACATGTCTCCTCTTCACCCTCTCTTCTTGGTTTGCTGACACCACCTTACTTTACCTGGTTTGGTTACAGTAGATTCCCATTTGGCCAATCTCCTCAACTCCAGGTTTTTTTTTTCCCTCTGCACTCCAATACATACTGCCTGGCTCATCTTACTTTAATAGCTTAAATCTTGCCTCTCCCTTGCTTCAGACCTTGCCAAAATTCCCTGTTGTCTGCCACAGAGAATCTGCTTGTCTCTGCTGTTCCCTCCACGCTACCCAGGCTGGTCTCCTTGTGGCCCCATGCAGACTCTGTTCATCCCACCCCCTAGATGTTCAGGTCATTTAAAAAAATCTGGGATGTTTTCCCTTTCTCTATGTCTCCAAATCATATTCAACATCTGTAGCTTATCTTTTATAGATCAAAATTATTTCAAAATAACTTTTTTTAATCCTAAAATATATGCATAGATTAGCTAAATATGTCTTCAGATTTATACAACATTCAAAGCCGAGCTCAAATCTCCAAAGCATTCCCTCAGCAATCAATTTTACATCAATTCATTCACTGGATAAATTTTAATTAAATTACAAATTTAATTAATCATTTGTAGTCTCAAAGTGCTCAGGATCTAAGGCAGACAGGTGAGCAGATGAATAAAATATGGGTCATCAGTGCTACAATAAAGATACCTCTAAGCTGTAGTGGGAACCCAGAGGAGAGAGTGATCAGCTCTACCTGGAGTTTCTAGGAAATCACAGAGGAGGGGGTACTGAACTGGAACTTAAAGGGTGAAGAGGGGTGGGTAAGGTAGTGAAGGGCATTTTATGCAGAGGAATAGCAAGGGCAAAGGCAGGAAAACATGGGAGAGCAGGTATTCTGGGAGCTGGAAGTAGCTCATAGGCTAGAGCACAGAGGGCTTGCTTGGGAACAGGGCTGGACAGGCAGACAGTGCCTTGTCATGAAGGAAGGAGGACCTTATATGTCATCCTAACGGCTCTGGATGAGATGGGGAGACATGGAAGAGATGTGGGCAGTAGTGAAGTAAAACAATCTGATTTGGTACATAAGAATGATCACTTAGGCAGTAGAATAGACAAGTTAGAAGGCAATGGTCATATTTCAGATGAGATGACCAGGTCCCCTTCTCTGAGAGAAGTACTATAGTTATTAACAGCATTGCTCATTTTCCCACTTCATAATCTTTACAGTCTTATATACTTGTATTTCATTTTCCTAGTAAGATTGTTAAAAGGCACTGTTGCCTATAATTAGATCTTGAGCTGAATTACTCTGTGGAGATCAGGCATCACTGTCAATGCATTTCTATTATACAGATCTCTCAAAGTAATCATGGATGTTGCTGGATTTTACCACAATTGCCTTTGAAAATACATATAAATTCATCGCATACTTACCATCTTGTTTGAGTACTTGTGTCCTTGATTTTGGGGACTACTTGCATGCCAACATCTCTCTCAAGTTGCTTAAGGGTAAAATTTTTATCTGGGTAGGCTGTACATTCAATATAGGCATCTTTTACGCTGGAAGCATTCTGGTCACTGAACTTAACTGGGGCACCAAATTCACTTCGTTTTCGAGAAATCATATATGTAATCTGCAACACATGTAAGCAGTACAGGAAACAATCGAGTCTCTGGAGAAAAATGATGTGTGGCCGATAACACTGGTGCTCTGCCCACATCCTCTTGGACCCCTTTGTGTACTTTCTGTGCACCTTTCCAGGTCCTTTTGCTCTCTGTCCCCACAGCCACCATCCACCTACCTCTCTTCTGCGCAGGATGCTCTAGAGCTACCAGGACCACTTTGCCTGAAGGTACAAAGAACAGGAAGTGACTGGAAGTTTATATCCAGGCCAGCAATGGACTGGTGGGAGACATATGGAAGCCCATCTCTTTTGCTTCCGTTTGGGACAACTCTGAGGTATAACTTACGCTCCAGAGTTCCCTAGAGGTGCAGGCTGAAGCCTTCACTCTGCCAGACTTTTGCCTGAGAGCGCACCCTTGCAGGGCTTCTGTCTCGGTCCTGCTGCTTTCCTATTCTCTTATGGGGCCCTTTCATAATAAATCACTTGCACACGATTGCTCCTCTCAGGGGCTGATCTGGGAGTGCCACTTAGTTAGTTTCCTAGGGCTGCTGTAACCACATACCACAGACTAGGTAGCTTAAAACAACAGGAATTTATTCTCTCTTGGTTGTGGAGGCTGGAAGTCTGAACTAAGGTGTTGGAGGGTTGGTTCCTTCTGAGGTGGAATCTGTTCCCTGCCTGCTCCCAGCTTCTGATGTGATGGCTAGCAATCCTAGGTGTTTCTTGGCTTGTGATACATCACTCCAATTTCTGCCTCCGTCTCCCATGGCGTCCTCCCTGTGTCTCTATGTTTTCATAGGAGCGTCTTCTTATAATGACGCCTGCCGTATTGGATAAAACTCCCCTCATTTCCTTTCTGAGGTACTGGGGTTTAGGACTTCAACTTATCTTTTGGAGGGAGACACAGTCCAGCCCATAACACCCCCCTAAGACAGTGACCATTCTTCTATCAAAAAAAGCCATATCCCTGCAGCAAACACAGCAAATCACACTGATTCCTCAGGGATACGTGTTTCTCAGCTATAGGGAGGTGACGGCTAGACATCATATTCAAGCTGCTTACCTCTTTTGTGGATTTTTTAACCGATTCTTCCTCAATTTCTTTTTCACTGCCCAGAGAAACCCATGGTTTAGAGATAGGTGGCTTATAAATATACGTATCTTCAGGAATATGCTCTTTACATTCTTCTTGCTCTTCTGGAACTTCTGGAGGCTGCAATAAAATAAATAGGATTCTAAAATATATTACCAGGGCTTCCCTGGTGGAGCAGTGGTGAAGAATCTGCCTGCCAATGCAGGGGACACAGGTTCGAGCCCTGGGCTGGGGAGATCCCACGTGTCGCGGAGCAACTAAGCCCATGCGCCACAACTACTGGGCCTGCGCTCTAGAGCCTGTGAGCCACAACTGAAGCCCGCACGCCTAGAGCCCATGCTCCACGACAAGAGAAGCCACTGCAATGAGAAGCCCGTGCACCGCAACAAAGTGTAGGCCCCGCTCACCCCAACTAGAGAAAGCCCTCGCACAGCAACAAAGACCCAACGCAGCCAAAAATAAATAAATAAAATAAATAATAATAAAAGTTTTAAAAATAATATATTAAAAAATAAAATAAAATATATTACCAGAAAAAAACCTATGGCTGCCAAAGGGAAAGGGGGGAGGAATAAATTAGGAGGTGGGATTAACATATACACACTACTGTATATAAGATAGATTACCAACAAGGACCTACTGTATAGCACAGGGAACTCTACTCAGTATTTTGTAATAACCTATAAGGGAAAAGAATCTGAAAAAGAATATATATATACATATATACACATATGTATATAAAACTGAATCACATTGCTGTACACCTGAAACTAACACAACATTGTAAATCAACTACACTTCAATTAATAAAAAAGAGATAAGTTCAGCAAATATATATACATATTACCAAATTTAGGTTATAATTACACATGTATATTTTGCAATAAACTTTGCTTTTATATAAATTTGTTAAGCTCTTATTATTTTTCTTCTTTGTTGGTTCATGCTTTTCAACTATGAGAGGGAAACTATGTAAAAATATAAAAAGGAAGAATGACAAAAAAGAAAGAGATCAAGGATCTATCTATCTATCTATCTATCTATCTATCTATATCTATATATATATATAAAGAAGATGAAAGAATCAAGAGGGGAGAGGAAAAAAAGGAAAAGATGTGTGGTAAGAAAAAAGCATTTACTGTATGCCTTTAAGAATATGGAATGCTAAAACTCGATAAAATATAAAACTAATTTTCTCTGATTTAATGAAATGTTTTTCTGATGACAGGATTATATGTATGAATAAATATGATATCCATTAAATTATAAAGAGCAAATGTTTTTTAAACCAAGATGTCCACAAGAAGATATACAGACAGATAAAGATATAGATACAGGTACATATATAGATATATAGATGTTCACTGCTACTTTATTCATAATAGTGAAAAAATGGGCAACCAAATGAATATCAATAGGGAAAAGGGTTGATACATTTTGGTATAGTCAGAAGATAAAAATCTCATAAAACAGTTGCAATGAACAAACTCAATCTACATGTATATGATTTTAAACATATCAACATGAATAGATCCTAGAATTTTACAATTTGGTGAAAAACAAAAGTTGCAAAACAAGTTGTATAATATAATTTTATATAAAATTTAAATGAATAAAACAATAAAATGTATTATTTGTGGAGCATACATGCATGGTAACAGTATGAAACCATGGACAGAAGACTATATAACAACCTTAGAATAATAGTTCCTTATAGAGAGAAGTTAGAAAAATTGAATTAAGGAGGATGTAAGAGGCAGTGAAACATTATCTCTTATATTTTCTTTCCTTTCAAAAGAATTTGAAGTAAATATGATAAAATATTGACATTTGTTAATTCTGAGTGGTGACTGTATAGATATTTGTTTCATCATCTGTGCTTTTCTATACACTTGAAATATTTCACCATAATAAAAAAATTAAAACACAGAATAAAGCAATCATAAAAATAAAACTGAAAATATTAAGGCTAACTGAGAAATTATTTCAAATGTAAAAAGTGTTCGATATTTTAAAATTCTACGGCTTTCCTTTATTTTTCTTGCTTATTGGACAACCACACAAACCCCTCTGTCTCCCTCAGTTTGACCAAACCTCCCCATGAGGATGCCAGACCGGAAGGCAAGTGTCAGAAACCTGTTGCCTTTCATGACCACTTTGAACGCAACATCCCGAAGGTGAACTGACTTCCTTTCCTTGGAAACTACCATTCTTTTATATTCTGCTTATCTTTGACACCCTGTTCCCCTCAATTGCCCATTGACCAAGTTGTCCTTTAAAAATTTTGCTTTTAAATAATCATAGCAAAAATTTATGGAGCACTTAGCTTTGTGCCAGGCACTATACAAAGGGCTTTACCTGCATCAGCCCATTTAATCTTCACAACAGCCCTATTGGTGCCACCGTTTTGCAGATGAGAGGTTCAGTAGCTTACCCAAAGTCATGGTGATGGCAAGAGAAGAAGCAGGAATGTGGGCCAAAGAATGGCCGAGAGCAGTGGTACTCCAGATTTGTTGTTTCCAGTCCCACTGGGTAAATGAAGGGCAAATAAGTAGAGTATCTGCTACCCTGAGTTGTCTGAGTTAGCTCACCCTTAGCCCACCTACTCTAGGCCCCGGAATCAGAGCTGAACAAGAATAATCATGACCATGTCTGGGGTTCCCCCAGAGGTACTGCTTCCTTCTGACAATCAACAGATTGCTTAGGGTGTGCTTACATTTAAATAGTTTTCCTTGCCCTCTTCAGTTCCAATAAGATAAAAGTTAAGTCCATATTTGAAGTCTTTGTCGTAAACAAGGAGAAGCTCATCTCCAGGATATTCCTACAAAAATATAATCAAAAAAGAAGGTTAATGTTCAGTAGTCATTCAGTTTATTCAGATTTGACACAAATTAATATTTCTTTAATCAATCAATCATAGAAGATAACCATAGTGCTAACCTATGGTTAATAACCCCAAATTGCAAAGTTATTTTATTAACTTACAAATGCTCTTAAAACACAATGCGTCCAGGGAAACTTACCATGCAATTTTATTTCTAACAGGAAAAAAAGGAAGCATTCCTTTTATTTGGTATTGTGCTCTGTAGCATGTTTGTGGACAAATCAGGACTAAAATTATGAATTAAACAATTAAAGCAGTATGGGAAAATAAGGGTAGGTTCCCTTTCTAGCTAAAATTGGGCAAGGATGAGCTTTTCTGGGTGTGGAGTAAGACAAAATGTCACAGATAGGAGTTCGCTTTTCACAAAGGGTCATCAAGAAGGATTCCCAAGGAGGGATGGGCAAGCTAGCATTTGCCCAAAGTAATGGGAAATGCCAGATTTGAACTCAGAAATCTCTCCAACTTTTGTGATTATGTATCAGGAACCTCTTGAGGTAGGACTGAAAAATAAAGAGGGATACTGTACTTACCTGAATAATTTTTTTGACTGGGTAGAAATCAGATACTGCAGCTCTGTTTTCAAAGTCTGAAAAAATATCTTCTTTTCTGATAAGTTTATAAGGTTGTTCATCTGTGACATCTTCATCTATTCTGCAGTTAAATATCTCCTGGGTCTTGTTAGTTAACACTAAAGGATAAATTTCTGGATGACCTGGGAAAGGCAAAGTGGAATTTGGACATTAAATATAACCATTTAAAATATTAACACTAGGAAACATGCAATTGTTTGCTTTAAATAATTGCCTTGGTTAAAATTTTAAAAGACTTTAAAATCATTGTTCATATTTTTAAAGTAAGTTTATCCATTATAAAAAATGTCAACAAATGAACTTATTTACAAAACAGAAACAGACTCACAGACTTAGGAAACAAATGTATCGTTACAAAAGGGGAAATGTGGCAGCAGGGAGGGATAAACTGGGAGTTTGGAATTGACATATACACACTACTATACTTAAAATAGATAACCAGCAAGGACCTACTGTATAGCACAGGGAACTGTGCTCAATATTCTATAATAACCTCAATGGGAAAAAAATCTGAAGAAGAATAGATATATGTATAACTGAATCACTTTGCTGTACACCTGAAACTAACACAGCACTGTAAATCAATTATACTCCAATATAAAATAAAATTTTTTTAATGTCAAAAAGATAAAAAGATGAAAATAACAATTCCCCATAATTCTATCTCTCAAGAGAGAACCTCTATTAATCGTTTGCTCTATTTCCTTCCAGTCACTCCATATATAGTATCTTAAATGAAATTCTAAATCCTGCCTTTCATACTTACTATTATGTCACTAGAATTTTACTATGACATTATATAATTTTTCTAACGCATCATTTTAAATTAATGTAATTCTATAGCATAATTTTTAACTATTCTGTTGTTGGTAAGCATTACATTTTTTCTCATTTGTTTCTAGTGATTATAAATAACTCTACAAACAAATATATAGTTTATAAACTTTTATTACATTTCAAATTATTTTCTTAGGTTTTAAAAAATTTTTTTTGTTTGTGGTTTAACATTATATTTTAAATCTGAAAGAAGACAAAGGTCAAATTCTCAAAACTAGTACTTAAGATCTAATGAATAACAAAAGTATAAGAACCAAGACAGTTATATATGATGAGAATGTACAGAAATGGCCTGAATGACAGTTGAAATAGTAGTTCATATTTTTTTTCAGTTATACATATACATGTATCTGTTCTTTTTCAAATTATTTTCCCAGGATAGGTTTTAAAAGTGAAATTATTGGTTCAAAGGTATTATCACCACCTTAGGCTCTATCAAACCTGTATTGCTCTCCTAAAACACCTCCTCCCTCACCCTGCTCTCTCTCACCAGGTGACCCTGCTTCCTCTCACAGAGGATTCTGTGTCTGTACAGCAAAGAATCCTGAGGTCCCGCAGCCCTGCCCACCAGCTCATCAGCACAGGCCCCGTCTTTCTGCCCTTCCCTCCAGTTCGAAGACCTGCCTGCCCCTCTCCACCCTTCTCAGCCCATCAACTCTTCCTCTCCCGTCAACCTTTCCTACCTCAGCATGTTTGATTTGCTCAATGGTCTCCCATTTTAAAGAAACCTTCCCTTGACCCTAGATAGGTACCTCTGCTCCCTAGGGCTCTTTTTCAGTCAAACTTGTTATTCAGTTCTTCACACTTTTTAAAAAAAATTAATTTATTTTATTTATTTATTTTTGCCTGCGTTGGATCTTCGTTGCTGCGCGCGGGCTTTCTCTAGTTGCGGCGAGCGGGGGCTACTCTTCATTGCGGTGCGCGGGCTTCTCATTGCGGTGGCTTCTATTGCTGAGGAGCACGGCCTCTAGGGCGAGCGGGCTTCAGTAGTTGTGGTGCATGAGCTTAGTGGCTCCGCGGCACGTGGGATCATTCTGGACCAGATCTCGAACCCGTGTCCCCTGCATTGCCAGGCGGATTCTTTTTTTTTTTTTTTTTTTTTTGTGGTACGCGGGCCTCTCACTGTCGTGGCCTCTCCCGTTGCGGAGCACAGGCTTCGGACGCGCAGGCTCAGCGGCCATGGCTCACGGACCCAGCCGCTCCGTGGCATGTGGGATCTTCCCGGACCGGGGCACGAACCCGTGTGCCCTGCATCGGCAGGTGGACTCTCAACCACTGCACCACCAGGGAAGCCCTGCCAGGTGGATTCTTAATCACTGCGCCACCAGGGAAGCCCTAGTTCTTCACACTTTTAAGCTACTGACTTTCCAATTAGGTTGTATTAGTAAACCTGGAACTGGGGAGGAACGTGAGGTAGGGAATCCCTCTTCCCTCCTCTGGTTCCCCAGTCCCAGAATTGCCCTCAAAAGAGGAGGGAGGGGAGGTTCAACAGGCTTCCATTCCTGTTCGTCCTGTCCCTTTGCCCCCCACCCCAGGTCAGTCCTGGGCAGCAGCAAGCCCTGGGACAGCAGATGGAAGAAGACAAGGTATCGTTTTGCCTCAATCTTCTCTCTCGACCCTACTTCTCATTTTCTTATCCTTTTTTATCACCATCAGCTTCTACCACCCCAGGTTCAGTTCTGCATTTATCCCCAGAACTCCCTCCCCCAACTCTATGCTCCAGGGTCCCCAGAACCCACTCGCATCCTCTCCAGGCCCCCCACACCTGGATGTCCCAACATCCTCCCTCCCACTGCTCAACAGGTGCGTCATCGAGGGGAAAAGTGCATGCAGCCTCTCAAGTAGGAATTTTGAGCTTATTTTCCCACAGAAACATTGACCCCTCACCCTGGAAGCTCTATGATATGATTATTCAGGTGATTACTAGTGACTCTATGCATAACACTGATTATGTATGGAAATATATTCCAAATTGCAATCAGTTGGCATAATAAACAAACATTTGGAATACAAGCGGTTCATAAATTAGGGACAAATTGCCCATTTTTATCTCTCCTTAAAATACTAACCCTAACACCTGCATGTAGAGGATGCTCAAAGGCAACTGTTTTTTTTTGTCGTTGTTGTTTGTTTGTTTGCATCAGATCGTATTTAGTGTGGGGTTAGGGGTGGGGATCTTGGGGTCAGAGTGCAGCAACTGTGGCTGGCGGGATAAGCCGCTCTCGATGTGCCTGCGGGAGCTGTCCGGGTGTCAGGGACGGGATGGTCCAGGGCCAGAGGGCACGCAGGATCCCGGGGGTGCTTATGACAGGAGGCAGTGTGCTGGCGTCTGGGACGCGGGTCTCCAGAGTTCACACACAGTAGGCCCCCAGCACGTCCTCTGGGGGGACCTCAGGGCCCAGATCCTGGTTGCTGGTGAGGCGGAGGTGACGAGGCAGGGCAGTCACAGCCTCGGGGTCTGCCTCAAAACAGCTGTTGACTTGATTCACAGGCAAGTTACTCTTTAAAATCACACTGCCAGCCGTAATTTGTAGTGTCCGATGCATAACAGCCCTTGGAGTTTTGTCTTGGAAAACCACTAGGTGGAACTGTGAGACCCACACTGAGCTGAAGCCAAAAAGGAGGTGGCCGCCCTTCATAAACAGAGGTGCTCACAAAGAGCAGAAAGCTTCCTACCCTCCACGAAACTGGAAGGACACTGACAAAGATGGTGTTCTATGTCACCTGCTCCCACTAAACATACTTCAAATCCTACTGGCTGGATATTTGTCAAAAAAATAATCCTTTTACACTAATTGGGCTTTTTCAAGGCAACTTTAATAGAGGATCTAACATTCCTTTATCTAGGAGTTAGCAGTAGTAGTAGCCTGTTTCTGGCTGGGGTCGGGAATCGGTAATAACTGCAGGCAACTAGTAGCCTATAGACTACACAGAACGCCTAGAGTCTAGTACCTCCGTGCCCTACCTGAACAATGGTCAAACTAAATAGAGCAAGGCCTGACGCTACTGGCCACCCCAAGGGTCTCTGGCTAAATTCAGTGTAAGAATTGTTGTTATTTAGGCTTTGAGGCCTGCACTGAAGATAGCACTGTAGGTATATAACAATGAGGCTCTGGTGATTAGCGATGAGATGGGCTCTGGGCTCAGTTGTGCCTCCAGCAGAGTGGTCCAGGAGGGTGAGAAAGATGTTGGAGCAGAGGAGAAGGGCTGCAGGGCCTCCTGAAGCTTACAGAGGTCAGGAGTGCCTGCCATGAGTGCAAGACCTACTGGATAGGGGGCCAGGCCAGTGCAGTAAGTGAATAACAGTGTGAGTAAATAACAGCATGTTAATTATAGTAGCTTCTGTGAAGCACCTACTGCCAGACGCTATTCTAAGCACATTACATGGATTATTAATTCATTTACTCTTCATAACAACATTCAGACGCCGCTCCTGTGATTGTCTTTTTTTTTTTGCGGTACGCGGGCCTCTCACTCTTGTAGCCTCTCCCGTTGCGGAGCACAGGCTCCGGACGCGCAGGCTCAGCGTCCATGGTTCACGGGCCCAGCTGCTCCGCGGCATGTGGGATCTTCCCGGACCGGGGCACGAACCCGTGTCCCCTGCATCGGCAGGCGGACTCCCAACCACTGCGCCACCAGGAAGGCCCTGTCTCCATTTTTTAGCTGAGAAAACTGAGGCCCACAGAGTCCAAGTAAGGTATCCAAGGTTGGGGGCTGGGAGTTAGAAATACGGGAGCTAGGATCCAAACCAAGGTCCCTGCACTGTAACTAGCAGGCCATACTTTCTCTCAAAAGTGTGAACACAGGGTGAACACAGGGCTTCCCTGGTGGCGCAGTGGTTGAGAGTCCGCCTGCCGATGCAGGGGACACGGGTTCGTGCCCCGGTCCGGGAAGATCCCACATGCCGCGGAGCGGCTGGGCCCGTGAGCCATGGCCGCTGAGCCTGTGCGTCCGGAGCCTGTGCTCCGCAACGGGAGAGGCCACAACAGTGAGAGGCCCGCGTACCGCAAAAAAAAAAAAAAAAACGTGAACACAGCAGAGGACAGGAGATGGTCCTCCTCCACCTTCACAGATAGTCAGGGAGGTAAGAGAGATACACTGTATAGGATGCAGTGAATGACAGTTATTCACTTGGTAGAGCAGGAGCCAAAGACAGACTCAAGCTCCACACAACTAACTAGCTCGGAATCTTGCTGTGCGCGCAAGGAAGAGGCCGGTGCAATATAAATCATAGGTCACACATCAGTTGTCCTGCATATTGAACCAGAGTATGTAAATAAGCCCCGTGCATTTCATCTTTTAGCATTTTGGTTGTTGTTTACTTTAAAAAAAACAGTTTTATTGAGATATAATTGATAAATAATAAACTGTATATATTTAAAGTGTACAATTTGATAAACATATGCATTTACCCATGAAACCATCATCACAATAGAGATAAAGAACAAATCTATAATCCCCAAAAGTTTCCTCCTGCCCCTTCTCCCAGCACCCCTCCTCACTCCCAGGTAACCACTGCTCTGCTTTCTATTGCTATAGATAAGTAGTTTGTTTTTTATGGAATAGTTATAAAACTCACCTCTCTGAGCATCTCTTTCCTCATCTGAGGAATGAAGTAGTGATACCTACCGCATGAGCTTGTGGCAGAAGTTAAATTAGGTAGTCCATGCACATTTCCTTAAAAATTGCACAACACTTTTTGTTTGTTTGTCTTCTTTTGCTCAGCACAATTATTTTGAGATTCACTCATGTTGCTGCACGTAGCAGTAGCTCATTCCTTTATATTTCTGACTAGTATTTCATAAAAGAAAAAATGAATTAGGCAAAGATTTCTTAAGAGTTACAGTTTGGGGTGTTGTATCTCAGAAATCTTTGCTAATCCAAGGTTACAAAAATTTTTCTCCTATGTTTTCTTCTAGAAGTTTTACAATATTTGGTTTTATATTTAGGTCTATGATCCATTTTGAGATAATATTCGTATATAATGTGCGATATGGATTGAGGTTCACTTTTTTGCATGTAAATATCCAACTGTTCCAGCATCATTTGTTGAAAAGACTATCTCTTCTCCACTGAACTGCCTTTGTACTTACTTTTGTTGAAAATCAATCGACCATATATACGTGAATATAGTTTTGGACTCCTTATTCTCATTCACTGATCTATTTCTCTATCTTTTTTTTTGGCCGTGCCGTGCAGCTTGTGGGATCTTAGTACCCTGACCAGGGAATGAACCCGGGCCCTTGGCCGTGAAAGTGCGGAGTCCTAACCACTGGACCGCAGGGGAATTCCCTATTTCTCTATCTTTATAGTATTTTGTTTTTATACTAACAACAGTAAAATGCAAACCTTCTTTGAGACAGCCCTCTGTAAGGAAATGTGCATGTACTACCTAATTTAACTTCTGCAACAAGCTCATGAGGTAGGTATCACTACCTCATCCTTCAGATGAGGAAGCAGAGGCCCAGAGAGGTGAAGTTGTTTGTGGTCACACAGTCATTAAGTGGCAGAATTATGATTCAAACCACATCTGTTTAATTCCAAAAACTGTGCTATTAATCACTTGTGGTAAACAGAATAATGTCCCCCCAAAGATATCCATGTCCTAATTTCTGAAACCTGTGAATATGTTGCCTTACATGCCAAAAGGGACTTGCAGGTGTGATTAAGTTCAGGATCTTGAGATGGGAAGATTACTGGGCTCCTGAGATGGGTCCAATGTAATCACAAGGGTCCTTATAAGAGAAAGGCAGGAGGGTCAATGCCAAGGAAGGACGTGTGACAGGGAGGCAGAGGTCTACGCCGGAGAAAGATTAGAAGATGCTATGCTGCTGGCTTTGAAGACAGAGGAAGGGGCCAAGAGTCAATGGACACAGGGAGCCATTAGGTGAAAAAGGTAAAAAAACAGATTATCCCTTCCGAGCCTCCAGAAGGAACCAGCACTGCCAACACCTTGACTTTACCCCAGTGAAAGTAATTTCAGACTCCTGATTTCAAAAATTGTATGATAATAAGTTTGTGGTAATTTGTTATAGCAGCAATAGACCATTAATACACCACAGATACTCTAACCTGTATTAAAGTGTGACTTATAATTTGGGTAAATTATTTAACTTTTGGGAGTCACAGCACCTCCATCTTGTAATGGCCACAGCAATGTTACTTCCTAGAGCTGAAGGGATGAGAGGAGTATGCCGGGCACAAAGCTGTTGCTCCATAAATGTTAACTACATGTAAAAATCATACCTCTTCTCTAGAAACCTCCAGACGTTGCCTTAATTAGGAGACAGTTTTTAGCTAGTCTATTGCTCCCTTGGTTCCTTGGTAGGAAAGGGAAACCTAGTCCCCTGCAGCATAACAGCCACAAGTCCTGAGTGACAGCTGACAATGTCAGACCCCACATCAAGGAAGTCAGAGGGTCCTAGTGTTGCCTGAGGGGAGTCTGGGAGTAGAGAGAGAGGCTGTAAAATAAGGGGATGCTAAGTCAAAACCTACCCTCAAGTCTCACTACAAAGTGCTAAGATTTCTTTCTCTTTTTTTTTTTTCTCCTTAAAGAAACATACTCACATCTATTTTTCAGCCCATTTACTTTCAGCTGAAACCTCTCCACCATGCCCCATTCTCAGGTCCATGGATTTAATTACCAGTTAATTATTTAGTCAGGAAATATTTACTACGCAGCTACTATGTGAAAAGCATGGTGCTAGTGCCAGGGTATACAATCTAGAGGGGGAGACAGACATTAAATAGATAAATACACTCAGAAATACATAAGGACATAAGGTGACAAGTGCTATCTAGGAGAAAACAGGGTGAGAGATAGAACATAGAACTAAGGAGGGTGGTAGTGCTGGTGGTCTGTCTAAACAGGAAGAACAGGGAAAGCAATTCATTCATTTATTCAATCAATCAATCAACAAATATTTATTGAGTGCTTATTCTGTATCAAGATAGGCATTGGGGTAGAGGGGTGAACAAGAGTTTCTGTTCCCCTGAAGCTTGTGTGTGTGAAAAAAAGAGAGAGAGAAAGAAAGAGAGAGAGCGCACACACAAGGGAGGGCCAGCATGGGTGTGTATGTAAACAGCTACGTGTTATAAATGCATAAACAAATAAATATGCTCCATCCTCATTCATAAATTTTATATTTGCAAATTCACTTGCTAAAATGTATTTGTAATCCCAAGATCGATAGTTGTGGCACTTTCACGTTCATTAGTGGGCATGCTTAAAGTGACAAAAAATGTGAATTGCCTGATGTGCACATTGCCAGGTAAGGTCAAACAAGATGATGCTCTACCATCTTCCATGTGCTCTCATACTGCAAACAGTGTCTTTCCACTGTCTATATAGTACCACATTTTTCACATTTTTGTGCTTTGTATTGGTGATTTGCCTATTTAAAATGGTCCCCAAGCTTACTGCTAAAGTGCTCTCTAGTGTTCCTAAGTGCAAGAAGGCTGTGATATGTTTTACAAGAAAACATGTGTATTAGATAAGCATCAGTCAGGCATGAATTATAGTGCTGTTGGCTGTGAGTCCAATGTTAATGAATCAGCAATATATACTAAATAAGTCATCTTTAAAGAGAAACACACATAAAACAAGGTTATGTATTAATTGGTTAATGAAATGTTGTGACCAGAGGCTTGGAGGAACCTAATCCTGTATTTTCCCTAGGAGCAATGGTTCAGTATCTGCTAATTCAGCGTTTGCAGCAACTGTATAGAACTTCCATGAATAATGAGAATTGACTGTACTTTAACTTCAGAATTATAAGTGCTATGAAGGCAATAAAATAGGGTACTAGGTGAAAGAAATGCCTTCAAGGAAGGCCTCTTGCAGAGATTAGATTGGAGTCTGCATCTGAATGATGAGAAGGAGGTAGGTGCATGGAAGGCTTATCCAGGCATTGGGAACAGCAAGAGCAAAGGTCCTGAGGCAGGAACAAATTCACTATGTTTTGTGCTAAGTAAGGCTGATGAGCTGTAGATGGAGGTGAAGGATAGAGAGACAAGGTCAGAGAGGAAGGTGGAGCCAGGACCACTATAAGGACAAAGAAAAGCCATGGGAGAGATTAAGCAGGAAAGAGGCAAGTCAGAGGGTTTCTGTGTGCAGAATGCATTGAAGGAGGCTGAGTGGAAGCAGGGATACTGGTTAGGGATTAAGGATCTAATCTAAGTGAGGGATGTGGAGGCTAAGGTTGCTGATGTGGAGATTATGTGAATTGAATGGGTTTGAGATATGTTTTAGGTGTTGAATTGACAGGACTTGGTATGGTTTAGATGCAAGTGAGGAGGTGTTGACGGGAAGAAAGGGGTCAAAGATAACTCCCAAATTTCTGGGTGGTGCATTCATTAAACATTTGTTGGGCAGCACACCCAGTTCCAATGCTATTTATTGTTAGCTAACATCCTCCCACCACCTCCCTGCCTTCACACACCACACCTGCAACCCCTTTGCTCCCTTGGCCTGGCCACCATCATCTCTTTCCTAGATTGTTGCAATAGCTTCCTAACTAGTCTCTGCCTCTGTCTTTGCCCGTGCAATTCCCAAAAGAGTAGCCAGGGTGGCCCTTTAAAAACATAAGTCAGTTGTTTTTGGATAGAATGTCCTATAAATATCAATTCAGTCCACCTTGTTTAATGTATCATTTAAAGCTTGTGGTTCCTTATTTATTTTCATTTTGGATGATCTGTCCATTGGTGAAAATGGGGTGTTAAAGTCCCCTACTATGATTGTGTTACTGTCGATTTCCCCTTTTATGGCTGTTAGTATTTGCCTTATGTATTGAGGTGCTCCTATGTTGGGTGCATAAATAGTTACAATTGTTATATCTTTTTCTTGGATTGATCCCTTGATCATTATGTAGTGTCCTTCTTTGTCTCTTGTAATAGTCCTTGTTTTAAAGTCTATTTTGTTTGATATGAGAATTGCTACTCCAGCTTTCTTTTGATTTCCATTTGCATGGAGTATCTTTTTCCATCCCCTCACTTTCAGTCTGTGTGTGTCCCTAGGTCTGAAGTGGGTATCTTGTAGACAGCATATATACGGGTCTTGTTTTTGTATCCATTCAGCCAGTCTATGTCTTTTGGTTGGAGCATTTAATCCATTTACATTTAAGGTAATTATTGATATGTATGTTTCTATTACCATTTTCTTAGCTGTTTTGGGTTTGTTATTATAGGTCTTCTCCTTCTCTTGTGTTTCTTGCCTAGAGAAGTTCCTTTAGCATTTGTTGTAAAGCTGGTTTGGTGGTGCTGAATTCTCTTAGCGTTTGCTTGTCTGTAAAGGTTTTAATTTCTTCATGAAATCTGAATGAGATCCTTGAAAGAAATTAAAGATGATACAAATAGATGGAGAGATATACTATGTTCTTGGATTGGAAGAATCGACATTGTGAAAATGCCTATACTACTCAAAGCAATCTACAGATTCAACGCAATCCCTATCAAACTACCACTGGCATTTTTCACAGAACTAGAACAAAAAAAAAATCACAGTTTGTATGGAAATACAAAGGACCCCAAATAGCCAAAGCAAACTTGAGAAAGAAAAACAGAGCTGGAGGAATCAGGCCCCCTGACTTCGGACTATACCACAAAGGTACAGTAAGGTACTGGCACAAAAACAGAAATATAGATCAATGGAACAGGATAGAAAGCCCAGAGACAAACCCATGCATATATGTTCACCTTATCTTTGATAAAGGAGGCAAGAATATACAGTGGAGAAAAGACAGCCTGTTCAATAAGTGGTGCTGGGAAAACTGGCCAGCTACATGTAAAAGAATGAAATTAGAACATTCCCTAACACCATACACAAAAATAAACTCAAAATGGATTAAAGACCTAAATGTAAGGTCAGACACTATAAAACTCTTAGAGGAAAACATAGGCAGAACACTCTATGACATAAATCACTGCAAGATCCTTTTTGACCCACCTCCTAGAGAGATGGAAATAAAAACAAAAATAAACAAATGGGACCTAATGAAGCTTAAAAGCTTTTGCACAGCAAAGGAAACCATAAATAAGATGAAAAGATAACCCTCAGAATGGGAGAAAATATTTGCAAATGAAGCAACTGACAAAGGATTAATTTCCAAAATTTACAGGCAGCTCATGCAGCTCAATATCAAACAAACAAACAACCCAATCCAAAAATGGGCAGAAGACCTAAATAGACATTTCCCCAAAGAAGATATAGAGATTGCCAACAAACACATGAAAGAATGCTCAACATCATTAATCATTAGAGAAATGCAAATCAAAACTACAATGAAATATCATCTCACACTGGTCAGAATGGCCATCATCAAAAAATCTACAAACAATAAATGCTGGAGAGGGTGTGGAGAAAAGGGAACCCTCTTGCAGTGTTGGTGGGAATGTAAATTGATTCAACCACTATGGAGAACAGTATGGAGGTTCCTTAAAAAACTAAAAATAGAACTACCATATGACCCAGCAATCCCACTACTGGGCATATACCCTGAGAAAACCATAATTCAAAAAGAGTCATGTACCACAATGTTCATTGCAGCTCTATTTACAATAGCCAGGACATGGAAGCAACCTAAGTGTCCATCGACAGATGAATGGATAAAGAAGACGTGGCACATATATATAATGGAATATTACTCCGCCATAAAAAGAAACGAAATTGAGTTATTTTTAGTGAGGTGGATGTACCTAGAGTCTGTCATACAGAGTGAAGTAAGTCAGAAAGAGAAAGACAAATACCGTATGCTAACACATATATATGGAATCTAAAAAAAGCGGTCATGAAGAACCTAGGGGCAAGACGGGAATAAAGACACAGACCTACTAGAGAGTGGACTTGAGGATATGGGGAGGGGGAAGGGTAAGCTGGGACAAAGTGAGAGCGTGGCATGGACATATATACACTACCAAACGTAAAATAGATAGCTAGTGGGAAGCAGCCGCATAGCACAGGGAGATCAGCTGGGTGCTTTGTGACCACCTAGAGGGGTGGGATAGGGAGGGTAGGAGGGAGACACAAGAGGGAAGAGATATGGGGACATATGTATATGTATAACTGATTCACTTTGTTATAAAGCAGAAACTAACACACCATTGTAAAGCAATTATACTCCAATAAAGATGTTAAATAAATAAAAAAAAAAGTAAGTCAGATCATGTTACCTCTCTGCTTAAATACCAACAGCTCCCCGTCCTAAAAGCCAAAATCTTTACAATGACCAGCAAGGCTTTTAGAGATTCTTCCTCCCCACCCTCACTGTTTCCCCTCTGTTTCTAAACATGAAGTGCATCATCTAAGGCAACTCTGAGAAAAAGTTTCAACAACAACAACAAAAATAAAAGTTGTTGGAATAAGATTATTTAACCTCTAAATGTAGGAACCATATTAGTTCGGTTGTTTAAGTTCTAGTTTATTTGCTTAAAAATCAGCCTCTTTCCTTGAAATAGCGGAACCCCACCGTAGCGTACAGATAAATATTGCCCATGATCCGAGTTTGAAAAATACTATTATAATAAAAGTAATGACTTGCAGACAACACCCTTTACAGTTATAAAAGGTCTCTCAATAATCATACAATGTTGGATTTTTAAGGGACTGCTTGGTCCAAGTCTATTTCTCAGTTTGAAATTCTCTCTTCCACTCTTACTTTTTATTTTTTCTTTAAAAAATTTATTTTATATTCCAAATGACAGGATGTAACTTTAGTCCATGCACATTTTGATCAATCATTTCAATCTGTAATATTCTCCCTTGCTTATTGCATATTAAAATGTTGTAGAACTGGGGACGTAAATTCTAAATTGTATTTCCACTTACCCATGCTCTCCATATTCACAGGTTCTGCTTCTTCACTAACTAGAATATAATAAAATGATGTCAAATTTACATTTTTGAGTCGAATATGTATCTTAGTTTACTACAATCTTCTACCAAGGCTTAAAACATAAAACATAAGGCAAATACACAGTGAAGACTTAAGCTATTTTATGAATAATTAAATAGAAACTGAATAATTGTCTTTCTTACAGAATTATCTCATAGTGATATATTTGCTATGACATTTATTATATGACATTTAATTGATATTGTAATGAAATGAATAAAAATAATAATAAATCCCCGTGTTTTGAATTCCACTTGTGTTTGACTTTATGACAGCAAACACATTTATTTGAGACATAAAACCATGATCGTTTTGGCTGCTAATATATATACGAATACTAAATCCATAAAAATCCCATTGATGAAAAAGCAGTCCTACCAGGTAACGTTATTTTGGTTTTGCCACGTTTTGAGCGCTTTTGTTTTTGACGTTTTGGAGCCATGGCTCTCACTTAGGCTGCATAAAGAGAGAATATCATTAGTAAATTCTGGTTTACAGTTCCAAATAGTAAGCACTATCATTTAGTAAACATAAGAATATGTTTTCTAAGTTTTGCCCTCAGCTAAATCAACATGTATCTTCACAGAATGGGTGTTCTGTGACCACAGGTTTATTGCAACAACAATCTTCCTAATGAGATCTTGCCATTCCAGCAGAGCCATTCAACTGAAGCACAAGGAGGTGACCTGCCAACACTTCAAGGTTTCCGCCACAGGCCCTGCCATGGAACCACAAGAGAGGACACTGGATCCCCTGCCTCTTGCTCCTGTTTCCATTCCAGGGAGCTGTTTTGCACTGTCCTGTGCCTAGCTCCCTGTCAGGTGACCCAGCTAAAAACACAGGCTTAAAGTCCATGGGCAGACACAGACTCACCATGTGCACATACATACATTTAAATGACATAATTTAAATAGTACTTTTGTCCTAGCATATGTACATGTAACCACTGTGTCCTAATTTGCACTGTCAGAGAATACCTCCAAAGGTTTGCTATGGAATTACTCATCAATTCTGACAGGACATAGTATGGCCAAGATCACTGCCGTGACACTAAATCCTTGTCATCTCCTCAATGCTCACCTGTGTCCCATCTTGTTAAATGATTAGGAGTGTGATTTCAGGAGTCTGACCAGCAGGGTTTAAAAACAGACTCTACTTTTATTTAATATACATTTTTTTAAATTGGGGTATGGTGGTTTTACAATGTTGTGTTAGTTTCTGCTGTACAATGAAGTGAATCAACTATATGTATACATATATCCCCATATCCCCTCCCTCTTGGACCTCCCTCCCACGCTCCACCCCCCCAACCCACCCACCTAGATCACCAGAGCACCAAGCTGACCTCCCTGTGCTATACAGCAGGTTCCCACTAGCTATGTATTTTACACATGGTAGCGTATATACGTCAATCCTAATCTCTCAATTCATCCCCCTCCCCCTCCCCCTCTGTGTCCACACATTCATTTTCTATGTCTGCATCTCCATTCCTGCTCTGCAAATTGGTTTATCTGTATCATTTTTCTAGATTCCACATATATGTTTTAATATATTTGTTTTCTCTTTCTGACTTACTTCACTACGTATAACAGGCTCTAGGTCCATCCACATCTCTACAAATGACCCAATTTCATTCCTTTTCATGGCTGAGTAATATTCCATTGTATATATGTACCACATCTTCTTTATCCATTCATCTGTCGATGGACATTTAGGTTGCTTCCATGTCCTGGCTATTGTAAACAGTGCTGCAATTAACACTGGGGTACATGTGTCTTTTTGAATTATGGTTTTCTCAGGGTATATGCCCAGAAGTGGGATTGCTGGGTCATATGGTAGTTCTATTTGTAGTTTTTTAAGGAAACTCCATATTGCTCTCCACAGTGGCTGTATCAATTTACATTCCCACCAACAGTGCAAGAGGGTTCCCTTTCTCCACATCCTCTCCAGCATTTATTGTGTGTAGATTTTTTGATGGCCATTCTGACCCGTGTGAGGTGATATCTCATTGTAGTTTTGATTTGCATTTCTCTAATGATTAATGATGCTGAGCATCTTTTCATGTGCCTCTTGGCCATCTGTATGTCTTCTTTGGAGAAGTGTTTATTTAGGTCCTCTGCCCATTTTCTGATCGGGTTGTTTTTTTGGATATTGAGCTGCATGAGCTAAAAACAGACTCTACTTTTTACCAGCTTAGTGACCCTAGGCAAATTATTTACCTTCTAAGCCTCAGTGGATTCATCTGTCTAATGGGGATAATAATAAAACCTACCTCACAGGGTAGGGTGTTAGGAATTGAGAAAAATTTGCATCATCATCAACTCAGTCATCTGAGACTGGTTTGCCTCATTATAATAAGCCAACCCCAGGTAGAATATTATTTCATAGCCCACAGTCAAAATATCACACGTATTGCTTTATACCTAGTCCTTTGATTACTAAATCTTGACTAAAGTGTGGGTGCGTGTGTCTGTGTATATACACTTTTCCCTTCAGATTTTTCACATGTATTTTTTCAAATGGCAATAATGATTTTAGTAATAATATTCTCGTGTTTATTGAATACTGCTATGTGCCTGGCACAGCTCTAACTACTTTACCTGCATTCTTTATTTAATTTTAACCACTCTTTTAGATAGGCATTTTATTAATACTATGATATTCATGCTCATTTTATGATGTGAAAACAGAGGCCCCAAGAGGTCAGGTAACTTGCCTGAGAGTATGTGCAAACTGCGGATGGTGGAGTCAGGGTGTGATCCCAAGCAGTCTGGTTCCAGTGTCCATGCTCTTAACCTTTGTATGAGACTATCCCTTGGATTTCAGTGATAAATAGTTACTGTGTTTCATTACAAATGAAGCTACTTAAAAGTATTGTCTTTACCTAGAAAGGTATGATTTTATTATTTAATCAGCATTTTACGATTCTGACAATTAAGGAATTTCTACTTTTTAAACGTTGTGCAATGGACGGCTCTGATCCAACATTTCAGCCTCTCAAGTGTCCTTCATCCCACTTCCCAGACTTAGTGTAATTTCAAACCTTGAAACTAATCTGTTTTCTCAGAAGGTTCTTTATCAATGTACCCATCTCCATATTCTATTTCAGCTGTATTTGACTTAAAATACACAAAAACACCCAAACCCACCCTACATGTGTGCGCACACACACACAGTCACCCCCCTGCCACTATTTATTCCACAAATATTTATTGAGTGACTATAATGTGCCAGATGATTTCCTAGGTGTTAGGAATACAGCTGTGAAAAAATAGGCAAAACCCCTGCCCTGATAGAGCTTATGTCCTAGTGGGGAGAGAGCAAAGAAAGAAGCAAAATAATTGGTACTTCAGGTGGTGATAACTATTAAGGAGAAAAATCAAGTAGGAAGGGAGAGGGAGTGTAGGAGTGGGGAGGTCACAATCAGGGAAGACCTCACTTAAGTAACGTGGAGCAAAGACCTAAGAGAAGGGAGAGAGCCAGAAATACAGATATCTAGGGAAAAAAAGGGTATTTCCAGGCAGAGGGAATGGTAAGTGTAAAGGTTCTGGGGCGAGTATGCTTGGCACTTTTAAAAAAACACGAGATGGCTGGAGTGGAGTGATTGAGGGGAACACTAGGAGGTAAAGTTGATCAGAGAGGTAAAGGGGTATGTATTACAGTAAGTCCCCGACATACGAACGAGTTCTGTCCCAAGAGCACATTCTTAAGTCCCATTTTGTTCGTAAGTCCAACAGAGTTAGCCTAGGTACCCAACTAACACAATCGGCTATATAGTACTGTACTGTAATAGGTTTATAATACTTTTCACACAAATAATACATAAAAAACAAACACACACAAAAACCATTTTTAATCTTACAGTACAGTACCTTGAAAAGTACAGTAGTCCAGTACTACAGCTGGCATACAGGGGCACGTTCGCATCTTTGAAAGTTTGCAACCCGAAGGTTCATTTGTAGGGGGCTCACTGCAGTCAGCTTTGCTGTAGTAACAGATGCCCTTTAACTCTCAGTAACATGCAACAGCAAACATTTATTTCTTCCCATGTTCTGCATTACGGCTGTGGGTGAGTTGTTCCTTCAAGTCTTATTCTGGGACACAGGTTGAAGGAGCAATGCCTATCTGACACACACTACTTTCATGGCAGAAGAAAAAGTGAGAACTAATAGAACCGTGTGATGCTTTCTGAATCTTCTCCTTGGCACTGGCACACTGTCTTTTTATCTGCTCACATTCCATTGGCTCAAGCAACTCATACAGCCAATCCTGATAATGGGAGAAGAATGTATACTTGCATAGGAATGGGTCGGAATGTGTGATCCTCTTAAAAGGAAGGTTAGGTAATAAGGGCAATTATGTAATATACCACAAGGGAGCTATGTCCTGGATAAGGACTTTGGGTTTTACTCTGAACGAGGTGGGGAGCTTTGGATGGTTTTGAGCTGGGGAGTTACTTTACTTGACCTGACTCACATTTTAAGGATCACTATGGCTGCTGTGTCTCGAAGACTGTAGCAAGGAAAGGGCTGAAGCAGAAAATCCAATTAAGAGACAAGTCAATAATCCAAGAGAGAGATGATGGCAGTTTAGATAAGGGAGGTGAGAGTGGGATGGAAAAAGTGATTGGATTCAGGGTATATTTTGTAAGTAGAGCCAACAGGATTTGCTGATGACATGGATGTAGGGTCTGAGAGAAAGAAAGAGATCAAGGATGACTTCAGTGAGTTTTGCTTAAGGAAATGAAAGTATGGGGTTGCTGTTTATTGAGATGGGGATCCCCTGGGAAGAACAGATTTGAAAGGGAAGATCAGGGGTTCAATTTGGGGCATGTTAAATTAGACCATAAACTGGACTATAAACTCTGGAAGGATGGGGGTTGTGTTTTCTTTCCTATTATTATAACCTCTGTACCTGACAAATGTATCAATACATACTGAGAAAAATTGTTAACTTAATGATTCCCTGGTCCTCCCTTCCCCCTTCCCCTCTTAGTTAGTGAATTTCCAGTCTGAACAAAAGGCTTTTGCCTAATGGCCTGTGGAATAACCTGTATGCATGCTTTATTAGTTTTCTATTGCTGCTGTAACAAATTATCACAAACTTAGTGTCTTAAAACAACACAAATTTGTTATCTTATAGTTCTGTCTGGCATGGATCTCAGTGGGCTAAAATCAACATGTCAGGGCTTCCCTGATGGCGCAGTGGTTAAGAATCAGCCTGCCAATGAAGGGGACATGGGTTCGAGCCCTGGTCTGGGAAGATCCCACATGCCGCAGAGCAAGTAAGCCCGTGCGCCACAACTACTGAGCCGCACTCTACAGCCTGCGAGCCATAACTACTGAGCGCATGTGCCACAACTACTGAGCCTGCGCTCTAGGGCCTGCGAGCCACAACTACTGAGCCCGTGCACCACAGCTACTGAGCCTGCGCTCTAGAGCCCGCCAGCCACAACTACTGAAGCCCGTGTGCCTAGAGCCCATGCTCCACACCAGAGAAGCCACCGCAATGAGAAGCCCATGCACCCCAATGAAGAGTAGACCCCGCTCGCCGCAACTAGAGAAAGCCTGCGTGCAGCAATGAAGACACAACACAGCCAAAAATAAAGATAAATAAATTAAAAAATAAATCAAATCAAAACAACGTGTCAACAAGGCTACATTCCATTCTTTTTAGAGGCTTTAAGGGAGAATCTTGCCTTGTCTCCTTGCCTTTTCCTACTTCTGGAGGCCCCCAGCATTTCTCGGCTTGTAGGTCCTCTTCCTACATCTTCAAAGCCAGCAATGGTGGGTTAAGTCCTTCTCACATAGGGTACTCAGATCTTCACTTCTTCCACCCTCCTCCACTTCTTTTATTTTTTTTTTTTGTGGTACACGGGCCTCTCACTGTTGTGGCCTCTCCCGTTGCAGAGCACAGGTTCCGGACGCGCAGGCTCAGTGGCCATGGCTCACGGGCCCAGCCACTCCGCGGCCTGTGGGATCTTCCTGGACCGGGGCACGAACCCGTGTCCCCTGCATCGGCAGGCGGACTCTCAACCACTGCGCCACTAGGGAAGCCCCCCTCCTCCACTTTTAAGAACACTTGTGATTACCTTGGACTCACCTCGATAATAAAGGATAAGCTCTCTATTTTAAGGTCAGCTAATTAGCAATTTTAATGTCATTTGCAACCTTAACTCTTCTTTGCCATGTGTAGTAAAATATTCACAGGTTCAGGGATTACCAGGTGCTGCTTGAATATATAGGTATCAGTTTAACACAATCATCCCAAGAAATAGTCAAAATAATCACATGTGCCCAGTTCTTTTCAAATGTTGCTATTAAATGATGTGGGTAATTTGGTTATTTCCAATTTTGGGGGAAAACAAAGTTAATTTTCCAGCAGTATATCAGGTGACAAAATTGGAACAAACATTAAATGTGTGGTGCCTTACCAGAACAGTTCATTTACTACTTTCACAAATATTAACTCCCGTGTCTAAAATATTGACTAGTGACCAAGGAAAAGGGAAGATCAGGTTGTTCTACAGGTTCTTAGAGGTTCTAATCCTTCTTAATTAAAAAGCACAATATCTAAGTTGCTAGGTAGATGGAAAAATTCATTAGCTGAGGTCAGCCTGGGAAAAACAGTCTAAACTAAAAGAAAATGGCTAGCTTGGGAGTACCTACCTTATACTGTATTTGTGTTTCAGGCAAAATTTTATAGTTTATTTTAGTAACTGCACATAACAAAAGCCCTGCCAACATTGTGTCTAGAAAATAAATCACTTTTAATTACAAATATCAAAATCAAATGAATAGGGCTTCCCTGGTGGCGCAGTGGTTGAGAATCCACCTGCCAATGCAGGGGACACGGGTTCGAGCCCTGGTCCAGGAACATCCCACATGCCGCGGAGCAACTAAGCCCGTGAGCCACAACTACTGAGCCTGCACTCTAGAGCCATCGAGGCACAACTACTGAGGTCCGCGTGCCTAGAGCCCGTGCTCTGCAACAAGAGAAGCCACCGCAATGAGAAGCCCACGCACTGCAACGAAGAGTAGCCCCTGCTCACCTCGCCACAACTAGAGAGAAGCCCACATGCAGCAACGAAGACCCAACGCAGCCAAAAATAGAAATAAATCAATAAATAAATTTATTTTAAAAAATCAAATGAATAATGTAGTCCTGCATTAATTTCAATAAACACACTTAACTATTCAAGGTTTATTTTTTTGTGCAGATTTTCCTTTTAAAAACGAATCCCAAATAAAAGATTTGAAATTACAGCAGGTCTTACTAAATTTTTTTCATAAAACTAATGGCATACTTCATGCAGTGAATGTGCTATATTATATTTTCCAAAATTTTCCCATTAAATTGACTGCTAAAAGGTCATGAAAGATTTTCAGGGAATTCCCTGGTAGTCCAGTCTTTAGGACTCCGTGCTTTCACTGCGGAGGGCCCGGGTTCTATCCCTGGTCGGGGAACTAAGATCCCACAAGTTGTGTGGCACAGCCAAAAATAAATTGTTTTTAATACAGATATCACTTTACTAAGATTACTCTGAAATGCTCATTTTTCCTTTTCCAAACTGAAGTAAATTCATTATGATTAACAGTAGCAGAAGAGATACTTCATCTATTCTTAAAATAAAGGTTATGCCTACTACAGGGGATTGTACTACAATTGGTTTTCAAAGCCACCGTAGCTGATTGAATTTCAAAACAGAATTTATGAAAGATAATACTTACAAATATTTAAGCATTCCATTTAAATATTGTTGATATTAAAACCGTCTATTTTCTTTGCAAATTAACTCACCCATTCCAGAATACCTTTTTAGCTAGCAGTGTACCAAAGGACACATTTTTTACCTTCCACACTAATAGCAAAAGACGTTAGGGGGGTAACAAAAGAAATGAGTTCAGTGGGCCCTCCTCCACATCTGCGGGTTCCACAGTCTTGGATTCAACCCACCTTGGATCAAAAATATTGAGAAAAAAATTCCAGAAAGTTCCAAAATGCAAAACTTGAATTTGCCATGCACTGACAATTATTTACATATAATTTACATTGTATTAGATCATCTAGAGATGATTTAAAGTATGCAGGAGGGTGTGCGTAGGTTATGCAAATACTACACCATTTTATATAAGCATCCTCAGATTTTGGTATCTACGGGGGTCCTGAAAGCAATCCCATCCCCGGGGATAATAAGGGACACCTGTACTGGGTAAATGCTCTGTGTAACAGTTCAAAACCTGTAATGCCACTCCACTGACTAAGAGGGACCTTGCATTCAGAGCTGTCCATGACCTGGTTCCAAACTAACTTTCAAGACTTGCTTGTGACTGTGTTTTCTTACGAGGCTTCTATTATTCAGGAGGATAACTACTGCAGATGAAGGGACAAGTGATGCGAATTATAACTGACATAAAGCAGTGAATTAAACAGTTATTAGCTTCCTCTCTTCACTTTTCTGCTGTATTGCACACGCCTGTTTACACGTTCCCATTTGTTACCCGTATGCGTGTGTGGCTTACTCCTAGCCACGAGATCTTTAATTCTAAGACCTGTAGCACTGGTACCTTATCTTCACCTAACAACTTCCTAAGAAAGTATTACTTCCTTGAGTCTTCTTCAATTAGCTGACCTTGTCTAGGTGGCCATCATCCTCTTTATCTTCCCAAAGTATTTGTAAGCTCATCATGTTTGCCTCCCATCTTTTTTTTTTTTTTTTTTAAACAAAGATTTAAAATAAGATCCAAGACTAACATCTTGGGATTCTTGTAAGAATGTCTCCAAGAACTGCTGCTTCTTGGTCAATCTCCACCAAGACCCTGATTAAGCTTCAAGGTTCTCCTGGGTTCTTCCGCCATCTTCTGAGAAGTACACGACACCCACCCTCCAGAGATAACTGTTCCTACAATATTTGTTAGTCTTCTCTTCTTGTTTCTCCCCTTATAACCTACTCCCATTCTTTTTTAAGATTAGATATTTACTCATTTAAGTAGATGCTAAATCATCACTTTTCTCTTTGAAATATCCCCTAAATTCCAAGCTCTCTTCTCCCATAGCATCCTCTGGCTTAGGCCTTCAACATGTTATTCTATACCAGGAGTTCCTAACTATTTTGTGCCATGAACCCCTTTGGCAGCCTGGTGAAGCCCATGCATCAAATAAAAGCATGGGATTACAAGGGAGACAGATGACATTGAAATACAATTATCAAACTGTTTTAAAAATTATGAAATAATAATTTATGTGCTTCTTTATTAGTAAATTAAATAAGATATAGCAGTGGTTCTAATTACTGCCTTAATTTTGAAGAAGTGATGAGCATAAATAATATATCTGTAACATCCATGATATATGAAAAGAGTTATAATTTCTTTTGGTGACAAAGTCACAGGTTCCGCTAATACTACTGTGGTTTGTTACCAAATGCGTACATTTCAATTAGCAGTTAGTAAAAATAAACATGTAAGTTTTTTCTAACCACAGATTTCTCTCCCCCTACCCTTTGACAAGATCATGAACATTTAGCTTACCTTCCTGCCTCTGTTCCAACCAGAACAGTCACCCACAGGGCATGCCTTCAGAGTTCTCTTTCTAAAATGCAGATCTTAACAAGTCACTTTCCTGTATACTAGGGAATACAATGTGGGTCCCTATCATCCATAGAGGCATTCTCCTGCAGTAGTACAGAAATGGAATTCATTTGAAATGCAAATTTCCTGGACTTCCATTGCAATTGTGCAGATCTGGGTGAGCCTGGAACACTGCATTTTAAAAATCACTCTGAGGAAGTCTTGCACTAGTGGTCCACAGACCAGACTTTGCAAAACAGGATAGAGTCCAACCTTGGAAGCATCACCTTTAACAGCCTTCACAGTCTGCCTCGCCACACCTACCCTTCCAGTTCTACTCCGGCCTCACAGAATTACTATGCATTCTCCAAACCGAGGGGGAGAATGTCCTTCCTTCCCCACCCCTCCTGCTTCACACGATGCACGCATTTCTCTGCTTGCTTAAACCTTGCTCGTTCTTAAAGGCTCAACTCCAATATGACTTTCTCTCTGAAGCCTCTGCAACTTTCTCACTCAGGCTGATACAATCTTGTTTTCCCTGACAATTTCTAATCATGCTGCACTGTAGTAAATTATGCCAGGCTTCTGCAAAGGCAGAGGGCCCCAAACTCAGAGCTGCCTGAAAGATAGTTGTGCATCATTTAGCACTCAGCATACACGTGGAGGAGAGAGAAATTACTGAGCAGCAATCAAGTCCTGCAGGTCAATAAAGGAATAAGACAAGTCCTTACTTTCAAAGAGCTAATGTTCCTCTGTTTACCTTTTTCACTCTTCATATACTCCAGCCCTTTCTTAAGTCCTGAAGTCATCTAATTACTTCAGCTCACATTAATCATTTCTTCTTTGATGTCCTGTACCAGGGTCATACTGTTTTCCTTTTCATCCCTCCCTCCATCCATCCATCCACCCATCCATCCATCCAGTATTTATTGAGTTTCTACTATGTGTCAGGCAATGTGATAGGCACTGGGAATGTAAAACCTGTGAACAGGTACCTGCCCTCAAAGCTCTTAGAGTGTCAACTGCTCTCTCGTTGATATTTTTGTCTCCTGGCTAGGCTGGAAGTTCTTTGAAGTCAGAGAAAGTTTTGTACATTTTTGTAGTCTTCACTGCATCTAGTACCTCGCTGGCACAGCGAGCGTTGCAAACGCCTTTGAAAGATTAAGTGAAATACTTGTTTTCCAAGCCTCCTTTCCCACTCAGAGCTCCCCTTACCTGATACTGCTAAACTGAGTTGAAAAGAAGCCTCTTTGCAATACCCTGGAGAAAAATTCCTTCGGGAGCTGGAGATGGGATTTTTATTCTCCTCTCACAGAAAAACAAGTCCCAAGAACACAAACTGCAGTTCCCCCGGCAGACTGTTGCCGTGACGCATCCGTTGCTAAGAGAAAAGAGGCTAGTCCTCTGCTGAGATTGACAAAGCAGCCTCACCAATAAAATGCCCGCTTCCTAACAGTCTCTTCCAGAGCAGGCTTGTGATTGGTTGCTATGATGCTGACACGAACTGGAACTAAGTCCCCAGTTTCCCCCTAGCAAGGGAGTTGTATCGAGGGCTGCAGCCTGGCCTGACTCCAGGGCCGTTAGGCTTGGTCCATGCTTCGCACCGAGAGCAACCGTAATCAAAGGAAAACCCTTCTAGGGTGTGGTCTCCAGCAGCAGAGAGTGAGGGTGAGATAAAGATTCAGGGCTGCTGCTCTGTTTACCCCAGCTACTACCCGGGGCCGTCCCAGGAGCCTGCCCTAGACTCCCGTCTGAGAGAAAATCCGGCCTGATTGGGTGTCGTGATATCCTAGAACTTTTAATGTGTTACATTTTTTTCTTGCTAATATAACTTTTGTATAGAGTTTGAGACAAACTGGCAGTATGAATCTCAGGTAAGAAGATTAAATCCCTCAGCAAAACAAAAATTAATTTTATCTATGATTATGGGTCCTATGGGATTCTTACAGTCAAGCTCATCTCCCTCCCCTCCTTTACAAAATAATTAAAACTGCCTAATTTGTAATCTGGAAGAATTTAATAAAGTAATTCAATTGACTGCTGTAATTGGTCTCAATTAATTTTTTACACCCAATTTAAACGAAAATATTTGGCAATAGGCTTATAGATTCATAACATATCTGAAATTTAATGACCCTAAATAAGATGATTTTACATGGTGTGTAGGAAGATCATGTACATTCTTTCAAATATCTGAAGAATTTGTGCTTGCAAAATACTAATAAATTTTACTAAAGAAATCATTAAAAAAATAAAACTGGGAGGAGGATTTATTATTGTGACATTGTGAAAACCTTTTCCCAGGCTCTTCCACTTTCTGACACTGAAAGGTTTTCCCCTGGCCTCAGCCCTGAAGTCTTCTTTTCTTACTCTTTGCACTCTCCTGGTGGCATCATAGCTATTCCCCTTAGCTTTAACCATCCTCCAAACAGATCGGAGACTTCCATTTCTATACTCTCAGCCTAGTACATCTCTTAAGTTCCAGTCTTGAAATTCCACTGAATTTCTTGGATATATCCAAACATGTCTAGCTTAGTTCATGGTGTTTAGTAGTTGCTAAGTAAAGATATTGAGTGAATAAGTGAATAAAGATACTGAATGAATAATTACTATCCCAGAGGTATCACAGTTTCACAGAAGCAAAAATCAACTTATTATCTTTCACGTGTCTTTCAGGTATCTTTGGGAAACTTTTTTAACTTCTTTGTTTTCTACCTTAGGTAATAGTATCCACTGTCCATTATTTTGCAAAGCAAGAAATCTGAGTCATCCATGATTCCTACCACCCACAGTCAACATGTTACTAAATCCTGTCATTTTCCTTTTCTAAATTCTATCTCAAATAATTCATTTCTTCTTAGCGATTTTCACTGCCTCTGACTTATTTTAGTTGGTAATAATGGTCTCCTGACTTGTTCCGCCTCTTCCTCTCTAATTTATTTGCTACGGTGCCATGGAGTGTTCTGAAACAGAGATTCAATCCTGTTATCACCCTGTTTACATATTTCAATCTGGCATATGAAACCCTGTACAAATAGGGTTCTGAAGGATACCTTAAAGACATCTGGAAGATAATGAGTTATGTTTCTAACCTCACTTCCTGCCTCTCGCCTCAACTCAACCCACGTTTTAGCGTGGTGTTTCTCAACTGAACCCCTTAAGAGCCGAGAGGCATGAAACCATAGGGGCTGGCGGTTCATAATAGGCTGATAGTAAGAGGGGTTACAGCTTGAAATAGACTTCTGCAACTGAGATATATTTGTTTCATACAAAGAATTCATGAGGTTTTTGTATTCTGCTCCACAATGTGTTCACGTTTGTTTTCATTTTTTAATATGTCTAAAATCCTTATTCAATTATATCTCAATAAACTGGGGAAAAATGTCTAAAATTACTATTAACTAAAATTGACATAAAATTGAATAAACTCAAAGAAGTCCCAGGCAGCTGTGACATGCTCATCCTGTGACTTTCCACAGCTCCTGGCATTCTGCTGCACAGGCCCAGGAGTTTGAGTGTCCCAGGATGAGAGGTGGTGGAGCTCTGGTTATGCAGAGCCCTTGACTGCTCCTTAAAGATGCCTTGCCCTTTAACAGCTGTGCATCTACTTCTACGTCTACCTCAACCTCTAATGCCTTCCTTCATCTTCATTATTTGGTGAGCTCCTAGTTATTTTTCAAGACCCAACTCAAATATCATCCTCTCTGAAAGCCATCCAGACACCCAACAGAATTAGTCATTTTTTTCTCTGTTTTTCCATTATAGCAAGTATTACACTGTATTGCAATGGCTTGTTGATATGGAGGTCCCCCCCACTGGATTTTAGGGCAGGGATGGTGTCTCATTCCTTTCTAACTCCATTGTTTAGCACAGTATCTGACATGGGTATTTAATATATGTTGAATCATTTAATTGATTGACTGTTCTTGATAGCAAATCTAGAAAAAGCTCTCTAAAAAAATTTTCTTTGTATTCTTCCAAAGAATTTCCTTTTCTTAAAAAGATTCATAATCCATTGCAGTCAGATTTAAGGAAGTAATATTATGCCCTTGTGATCTGGATGACAAACCAAATCATCCTTACAGACACAACAAAGGGATGTCCATTTGGAGGAATGAGTCATAAATCCCGATACCAAGAAAGTTAGAAATCAAATGGAAAATGTTTAGTAATTTCTTCATTTTAAAAATTCAAATTATAAATGAATGACCCAACATCTGTTCTTTCACGGGAGTGGTCAGAAACAAAACATCCCCATGGTGGGTAGTGAACACTTCTATGCTCTTCCAGGGGATGCTGAGTTAAATTTGCCTGAAATTTGAAGATATTTTAAAATTATTTTTAGTTTTATTAGTTGGGTGGAAATGTAATGAGTCAAGAAGGTGTTACTGAAGATACTTCTCTGATGATTTAAGGACATCTTGATAAGTTTTAGATTGGGTTTACAGAAGGGTAATCTGACAAATTAAATATGAGACGGCTTTTTACTATTTATTACTTTAGTGCTTGACTCCCTCACCCCTTTTAAGAATTTTTTTTAATAAGAGTTCAGAAACTAGGGCTTGAGGACCCTGAATAGGAGTCTTCATGCCTTTTGTTTGTCTGCAACAGTATGCCCGGGAGCGAGAGAGGGTGGGAGAGAAGGAAGTGTCTCTGTTTGAGCCCCAAGTTGCTGGGATTATGACATGTTTGCACAGTGCTTAGGGAAACTATCATAATCTACTACATGAGGAACTGAGGAGCATCCCAGAAGAGAACTCAGCTTCAGAAATGAGAAAATAGACAAAAAAGTCTGACCTGGGAACAAAGCGTTAGCTATTGGAGGAGAGGACCAATTGTGGCAATTCTAGAAAAAAACATGAACTAAAACTTCAATAAGAAATGGCGGGGAGGGGGGGGCTTCCCTGGTGGCGCAGTGGTTGAGAGTCTGCTTGCCGATGCAGGGCACACGGGTTCGTGCCCCGGTCCGGGAAGATCCCACATGTCGCGGAGCGGCTAGGCCCGTGAGCCATGGCCACTGAGCCTGCGTGTCTGGAGCCTGTGCTCCGCAACGGGAGAGGCCACAACAGTGAAAGGCCCGCGTACCGCAAAAAAAAAAAAAAAAAAAAAAAAAAAAAATGGGGGGACTTCCCTGGTGGCGCAGTGGTTAAGAATTCGCCTGCCAATGCAGGGGACACGGGATCGAGCCCTGGTCCGGGAAGATCTCACATGCTGTGGAGCAACTAAGCCCGTGTGCCACAGCTACTGAGCCTGCACTCTAGAGCCCGTGAGCCACAACTACTGAGCCCACACACCACAACTACTGAAGCCCGTGTGCTTAGAGCCCGTGCTTCTCAACAAGAGAAGCCACCACAATGAGAAGACTGCACGCCACAACGAAGAGTAGCCTCCGAGGGCTCGCCTCAACTGCAGAAAGCCTGCACAGAGCAACGAAGATCCAATGCAGCCAAAAGTAAATAAATAATTAATTAATTAAGTGATACATATTTAAAAAAAAAAAAGAGCCAGTGAAATATCAGTTCTACATGTATAATGATTATTACCATTAGGACACTTTAAATAATACTGTCCTTAAAGTTAGAAAATTATGTTGGAGCCTAAATTTGTCACTTTCTGGATAAGTAACATCAGACAAGCTGTTAAACTCTCTATACCTCTGTTTTACATCTGCAAAATCTGGGATAATAATGCTTCCCTCAGAGGCAAGTCAATAAAGGGCAACCACACTGCTGCCGTAAATGGCATTCTTCAAAAGAGATGAAACTTCACCGTAGTGAATTGGAAATACGTTGTCAATTAGTTCAGGTTTCCACAGGGGACTTTGTACATACCAGGAGAGAGATAAAATTGATGCTTCCCTCAACCAAGTAGCCAGTTTCAGATTTGAAATAAAATGTATGTTGAATATTTTTGCCATATGGGGGTACAAATTACAAGGTTTAAAACAAAAGGCAATGTTGCCACCCCTGAGTTCAGCCAGTTTTAATATTTAAATTTTGAACAGTTCAATATGTTCCCAATAACAATTTATTTAGAAATAACTAGTTTAGAAAATTGTGTTTAATACGTTATTCCAAATGTACAGAAAGAGTATACATGTTTGTTAGCGGAAATCAGTTTTTCCCTATTTCCACTAGATATATGGTAAAATAAAATTTTAAAGAATATTAGTATGAAGGGATGCCAGATTATTAGCCTATCCAGACTACCCACAGATCTTAATCTGTTCCTTCCCCACAGTACTGCCATTAAAAAGGCCAGCACAGTGCCTCAAACATGGTACATGCTCAATGAACAGTTGTTGAATTAACATTATCTGAAATTCTGCTCAAAGTGAATGATAGACATTGCCTCCGCCATTTGGTGACAGTTAAAGATAGGTTTGAATACTCAACTGTCTGCTAGACATTTCCACTCAGATGTCTAACACAGAGTTATCCAAAGTGTGCCCCTCAGATCAGAACCAGCCAGGAAATATTTGTTACTAGTTTACCCCTCCACGAAATGTTTGCTACTTGTCTACAACAAAAGAAGTACAGAAATTGAAAACGCTTAAAGACTTTCTAGCATTTTTAATAGAGTAACTGTTTTATGTTACATATGAACAAAACTGGTTTGTATTCTAAATGTCTTTATTGCATTTTCTAGCAATTTATTTGTACTGTATTTCACATAAGCATCAGTCTGTGAGAGAAATGGAAACAAAACCAAATCAAGTCGCCTCCAACGGACAGTCTGCGAAGCACTTAATAGACATCTCAAACACATGTTCAAAACTGAACTCCTGATTCTCTCCACTTACCTGCTCATCCTGCTGTCTTCACCTGAATTGATGGCCACTCCATTTTTATGGTTACTCAGGCAAAAACCCAAGAGTCATCCTTTGACTCCTTTGCTTCCATCTTTCATCCTTTTGGGATATATTTTCGACACTGCAATCAGAGGGATACACTCGTAAAACATAAGTCAAATCATGCCAATCTGTTCAAAACCCTCCAAAGGCTCCCATTTCACTCTGTGTAAAAGCCAAAGTCCAAAGTCCTTGCAATGGCCTACAAGATCCAGCTTAACCTGGCCTCTGTTACTAGGCTCATTTCCTACCACTCTTGCCTGTGGCTCACACCTCTGCAGGCACACTGGCCTCCTTGGGTTACTCGAATACACTAGGCAGGCTCCTGATCCGCACTGGCTGTTCCCTCTGCCTGGAACACTTAAACCAGATCTCCTTCATGTTTTTGCTAAAACGTTAACTTCTCAGTGAGGCCTACCGCCACCATATTTAAAATGGCAACTTCTCCTCATCCCCTTTTCTCTGGTTGATTTTTTTCTGATAGTATTTATCACCTTCTAAAACACTCTATAATTTACTCATTATAGTCATTGATTGTTTTTGCCCGCTAAACTCTAAACTCTACAAGGTCAGAAGTTTCTTTCTTTTTCATTGCTGCATCCCCAGTGCCTAAATCTATGTTTGCCATATAGAAGGTGCACCATGTACTGTTCATTAAATAATTTGGAACAAGCACTTTGGGGAGTAATTTAGCAGTAGCTATTAAAACTGAAAATGTATATATCCTATAATCCAGCAATTCTACTCCTGGATATTTACCCTAGAGGAACACTTACACATGTGCGTGAGGAAATGGTTCACAGATGTTCACTACAGAATGTTTTTGTAATGGCAAAAGATGGAAACAACCTAAATGTCCATTAGTAGGGAAATGGATAGAATGCTATGGTGTAGTCAATAAATTGCCATAAAAGTGCTAAAATAAACTTGAATGGATATAGCTCAGAACCAAAATGGTGAGGTAAATGTTGAAGACTGTGCAGAGCAGTGCCATCTTTGTGAACAAAAACATGCATAAACTATTTCTGTTTATTATGGGTACATGTATGTAAGAAAAATATTACAAATGAACTATTGAGATGATTCATACCAATTCGTGACAGAAGGTTCCATTAGGGGAGGGATTGTTAATTTTACAATGTTTTATTTCTTATAAGATAAAAAGACTGGAAACAAAATAAAATGTAAAATTTGTTGCATTTGAGGATATTGAGTGAGATTAATATTTTTTTGTACTTTTCTGTATTTGAAATTTTCTCAGTTAAAAAAAATTGTCTTCTAGACTTCAAGATCTTTAAGAGCCAGAAGTGTGTTTTATTCATATTCCTATCCATAGTACCTAATACTCTTACTAGAATTTAGGAGGTCCTCAAGAAATACTTGAATATATACGTATTGAAAAGAGGAGGAATTAAGGGGTAAAGAAGATGAGTGGCACAGATGTAAAAAGAAAGGTAAGAAATATTTTGGATTGACACAAGCATGACTTAATACTCATGCTACCTAAGACTCTCAGCTGCCCTATGTTACTTTGAAACAGACAGGATTTTTGAGATGGCAAGAAGATAAAGATGTGAAAAAAGCTCTCTTCCATCCATCAGTTACCAAGAATGCTGTAGGGATTCATTGGTTATTGTAGTAGTGTTTCCAAATTCCCAAAAGAAATCAATCTTTGAGATTCAGGAACAAAAAGAAAAAAAAACAGGAATTCCTGAAATAATAACTTATTTTGCATTTTTCATAACTTTTTTTACATGTTTTTAAAATATAATGAGTAAACATAATAAGCAATTTATTATTATTATAGGGTTATACTAAAAGTTCCAGAAGTTTCTTTCTGTTTTAAAAAATATAATAATAAAAGTGTCTTTTATTATTTTTATGAACCAATATATTGGACAAGATGGTATATTTCAGTTATATGCTACCTGTTATAGATATTTCATAATAAAAATCATTAAAAGAGGGAAGCATTAATGCAAAATAAATTCTAAATAAAAATCAATTTTAAAGATAAAACGTAAAAATATTTAATATTTTAAAAGTTATTCTTCAAATGACTTATTTTATTTGTTTTAGGATCATTCTTTTTTATTTAAATAAATTTATTTATTTTTGGCCGTGTTGGGTCTTCGTTGCTACGTACGGGCTTTTCTCTAGTTGTGACGAGCAGGGGCTTCTCTTCGTTGCGGTGTGCGGGCTTCTCATTGCGGTGGCCTCTCCCGTTGTGGAGCATGGGCTCTAGGCGCGCAGGCTTCAGTAGTTGTGGCTCACGGACTCTAGAGCGCAGGCCCAGTAGTTGTGGCGCACGGGCTTAGCTGCTCTGTGGCATGTGGGATCTTCCCGGACCGGGGCTCGAACAAGTGTCCCCTGCATTGGCAGGTGGATTCTCAACCACTGCGCCACCAGGGAAGCCCAAATGACAATTTAAAACACATAAAACATTAATAGTCTTATCCAATAGATTTGATCTTTGTTTTGTGACAAATGAGAGAAAATTCCTCTTATTCTGTATTTGATGTTGGTTCAGCTGTTAAAAGTGCTTCCAAAAGTATTATCAGATTGGGCATTAGGGCATATGTTGCTTTTTATAAGCTCATTTACTGTTTTCACAATGAAAATATTTGGTCTGTTTTACAAAGAACTATATACTTCAGTGATCTGGAAAATGCAGCACACAGGATTAGATAATATTCAAACAACGTAACGCTTGGATCTCCTAGCAAGATCAATAGTGTTACATAGAAATATGTTGAAATCACCAATTTATGAAGCTATTTTGCTTGCAAAATGTCATTTCTTGAAATACCATCCACAGGATTAGCACAACGTATTCTATTTATATAATTATTAATCATATACATATATACTAAAATTAATTATATAAGTATATATTAAACATATTACTATTTATGTTATTAGTAAAAGTACTCAATAACACAATTTATAACATGACAAAAAATACAAGCAAGATGGACTGCTTAGATATTGACTGTTTCTAATATGTTCCTGTCATGATTCCAGAAATGTTGACCTTAATTTTTGACTCTGCATGTCAAGGTTTCCTGTCTTTCTTTTGACTTGATGTCAGTATATTGCTTTGAGCCAATAATATCATTATGTTGATTGTCGAGGTTTAATTTTCCCCTTTATATTGTTTTGGCACCTTTGTCAAAAATCAATTGACTGTATATATGTAGGAATCTATTTCTGGACCCGCTAGTCTGTTCCATTCCATTTTATTTTTATATGTCTCTTTTCATAAACACCAAGCTGTCATGCTTAAAGAGCTTTATAATAAGTCTTGAAATCAGGTAGGGTAAATCCTCCAATTTTGTCCTTATTTTTATATTTATTTATTTAATTAACTTATTTATTTGGTTGTGCCAGGTCTTAGTTGCAGCAGGTAGGTTCCTTAGTGGCGGCTCGCTGGCCCCTTAGTTGTGGCTCACTGGCTCCTTAGTTGGCGGCACGTATGTGGGATCTAGTTCCCTGACCAGGGATCGAACCCAGGTCCCCTGCATTGGGAGCATGGAGTCTTAAACACTGCGCCACCAAGGAAGTCTCCTGCCCTTATTTTTAAAAATTGCTTTGGTTATTCTAGGTTCTTTGCATTTCCATAGAAATTTAGAATTAGCTTGTCAATATGTATAAAGCAGCTTGCTGGAATTTTGATTGAGATTGGGTTGAATCTATAAATGAACTTGGTGAGGACTGACATCTTAATAATACTGAGTCTTGCAATCCATGAACACGGTTGATTTTTTCATTAATTTAGATTTTCCAAAAATATGCCAGGCATAGTAATGGGGGCTTTACATGCATCCAATTAATTAAAATTCATCATTCCATTTTTTAGGCAAATTATACCCGGAAGGAAACGGGAAGGTGGAGAGGTTAAGTAATTCCCTGAGGTCAGGCAGTAGGTGTCATAGAAGAGAATGTGGGCCCCCAGCTGTCTGACGCCTGGCTTTTTCTATTCACCAGTCTACTTAACTCAGCTCTAACTAGGGCCATCACTTATGCCTGCAAACCTTTCTAAAGTTCAGATTGTTCCTTAACAATCAAGCATTACAAACTCCCACCATCACTGTTATAGTAAGGAGATAGTATTAAATCATGTGGAGGCATATGGGCATAAGAGATTAAATTACATTTTCCAAATTGCACCTGAGGTTTGAATGTGCCAATTATACACTTTTGACTACCTTGTTCACAGCACTTGGAATTCAGGTTTATGAACAGCATAAGATTCTTGTACCCCATTGCAAGAAAAGATATTCCCATTTATAAAGTAGCCACACCAATTATCCTGGCTTAGGATTTGGAAAAGGTTTTGTAAAATATCTAAAAGCTCTTGATATAATTTGAGAAATTACCTGTTATGGAAATTCAGTGACCTTTACAAACTTGCCCATGGCCAAAAAAGAAAGAAAGAAGGAAATCAATGAAAACAAATCCAAATTGGTTGTCATTAAAAGTAATCAAAGTTCCTGATCTATTCCTGATGAGTTTAATTTAAAAAAAAAAAAGAATTTATGAAAAAAAAGTTATGGTTGGAGATCTACTCTTAAATAAATATTCAATGACACTTATTAAAGTGGCCATTCTGATAGTTATAAGGACCGCTGCCATGGGATTTTACAGTGGAGGAGAGAGATGGGGCTCAACCCCTAATATAGCATGGGCAAGTGAGAATTTGCAGGGTAGGGGTCAATGGATGGAAAATTACTCAAAGAACACAATAGGGCTAAGGGGAGTTTTGGCTACACTGACCTTGCAGGATTCTTGCTGAAAAAGGGCCAGGATGATCAGACATCACCTGGGGAGTGGTGAAGGATGAGGAACCTGATCACATCTTGGAGGGGTGGGAGGGGCGTGGAGTGGTTCTAGTTAGACTGACTTAGCAGGGTTCTTGCCAAAAGCGGATTTTACAAGAAAGTACACATGTGAGCCTAAGAGAAAGTTTCAGGAGCCTGACCGAAGTCTGGCCAAGCAAAGAAACTTTACTTCGAGTGTTTCCAGTCACATTTGTTTTAAGAGCTTTCCCAGGGCTTTTTCAGACCCGGGATCCAGTCTAGAAGAGTCTAGTCAACAGTCCACTAATTTCATAGCAATTCTCCCAAACTGGAAGGCCTAGAGAGCGTACAAGGCTCATGCTTGAAAAATCTTACCCTTCCTGATTTCTTTGTATACAAAACTTAGAATAGGGCTTCCCTGGTGGCACAGTGGATAAGAATCTGCCTGCCAATGCAGTGGACACGGGTTCGATGCCTGGTCTGGGAAGATCCCACATGCCGCGGAGCAATTAAGCCCATGCGCCACAGCTACTGAGACTGCGCTCTAGAGCCCGCGAGCCACAACTACTGAAGCCTGCGTGCCTAGAGCCCGTGCTCTGCAACAAGAGAAGCCACTACAATGAGAAGCCCGTGCACTGCAACAAAGAGTAGCCCCCGCTCACCGCAACTAGAGAAAGCCCGCGTGCAGCAACGAAGACCCAACACAGCCCCCCCAATAATAATAAATAAATAAAAATTAAAAAAAAACAAAAAACTTAGAATAGAAAGCTGAAGGAGAGGACTGCGCGCTCACCCGCTTCCAGGCACTTTACCTCCAGCCTGTCTCTTTTACCCCCGCGAGCAGAGAGTGGAAGCCGGGAACCCACGCACTCGCACCTCCCGGGTCCGCAGCTCCCGGCCAGCCCGAGAAACCCGAGGAGGGTGGAGCGGGTCACCTTACTGATACAGGGAGGGGAGTGAAGGGAGAGGAGCCCAGAGAACGGTGACACCGCCGGGGTCCTTCAGGTGGCCTTCTTCGCCGCAAGTCCTGAAAGACGGCTCCAGAAAGGGCGTGGAAGGGAGCGGAGCGCTGCGGCGGAGGGTCACGGGTTCAATCGGCCGGAGGAGGGAGGATGCCAAAGGCGGCGGCTCCTGACCACCGGGCTCACGTCGGGCCCCAGGATGAGCTGAGCCTCAGAGGCTTCTAGGGCTGCTCACCGGCCGCGGACAGAAGGCCGCCCCCACGCTCACTAGCCGGCGCCCCGCTTCCCGCTCCGCGCGCCGCGGCCGCAGGTGAACCGAGCCCCGAAGCGCCCGGAGGCATCAGGTGTCGTGGGAACGGCGCCCGCGGCGCGAAGGGAGAGCCCGCGACGTCTCAAGCCGTCGGTGAGACACGGCGGGAGGGTCGGGCCCCGGACGGCGGCGCCATGGAGGGGACACAGGTGGGAGCGGGGTGCGAGCTGCGGCGGTTCGGCCCCGCGCCCCCTCGGCCGCCCGCCCAAGGTCAGTGGCGGCGCCCCCCGCCCGGAGTAGCCGGTACTCAAGCTGCGGCGCCGGGAGACCCTGACGCGCCACCATCCCCCCAACCCCGGGAAGCCACCTGTGGGCGGGGCCTCGCCTGGGAGGCCTGGGAAAGGGGCGGCCGGGGGCCGCGGGAGGGGGGGAAGCTCGAAGACACTCTGCAGCTTGCACAGCCAGACTGTGCAAGCCAGACTTGACTCAGTGTCCCTTTATTAGAGGGTAGGGGGAAGATGGACTTGGGGCCCAAAGCCGGCGTCCCTGCGCTGGGCGAAAGCAGCTTCCAGCCGGGCTCGGGTGGTGTAAGGAGCTCGCGTCCCTGTCGTCAACTGTGAGGCTTTTACTCTTTACACATATTCCTCGGTTTTCTTTAGTTTTCTGCAGTTCATTCCAGTTAAGCCCCTCCTCGCCGTGAATAAGGAACCTCGGTGTGTTTGTAGATTCTAAGACCAGATATAGTATCGCGGAGAGACTTTCCTGACCCGCGTCTCCACCGACCCTGCATCCAGCGCTGCCCCCCCGGGTGGGTGTGCAGGAGTGTTGGGCGACACTCTGTCAGCGGCTAGGGGTCTGGACAGTCTCAGTTTTTAAAGTGCACCTTCAGAAGGCCTTCTCTGACGGTAAACTAAGGTTTGCAGAGAGTTTAGCGGTCAGTCCTTGTGAATGAAACATCTTATGGTTCGGGACAGCTTGATGCGATGTGCTAAATAAATTAATTGTGGTTGGCTCTTTTTCTCTTTGTTCCTGTGGGTTACTGTTACACGGCGTGTGGCTAGTTTGTTTACAGTTTAATTTTACCTGTATCAAAATACAAAGGGCCGAATGTGACCTCAAATCTGTCATTCACCAACATGCTGTATTATTAAGAGCTTCATTATTATGTTACTGTTCATATGCGAGTTTCCATGAACTCACGTGAATCATCTTCCTTATAAATCCCATAGGTAAAGTCTCCTTAAATGCTGGTGAAAAATGTACCTTTTTGAAGAAGGCAATAAAATGTTCTTGAGTGAAAATCCTAAGGGATTAACTTTTTTCTCTCCCTATGTCTTTGTCTATGAGTTATTGTACTCGGACTTTGACAGGCATTTTAACACCCACGCCAGCCGTACTTTAATGAGTTCTATTATAATTATTTCATTTTGAAGGTACTGCATATGCTACTGTAAATACGTTTCATGCTCTATTGACTCAGCAATATCCTTCTTTCTTTCTTTTCTTTTCTTTTTTTCTTTTTTTTTTGTCTGCGAGGCATGCGGGATCTTAGTTCCCCCACCTGGGATCAACCTGAGCCCACTGCAGTGGAAGCACGGAGTCTTAACCACTGGACTGCCAGGGAAGTCCCCTAACCTTATTAACCTTTTCATTCATCAAGAATTTTAAAACCTTCCCCATGGATAGTTTTTATAGCCAATATCTATTGTTTGGAGATGTTGGGTTTGCTAAGAATGTTTGATTTCAGAACCAGATGTCGGATTCTAGACTTGGAAAGCACCTAAACAGTGACTTGTTAGATATTGTGTTAGTACAGTTTGAATCCTCCCCCCACCCCATCCCAGTCTCTGAGTAGAAGTTATAGTAAAAATATCAAACAGAGCCAGCCTTACTATTCTATAAAAAGAACTCTCCTCTCCATGGTGGTTTGGGGTATTTCATTTTGAAAAAGTTTCCATAATATCAATATTAATCTGAGGGAAAATCCAAGACAATTTCCAGTTTCTGGAGTAACTTCTTTATCACTTTGGATAAGCTGACTATGAAGACAATAAAACCAACCCTATCCTCTGCAAAGGGATTTAAAAAAAAAAGTATGAAGAGCTTTGAAAAGTAAAATGTGCTACATAACTCTAAGGCCTTCAATAAAAAGCTAATACAAGTGATGTTGCTGATCGGGACTTGGACTTAAATTGAGATTCTGAGTTCTCCTTTTCAGACCTCCTTTGTAAGTCCCCTGAAGCTCACACTGTCTCTTAAGAACCTTGTTGGCTGTTTAGGAAGCTGCTCTGTCTGCTGGGGCTGTAGGGAAAGTGAGGCTGCTTGTTTAGTGTTAGACCCTATGCAAGGGTTTTATTTGCATTTTCTCACTAGAAACACATGAGGGTAGATATTCTTATTCCCATTTTGCAGAAGAGAAAACTGAGGCTCAGACAGGCTGAGTGACTTGCCTAAGGTCACAGAAGTGTCACATTGTAGAACCAGGATTAGAAACCAAACAGGATCTGGTTCTCTACATCAGCGGTCCCCAACCTTTTTGGCACCAGGGACCAGTTTCGTGGAAGACAATTCTTCCATGGACTGGGGGGGAGGGGGAGATGGTTCAGGCTGTAACGTAAGCAATGGGGAGCAGCAGATGAAGCTTCCATTGCTTGCTCGCCGCTCATCTCCTGCTGTGTGGCCCAGGTTCCTAACAGGTCCCCGGAGCTTGGGGATCCCTGCTCTTCATCACATCTTTTACCTTTAACTCAATGGTTTAAACATTTTTTTTTGATAATCTGATGAAACGGTAAGTATCTCCCCAGGAAAAGTGGCCATATCCATATATCTACAAAATTTTGCATATAATTTCTGAGTCCAGCCTACTCTCTGACACCTTACCAGTGCTTTCAGGACACCCTGCTCTAACTATACCTGTTACTGAATGAGGCAGAAAGCATATAACATTCTCTATATAGGTACATATAGTCTTTTATTAATAGCAGCCCTTGAATTTGGTAGTTTTCAATTGGGTAAAAATTCACTCAGTAACTGAAACAAAAAGAAAAATGACGTGCTATGTTCTAATTGACGTTGTAAGCATCAAAAGTGCAGTTTATTTTTTTGTAATTGTAACCACATTCTTTTTATTTATTTATTTAAACCCCACATTTGTTTATTTATTTATTTTTGGCTATGTTGGGTCTTTGTTTCTGTGCGAGGGCTTTCTCTAGTTGTGGCAAGCGGGGGCCACTCTTCATCGCGGTGTGCGGGCCTCTCACTATCGTGGCCTCTCGTTGCGGAGCACAGGCTCCAGACGCGCAGGCTCAGTAGTTGTGGCTCACGGGCCCAGTTGCTCCGTGGCATGTGGGATCTTCCCAGACCAGGGCTTGAACCCATGTCCCCTGTATTAGCAGGCAGATTCTCAACCACTGCGCCACCAGGGAAGCCCCCTCTTTTTATTTAAAAAACTTTTGTTTTATATTGGAGTATAGTTGATTTACAATGTTGTGTTAGTTCCAGGTGCACAGCAAAGTGATTCAGTCATACATATACCTATATCTATTCTTTTTCAAATTCTTTTCCCCTATATGTTATTACAGAATATCGAGTAGAGTTCCCTGTGCTATACAGCAGGTCCTTGTTGATTATCTATTTTGTATGTAGTGTGTATATGTTAATCCCAACCTCCTAGTTTCTCTCTCTCTCCCACCTTTCCCCTTTGGTAACCCTAAGTTTGTTTTCTATGTCTGTGAGTCTGTTTCTGTTTTGTAAATAAGTTCATTTTATCATTTTTTTAGACTCCACATATAACTGATACCACATGATATTTGTCTTTCTTTGTCTGACTTCATTTAGTATGATAATCTGTAGGTCCATCCATGTTGCTGCAAATGACATTATTTCATTCTTTTTTATGACCGAGTAATATTCCATCGTGTATATGTACCATATCTTCTTAATCCATTCATCTGTCAATGGATGTTTAGGTTGCTTCCATGTCTTGGCTATTGTAAACAGCACTACAGTGAACATTGGGGTGCATGTACCCTTTCTAACCATGTTTTTCTCAGGATATATACCCAGGAGTGGGATTGCTGGATCATATGGTAGCTCTATTTTTAGTTTTTTAAGGAACCATACTGTTCTCCATAGTGGCTGTACCAAATTACATTCCCACCAGCAGTGCAGGAGGGTTCTCTTTTCTCCACAGCCGGCATTTATTGTTTGTAGATTTTTCAATGATGGCCATTCTGACTGATGTGAGGTGATATCTCATTATAGTTTTTATTTGCATTTCACTAATAATTAGCAATGTTGAGCATCTTTTCGTGTGCCTCTTGGCCATCTGTATGTCTTTGGAGAAATGTCTATTTAGGTCTTTTGTCCATTTTTTGATTCAGTTGTTTGTTTTTTTTAATATTGAGCTACATGAGCTGTTTGTAAATTTTGGAGACTAATCCCTTGTCGGTCACATCCTTTGCAAATATTTTCTCCCATTCTGTGGGTTGTCTTTTCATCTTGTTTAGGGTTTCCTTTGCTGTGTAAAAGCTTTTGAGTTTAATTAGGTCCCATTTGTTTATTTTTGGTTTTATTTCCATTACTCTAGGAGACATTGAAAAAGATGTTGCTGTGATTTATGTCAAAGAGTGTTCTGCTTATGTTTTCCTCCAAGAATTCTATAGTTTCCAGCCTTACATTTAGGTCTTTAATCCATTTATTTGTGTGTGGTGTTAGAGAATGTTCTAATTTCATTCTTTTACATGTAGCTGTCCGGTTTTCGCAGCACCACTTATTGAAGAGACTGTCTTTCCTCCATTGTATATTCTTGCCTCCTTTTTCATAGACTAATTGACCATAGGTGTGTCAGGTTTATTTCTGGGCTTTCTATCCTGTGCCATTGATCTTCAAAGGTGCAGTTTAGAACAATGGTGCTTATTTGAAAGCTGATCTTTTGTCTGGACTTCATCAACTATCCTGCAATAGCAAAGAACATAGATGTTGCCTTCATTTACAGTTGTTTTTTTTTTTCCTCCTAGAGATGGCAAATCCTGAGGCTGTTATAAGTAGCTGCAGCTCTCATGAAGAAGAAAATCGCTGCACTTTTAACCAGCATACATCTCCCTCTGAGGAGCTTCTATTAGAAGACCAGATGAGGCGAAAACTCAAATTTTTTTTCATGAATCCTTGTGAGAAGTTCTGGGCTCGAGGTAGAAAACCGTGGAAACTTGCCATACAAATTCTAAAAATGGCAATGGTAACCATCCAGGTAACGATCTCAGATCATGAGATTAGCGAAGTCTTCTTTTACTAACAAAGAGAACTATGGACAGTTTTGTTTTATTTTTTATAACTTTTAACTGTATGCATAATAAAGAACAATAATTAAGGAGATATGCAATCTTAAACCCTCCCACTTCAATATTTGTGAAAGAAAACTTTGTTTTTTTTGTTTTCTCTAACTCTTTTCCTTCTCATCTTTCATGAAGTTATAATTTTACTCACATAATGTAATTGGTTTGCAGGAAAAGAAAATTTTAATATTTGGCTTCCAATCAAGAAGCTTAGCTGAAGGTTTCTAAATCAACTGTGGAAACTAGCTATTGCCCAACCAGAGGATTCTTTTTTTTCCCCTAGTTAGTTTCCTGAGAATTTCTGTCTCTTCAGAAACTTCAGGATTTTTGTTAAGAGTATTTGGACTCTCACATCCCTGTGATCATGGGAGCCCTGAAGTAGAAGAATGTGGAGTTGATTAAAAGGAGTAGCATAGGTAGTGAAATATGAGACTTCATTTCAGGAGATGCTGAATCTCATTTCCTTGCCTTCTCTTAACATTTTAGCCCAAATATAGGAAATTATATTTTGTGATTCTTTATATATACTTATGATTTACTCTTGTGAAGGTATGTTTTCCTGCTGGTGAGAGTAACTATCTCTTGTTGAAAGCAAAGGGGCAAAAATAAAAGATTTTAATAGGAAAAATAGATGTGATACATTTATTTTTATTAATACTTTCTCGTAATTTGGTGAAAAATGCATAAGTACATAAACAACTGGTATTCGAGGAGAATTTTTTTAACTCCGAAATTGCTAATCTTAACTGATAATTGAGAACAAATGCTTAAGGTGTTAGAAGCTAAGGCTATTTCTACAGTCATATGAAGTTGGTGAAATTCTTGCCTACGTTTCTGATGCTAGGTGTTATGTAAAGGAAACTGACATTTGAGTGATTATTTTGTTCCAGGACATTATTTCATTTAATTTCAACAGTACTTCTATTGGATAAATACTGGAATCCTTTGGTTTACAGAATAAGGAACTGATATTTATAGAGCCACATGATCAGTACTGACTAGTACTGCCACTGGTGGAATCAAGACTTTAGAGGCACGTGTTCTCTCCCTCTAACATATCAACATAAAAATGGATGTTCAGTTCTCAGTATATTTGGCGAGCTGGAATTGAAATTCTTAACTTCCAGCTGATAATGTGGTGTGTCACAATAGTGAAAATATTTATCTGTGTTATTTCTGATAAGTTGGAGGGAAAGCCTGTGTCAGTTGAACATGAATATTTTCTACTTAGAATGATAGGTACCACTTGTGTGTTTACTGTGTTTCGGCCTAAACATTTTATATCATCACATTCAATTCTTAAAACAGATCAGAGTTAGGTAGTAGTGTCCCCATTACACAGATGAAAACACTGAGGCTTAGAGAAGTAAAATAACCTGTCATAGTCAGGAAACTAGAAGAATAGAACTGAGATTCAAACTCAGATTCTATTCCCTCTAAGACTTATGTTCTTTTTTTTTTTAAATTTTTAAACATCTTTATTGGAGTATAATTGCTTTACAATGGTGTGTTAGTTTCTGCTTTATAACAAAGTGAATCATTTATACATATACATATGTCCCCATATCTCTTCCCTCTTGTGTCTCCCTCGCTCCCACCCTCCCTATCCCACCCCTCTAGGTGGTCACAAAGTACCAAGCTGATCTCCCTGTGCTATGCGGCTGCTTCCCACTAGCTATCTATTTTACGTTTGGTAGTGTATATATGTCCATGCCACTCTCTCACTTTGTCCCAGCTTACCCTTCCACCTCCCCATATCCTCAAGTCCTAAAAGATTTAGGAAGCTCATCTAACTTTCCTGTGTTTCCTAGGGTGGTCAAGAGAAAAATTGACTAACAGTTTCAGATGTTAAGCCTGTTAGTAATAAGCATATAAAAGGCATTTAGGTAAGTTTTTTTAGTAACTGAGGGCTTTTCTTAACTGTGATGTTTCCTTAATCTACATTGGAAGAATCAAACAAATATTACATAAAGGCTTTGTAATTGAGCAAATGAGGGTGACTTGATGACAGATTTCCTCTTTTCAGGGAAAAGACAGTGGTATTTCTGTTAAGTTGGAGATTTTGTGTCTGCAGCGGCAAAAGAAAGATGACTATGATGATAGGCACCCTACTAAAAGTTTCCCTTTCACACTGCCTGGCTCAGTCTCTGAATTATAGCAGTTCTCTCTGCCAGTCGTACTCTTGTCTGCCCCTAGGCCCTTGAGGGCAGGAACTGTGTCTTCTAGCTCGGTGCTGGCTTGTGAAGGTATTCATATATTTGAATGAATCGGTAAAAATATCTTTGGGAATCCTCTGGAGGCTTTTTGATCATCAGCTTCGATAGATGTAAAATCCCTGGAATATCAAGCTATCATCTTACTGAGATTTAAATAGGACACAGCTTAAAGAGGCTCTTTAGAAATGAGAGTCGAGTTAGGTAGAGAGTGATGATATGTGTGGGATACAGGGCAGACGTCACAAGGGGAGGTGAGAGGCGAAAAGACTGGTCTACTGTCTCTATTTTTCCCTGATCAGACCCTGGATACTTTGTGTAACATGAGCTTGGATAGTTAGAGCTTGGATTTAGTCTGTTAGACTTGGGTTAGAATTTTGACTATATACTTGCTACCGATACTTGTAAAAATTATTTAACTTCTCTGAGTCTTCATGTATGCATCTGTAAAATGGGTGTATTAGGAACTATGCTGTGGTATTAGTATGAAGAAATTTCCTGCGATAGTGTATGGAACATAGGTTTTCAGTGTTGTTCCCCTTTTCCATATAAAATATATGTTGCCCCCTTACTCTGCTATCTAAGTCAAAATATATGTTCTAAACTTACAGCGTGCACACACGTGTGTGTGTATGTGTGTGTGTATGGGAGAGAGAGAGCAAGAGGACAACTGAGTTTCATGTAAAACTCTGGGGTCAATCCTGCATGAATGTTAAGGATATGTTATGTTAATATACTTTAATTTAGAGATGAGTTGAAAGAATATTTTTATTTTTGGCCTTATTGTCACAGTTTTGGTAATTAGACCTAGGAATATAGTTTGATTATAGGACTTAAACTTATGTAAGATATTTCTTAGGTTGTATTGTACACCTGCTTCAAGACCTTTTCGTTCTACAGAATTCATTTTGAACTCTTCTATTTGCCATTCAAGCCCCTGCACCATCTGACTCCAGTCTTTCTCTTCACATTTTTTCTCACTATTTCTCTCATTGAATTATGCTGGTGTCCTCAATGTCCCCCCAAAGTGCTAAGTTCAACTCAACCTTCTTGGCCTTTCCTCCGTGTTCCTCAAATGTCCCCTGACCAAGTTATGCACATATTTCAGGGTTTCTATTATTCTTTCTTCCTTAGAGAAACCTTCCAACTTCCTTAGTCAGTTACCTTGCTTCTCTGAGCTAAAGAACTCCTAAAGGGCTTCTCTGAACTCCTAAAGCTTTTGTTGGTAGGGAAAATGTCATAAGTGGGATCATACATGAAAATAAATGTTGAAAGTATGCAAAATCGCTTTCTTTTATTTTAAAGCTAGAAACCCACCTTATCTTTAAGGGCAAATTAATTCACAGCTGCCAAACTTTTAATTTCTATTGAATATATTCAGGATTAATTAGGCATTGAATCTTAAATAGATGAATTGATCATTTTATAGAGAACTTTTATTTCATTACTTTTTGACCCTCTTACTTTTTCTTTTTTCTTTTAAGCTGATCTTTTTTGGGCTAAGTAACCAGATGGTGGTAGCTTTCAAGGAAGAGAACACTATAGCATTCAAACACCTCTTCCTAAAAGGATATATAGACCGAATGGATGACACATATGCAGTGTATACACAAAGTGATGTATACGATCAGATCATCTTCGCAGTGAACCAGGTAAATCAAACACATGCATTCTTCACTTGGGAAAAAGATTAGACTGGAAAATTGTTAGCAATGTACATAATAGAAACTGACATTCAGTTGTACAAGGGTGAACATTTTTTAATGAAATATGTAAATGACATGTATGAAACAGTTAAATTTTTTTTAATGTTGCCAACAAACTTTAACAGAACTAGAAGTTGAGAAAAGCTTTTCTTTAGTAACAGAAAGACAGAAACTTTAAAGACTTAATTAAAAGAGTCAGAGCTAGGGCTTGGCATGAGAACCTCAAAGGTTTAAAATGATTAACCATGACCTTGGCTGTAAGTAGTCATTAAGTCTTCAGAGCTTATACTTTCAGGGACCCTTAACAAATAATGAGAATATTAACTTTGCAGAGTGTGTATAGTAACCAAGACCTGAAATTTCATTTAAAAAATAAGTAAGGCCTTTATGTCATATATGACAATGATTTTATTGTAATATTGATTAACTGCCTCAAAAAGGAAGCTTGTTTTTCATACAGATGATTCAAGTTTCTATTCAGAGTTTCTGATCAATTTGTTTTTGCTACAAATAGTACTTTCTCAAGTCCAAAATCTCCTATTTTGTGGGAATCATTGGAAGCTTTCTTGAAGTCAGTATTTCTAACCTGAGTTAGTCTGTAGATAACATTTCAAAAACATTACAACTCTTCTTCAAAAAATTATTATAGTCCAATTATGGCTCTCCTTATCCTGGAGACAAACTATGCACAGTGAGATAAAATACGTATTTGTGACACTAAGGCTTTCTGATCGCATTCAGATTACAAAAATTGGCCAGAAATCTATAGTAATAGAAGTAAGCTGCATATGTTGTTAAATAGAAATATGCCCTACAATTTGTAAGGTAAAAAATAGTAAAATGCTGGAGATATTCAGCTTTGAGATTCTTGTTTTAAGATTATTAAGTTCATCTAAAGCTACGCTGAATGAAATTGGTAGTTTGGTTTTTGGCGGGAGGGGCGGGTAGAGGCAAGATGTAAACAGTTCATTAAATTCCTCCTAAAACATTTTTACCTTTTTTATATAGTAAGCCTAAGAGCAGTCTTAAAAATATAATATTTGGCAGTCAGACCATTCTGTTTATCAGATTTCCATGTTCTTTACAGAATTGCATGTAGATTCCTTGTGCTAGTATATAGGTAGATAATATTAATTGGGGTGGGGTTTACTTAGGGCAAGTGACTCCCTACCATCTTCTGGGCGCTATCAGGCATTTTATTTTATTTTTTTTTGAATTTTATTTTATTTTATTTTATACAGCAGGTTCTTATTAGTTATCTATTTTATACATATTAGTGTATATATGTCGATCCCAATCTCCCAGTTCATCCCACCACCACCACCCCCAGCCCCACTTTGCCCCCTTAGTGTCCATACATTTGTTCTCTACATCACTATCAGGCATTTTAAACTGAAGGTAAAAAGTATCTTGAGGGCTTCCCTGGTGGCGCAGTGGTTGAGAGTCTGCCTGCTGATGTAGGGGACACGGGTTCGTGCCCCGGTCCGGGAAGATCCCACATACCGCAGAGCGGCTGGGCCCGTGAGCCATGGCCGCTGAGCCTGCGCGTCTGGAGCCTGTGCTCCACAAAGGGAGAAGCCACAACAGTGAGAGACCTGTGTACCGCAAAAAAAAAGTATCTTGATCACAATATTCATAAATAAAGTTTTAGTTGTTAATGAGGTCAGTTATTCTACATGATTCCAGAGAACTGAATAGAGAAAATATAGACTGATATGAAAGAAAGATCTTTGTTTTCTGTAAGGAAATCTCTTGATAATTGCGGTGATAGTTACCAAGGAGAATGAACAGATAAGACAGTAGCTTCTCAGTCCTTAGAGCTAGTTCCATGACGAATTAGTTTTCCTGAACAGTAGAGCCCTAAAATGCCATCTAACTGCATAACCTCTAGGGTTCATCCTGACCCAACACTGGTTATAACAGCATCACTTTGGTTTAGTATATATGTTTATGTATTTGAATATCAAAGACCTAGTTATTTTTATACTATGTCCTGGCTCTTAGCAATCAGTCATGTTTGGGCCATCTTTACTGGGTTCCTTCTTTCATCCGCCCCTTCAATTAAGGCTGTCCTCAAAGGTTTGTCCTTTTCCTACAGAATTTCCTCCTCTACACAGCCTCAGCCACTGCCAGGAGAGGTGACCCTGAACCATTTGCTCACACTGCTGCATGCAGACAGCTCACGAGCACCTCAGAACCACTCCAGCCAAAACGGGTTCCTGTTCTCTTCCCACCTGCTCCACAGACATGTTTCTCTTTCTGATCACTTGCTTAGATTTAAAGGTCTCAGGGTCTTGGAACCATTTATTCTTGCAGCTCAAACATAGTCTGTATATCCCTACTTCTGGTTGGCTTCCCTCCTTCCCCTCCCTACCGTTTCTTGACTGTTTTCTAAAGGATTCATCTAAAATCACAGATTTGATTGCATAATACTCCTCATTTTATACATATAACAGTGTTAACTGCCACATATTAATATATTTATTCCGGGAAGGTGGAGGTACATCCCAGGCACTCAGATGTTTGTGAATGAATGAAAGAGCTCAAAAGATTCATGTGTTGAGATCAGGTGATCACAGAGGGGCCACAAAAAATCCATCTATAATCAAGGAGCAATCGGTTTTAATCTGCTTCACTTTGGGTGCCACATTACTCAGGTAAGGATCTTTAATGTGTTTTTATATTGTCTTCCAAAGGGTGACCCGGGGCCCATGGATCTGCGTGAAAAACTACTTCCCTCAAGGCAGAGCTGCAGAGGCAAGTAGGGACAGATGTCCAGCCTGATTAATGCCCCACAGAGGCCATAGCCAGTTAGGTGCCCCATCAGTCAGTCCTACAGGTCACCTGCCTTTCAGCGATAGTCCCACACCACATTCCGGTCCCAGAGTCCTCTGACTCAGGCTCCAGAGCTGCCCTTTAGCTGGACATGGTCCTGCCACTTGCCCCTGAACGGAAAAAAATGCATAACCTAAAAGCTGAGAACTATGTTTTATTCAAGGACATCGCTGCAGACTACAGCCCGGGAAGACGGCCTCTCAGATAGCTCTGAGGGACTGTTCCAAAGAGGGCTTTTGCTGAAACAAAACAAAACAAACAAACAAACAAAAACCCATGTAATGAAACATCAAAAGATTACTGCTAATCATAAAAAAACCCCAGATATCTCAAATTAATGATTTTAGTGCCTTTCTATGTATGGGAAGATGCAAGAGCCTGGGCTCATGGCAGTTATTCCTTTGATACGCATCTTAACTATCCAGGACCAGTAATCTGTTTTTCTCCATCCTGAATTCCCCTCAGAGCACACCCGTGATGCCACTGCAGTGGCTGAAGGCTTGATGGCAGGCAACACTTGTTGTTTATTGGAGTGGCAGGCAACACTCTTTGCCTACAACATCCATCTCCTGCAGGTGCTCAGACCTCCATGAGGAGCCTTATTAAGATAGCAAGGAAGTCTGGCTGTAGCATCACTTATAACGTTAGCATGTACCTGAAGCCCTGCACTTTGGATCTTTTGTGTCTCGAGGTCTTACAAGGTTTAAGACACAAGTTTCTAAGGTAGGAGGTTCAGATCTTTAAGTAAGTCCTGTGGGGACTGCCTCACAAGGATCGCGTGCTCAGAAGGGCAACAGGGCCTCATGTAGGTGCGACTGCTTCATGACCCCTGCTTGCCTTTCTGGCTTTACCTCTCGGTACACATCCCCTATTCCAGGCACCCTGGTACTTTACCGCATTCAATATCTTTTATGTCTTTTTTCATTTAATGTACTGTTTACCTCTTACTCCCCAACACCCCGATGTAAAACTACCAGTTTGGCTCAGAGTAGCTTTATAAAGATTTAAGACATTTATTTCCTTGTATGGAAAACAAACAGCTCAAAACTGAATATCTCCAGCATTATACTATTTCCCCCTATATGTAGGACATAATGCTATTTAATGAGTTATGCAGCTTAATTATATCACTGTAGATTTCTGGCTCATTTTCACAATCCCAATGCTAGCAGAAAGGTTGGTGCCATAATCACAAATCCTATCCTAGCAACTTGCCATCTTGGTGTGCATAGATTAGCTCTAGCGAACAAAGATCCACTATCACAGTGGTCCCTAACCTTTTTGGCACCAGGGACCGGTTTCTTGGAAGACAGTTTTTCTACGGACCAGTGGTGTTGGGGATGGTTCGGGCGGTAATGGGAGCAATGGGGAGCGGCAGATGAAGCTTTGCTCACTTGCTGCTCACCTCCTGCTGTGCAGCCTGATTCCTAACAGGTTGCGGACCGGGGGTTGGGGACCCCTGCACTATCACGTTATAGTGATTTTCACCTCACTGTTAATTTGACTGTGTCTCATACTGTTACCTGAAAACTGGGTTTGCCTCTTGGTGGATGTCACACCAAAAGATACAACCGAGCCAAAGGTCAGGAGAAGGAAGGATTTATTACTTGCAGCAAGTAAGGAGAACACCAGGGATCTTTCCCAAAGCAGTGTCTCCTCAAACAGCAAAATTGGGGAAGTTTTAAGCTAAGGGTACGTGTATAATCATGAAGGGGCTTGGGCGGTCAACAGAGTCCAAGTTTTAGTTGATTGAAGTCACGAGGGTCAGAAAAGGTTAACATCATCATCCCTTAGATTTCAGTTGACCTGGCAGTTAAGTGTTTTGGGCTAATCTTTACCATTGAAACAGAACCGAGAATCTTTACAATTGATGTATTATCTTTGCTGTTGTTACTTCTCTTGCCTGTTTCTGCATTCTATTGTTCCCTTAATATTATTAATTACTGAGACCTGTTCAAGGACCAGCATTAGATCACAAAAAGGCTTAGGCCAAAAATGGCTTCTCTTATGTCAAGAAAGGCATGCCTGTTCTCTTTCTCCAGGGACCTTCCCTGCCCTATCTACCTACAATACTGTTCTAAGTGCTGGGGTTAGAGCAGTGGGCTTGATAAATTCCTTGCCCTGTGGAACTTACATTCTAATGGAGGAGATGGATTTTAAACAAGTTTAGCCAAAATCAGTTGATTTCCAACAGTGATGAGTGCTATGAAAAAAAAAATCAAGTGACATAAAATATTAACAATGGACTCAGGATGGTCAGAAAAGACCTCTCTGGGGACTTGAAGTCTGGGGAAGAATATTTCAGGCTGAAGGAGTGGCAACAGCAAAGGCCCTAGAGGCTAGAAAACATTTAGTATGTTTAAGGCAAGTAGTAAGGAGTAAGGAGTAAGGGAAGGGCCAGGGATAGGGCTATAAGGTCTCTCAGGGCTTAACAGGCCCTGGAAAAGAGCTGTGAAGTTTATTTTGAGAGACAGGAAGCCATGGGAGGGCTTTCAGTAAGAGAAAATTGCTATAAAAGTGACCAAGCTGTGTTCTTACAAAGATAAAGATTTAAAAAATACATTATTTTTAGACAAAGTTTTGCTGGTTACCCTGGAACAATTTTTATCCCATTTCCTATATTATAGTAAAGCAGAACTCTGACTTTATAGGAAATAGTTCAAAGATAAATAAAATTTATATTCACATTAAATGTAAAAGTCAGTTCCTAAACATAGTTCTTTAAAGGAGGAAAGAGCCTGAGAATTTATTTAAGGTTAAATTAAGCCTTTAATTTTGCAGATAAGAAAGCAGCAGCTCATAAAGTCTATGACTTGCTCAAGGTCACAGAAATGAGACCTGAACCCAGAACTCTAATTAATTCAAGAGTGCTCTTTGCCCTCTGCGGTCCTGGTGCACAGTAGCATGTTAATTACTCTGCATATTAGCATGCAAGTCTCCACATGGACAGGAGGTGGGAACCTGCAGTTTCAAAGGCAGGGAGGAAGGGGAATCATGGCTTCACTTGCACCTGTCTGGATGTTCCCCTTTTTCTGTTTCTCTTTTTCGTTGAAGTACCTGCAGCTACGCAACATCTCAGTTGGGAATCACGCTTACGAGAACAAGGGCACGGAGCAGTCAGCCATGGCCATCTGTCAGCACTTCTACAAGCAAGGAAACATCTGTCCTGGAAATGATACCTTTGACATTGATCCAGAAATTGAAACTGGTGATGTTCTTCTATAAGCTAGAACTTCCATTTTTAACTCCTTGATTTATACTTATTTATAAATCAATTTATACTTATTTATACTAATTTCACCTCTGAAAACATTGATTTGGCCTGTGCTATTAGGTCATAGTAAGAACTTTATCAGAGTTGTGTCAGGTACTTCACTATAACTCATGATTCTTAAAACAAACAAACAAAACCCCCCACAAAAACCAACGAGGCAAGTTTATTATTATCCTTGTTTTATAGAAGACTGAAGTGTGGCTCAGAAGGTTAAGTGATCTGCTCATGATGGAGCTAGTAAGAGGCAGTGCTGAAATTTGACCCAGGCCATGCCCTTAGCCACTTTATTCCACAGCCTCTCTGCTGGATAAGCCAGTTAAATAGACAGATATTGTCCTTATAAAACAGTATGCTTGCAAATTCTTGATGTATATAAAACTCTCTCTGCTCAACAGCACTTCACTATTCAGTGTCTTTGGGGTAGGCTGGGCCTGGGGGGCCGGGCAGGGAATGAAAACCAGAGCTTAGAATAGCACAGCTTATTCTTATTAGCAAAGTTCTATTTGCAGTTTGTATCTAAAACGTTAGCTTAGGTCATCGAGTCAAAAAGTAAGTACTTTTAACAATAGCCACTGGGACTTTTTCTTTGAGAAGAATAGTAAAGGGTATAGTGCTGACTAGTGAAAACCTTCTAATATGCTATCTTCCTTTTTTAAAACAGCGTTTATTGAGGAAAAATTGTCAACATAATATTTTTTTAAAAAGATCCTTTAAACGTAGAAAATTTTATCTTAGACGCCACAGATTCTTCAAACATATGCTTAGGATACAAAAAGGAAGAAGGGCCTCAAAGTTTAGGCTTAAAAGGACAGAAAGGAAGATGGCATTCTATAGAAGACTAGTGAGATAGAGTTCAGATCTTTCTCTACCCCCATCCACTCTAGAAATGTTATAGTCACGTATTAAAAACAAATAAATCACTGTAACCACGTGGTAAGGATGTTTAGCTTTAAAAATCTTAATTTACAAAAATACCAGAATCTGAATATCTAGTTTTAAACATATGATCCTTTCAAGATGCAGTTTTCTATATTTATTTTAGGCGCTATATTATGGTTTGTTCCTTTCTATGGCAGAATGTTTCTTTGTGGCACCAGATGAACCTTTTCACGTTGGAACACTAGAAGAAAAACTCAAGTTACTGCTGGACTTTCACAGGTGAGGGAACAGATGGGAGTGTAACTCATGTTTGTGTGTATACGTTTTCACTGCACTGAAGTCTCCTGTCTTCTAGACTCATAACAGTGGAGCTGCAGTTTAAATTGAAGGCCATTAATCTGCAGACTATTCGTCATCACGAGCTCCCGGATTGTTACGACTTTACTCTGACTGTAAGTGTGGGCTGGGCTGAATTTGATTCCTATCTGGAGAAAAATAGTTTTATCTAGTTACAGGCTTATTTACTTGTATTAAGGGGTGATCAAATGTATAGGATGTTCCCATTCCACTTGGATGTGCACAGGGGAAGCATTGGTCCAGCTAGCTCTATTTGGTTATGATGTAGTCCCTTCTTATCTGCGGTTTTGCTTTCTGAGGTAAGTTACCCTAGGTCAACCTCGGTCTGAAAATATTACGTGGAAAATGCCAGAAATAAATTTTAAGTTGTATGTCATTCTGAGTAGCATAATGAAAAATTTCTGACCCTCCCCAGATATGAATCATCCTTCGGTCCAGTGTATCCCGCCCGTGAGTCACTTAGTAGCCGTCTCAGTTATCAGATCAGTTGTCCCAGTATCACAGTGCTTGTGTTCAAGTAACCCTTATTTTACTCAATAATGGCCCCAAAGGGCAAGAGTAGTGATGCTGGCAATTCTGACATGCTAAAAGTTTCCTTTAAATGAAAAAGTGAAAGCTCTCAACTTAATAAAGAAAGAAAAAAAATGTATGCTAAGGTTGCTAAATCTACAGGAAGAAGAAATCTTCTATCCATTGTGAAGACGGAAAAAGAAATCCATGCTAGTTTTGCTGTTGCACCCCAAACTGCAAAAATTATGTCCAAAGTGTGTGATAAGTGCGTGGTTAAGATGGAAAAAGGCATTTAATTTGTACAAGATATTTTGAGAGAGAGACCACATTCACATAAATTTTATTATAGTATATGTTATAATTGCTCTATTTTATTACTAGTTATTGTTGTTACTCTCTTACTGTGCCTAGTTTATAAATTAAACTTTATCATAGGTATGTATGTATAGGAAAAATACATTGTGTATAAGGTTTGGTATTATCTGCGGTTCCAGGCATCCACTAGGGGTCTTGGAATATATCCCCTATGGATAAGGGGTGGCTACTGTACTAACTTGTTTACTTGTTAATTATCTGTCTTCTGTACCTCATTGTAAGTTCTCCGAGGGCAGGGACCTTGTCTTGTTCACTGCTGTGTCTTTAGTACCAAGATCAGTGCCTGGCACAGAGTAGGTGTTCAAATACAAAAGGAACAGAGGTTTGTAGGCTCTGTATGGTCAGCTCTCAGCAGTCGGTGGCAGTCTGCTTAAGGTCATTGCCAAGGGTTCTTGCTACTGAGTTTCCTCACTGTGGATGTTTGTAGCCTTTGGGTTTTGCTCACAGTGCCTCCCTTGTGCTGCCTCTAATGCTCTGGTTAGCTTCCTCGCCTTCAGCCTATCCTATCACATCTGTGTTCTCTGTCTTCCAGTTGCAGATGGAGCTTTTGATGCTCTCTAGGCAGCACAAGATGCCCCTCATGTGAGTTCATCACTTCACGAGGATCTGAGTCAGTAGTAACACAATGCTGTATCGGCATATGCAGGACAGCATTTGATAACAGCTTGCCTTCATGTGGTCCAAATTTCTATTACTTCAGCAGTAGTTTGTATCAAAAGTTATGTCCATGATACTCAACTGATTGGCTGTAAGAAATCAAGTTTTCAGAAATGGAGGTTAAAAATATTTTCAGAATATAGGACAATGTAATAATTATGCATATTACTTAATAAGAAAAAGCACTAATTCTATAAGACTGTTTTTATTTGGGCTACAGATTTTGTCTTAATATTAACCAGCAAGTTATGAATTTTCAAAATTACTTGATTTTTTAAAAATTGAGCTATTATACACAGTCCTCTCTCTTCTCTCTCTGTATCTCTGTCTGTCTGTCTGCCTCTCTCTTTCTCTCTGTCTCTCATGGAAAATGATACTTTTCAGAAGTCTTATAATCCTTAAAGGCTTTGGTCAACTGACAGCTCCTTCATGGACCCTTTTGTGATTCCTCAGTTAGCAATACATTCTGTGTTCTGAACTCCCAGATTTCGTTTTCATTTTTGTATTTTGTATGTCTTACCGCCTTCTCCTTTGTTTTAGAATTTTATAGGTCTTTATCATCAACTCTGCTAGACTGAAAGCTCCCTGAAGGCAGAACCATTTTATCTTTTCATCCCTCAGAGAACATAGTAGGTGACTCAAATATTTGTTGATTGAGTAAACAAAACACTAGATCCTTTGTCATGACTCACTACATCAGTAAAAGCAACTTGGCCTTTAGCCACATGCAAATGTCATATTTTTGCCATTCTTGTAGAATTATCCCAAGCTATATCTGTGCAGTGTGGATTTAGCAGTGCATCTCACAGAACTGTGGTGGAACTTATATCCTATCAGGTAGTTTGATAATAAAAGCCATTAGTGCAACTTCATTGCCGTAAGTAAACATGAACTGGGACAGCATGCCTGATATAAAATGCAAGGTCTTTGGAGTCAGACAAGCCTAGATTTTAATGTCAGCTCACCAGTAAGTAGCTATGTAACTTTAGGCAAATTACTTAATTGGTTTGAGCCTCAGTTTTCTCATTTGTCAAACAGAATTAATGCCTACCTACCTGACAAAATTGTTGTTGAGATAGAAGATAACATATATGAAGGACCTACCAAAGTATATGGTATGTAGTAGATATTTGATTCATTCAACAGCTGTTTATTAAGCCTATCCTGTGTGTGCCCAGCTGGATTTATAATGTAAAAGTAGTGCATTAGCATTCATTCATAGTAGTTTGATAAATTCTTTCATCCTGTGTTTTGAAGCTCTTTATTGGGTGTATAAACATCTAGGATTCTGTGTTCACTTGAGCTGACTCTTTTATCATTGTGAAATGGCACTCATTAACCCTAGTCATATTCTTTGCTCAAACATTTACTTTGTCTGATGTTAATATAGCCATTCCAGCTTTCTTTTGATTAGTGTTAGTATGGCATATCTTTTTCCACCCTTTTAAACTTATTTGTGTCATATTTAAAGTTGTTTTCTTGTTAGGCAGCATATAGTTGAGTCTTGCTTTTTTTTATCCAACCTAAAAATCTCTACCTTTTAATTAAGGTGCTTATTACATCATTTAAATTTCATATGATTTTTAATATGATTCCTCTCTTTTTCTGCCTTCTTTTGGATTGAGTATTTTTTAGGATTCCATTCTATCTCATATGTTATCTTATTAACTATAACTCTTTGTTTTATTATTTTAGGGTTTCTAGTACACATATGTAACTTATTACAGCCTACCTTCAAGTGATGGTATACCACTACATGTATAGCATAAAAACCTGACAGTATATTTCCATTTCTCCCATCTTGGCCTTTGCGTTATTGTTGTCATACAATTTACTTCCAGATATAAACTGGAACAATACATTGTTATTATTTTCACTTTAAACAGTCAGTTATCTTTTAAAGCAACTTAAATAATTAAAAGCCTTTATATTTGCCCATGTAGTTATCATTTCAAGTGCTTCATTCCTTTGTGTAGTTCCAGGTTTCCATCTGGTATCATTTTCCTTCTGCATGAAGGGCTTCCTTTAACATTTCTTATAATGCAGATCTGCTGGTAATAAGTTCTTTCAGCTTCTGTATGTCTGAAAAAAGTATTTCACCTTCATTTTTTAAGGATAGTGTCACTAGGTATAGAACTCTAGTTTGACTGTTTTTTCCCCAGTACTTTAAAGATGTTGCTCTTTTACAAACTAAAAATACAAACAATACAAACTGTTGTCACTGCTAAGAAATCTGCTGTCTTCTTCATCTTTGTTCTTCTGTATGGGATGTTTTTTGCCCCCTCTGGCTGCTTTAAAATTTTTCTCTTCATCTCTGATTTTAACAATTTGATTCTGATATGCCTTGATGTAGTTTTCTTCATGTTTTTTGTATTTGGGGTTCATTGAGTATCTTGGATCTATGGGTTTATAGTTTTCATTATATTTGACATTTACTCAGTGTTATTTCTTCAAATATTTTTCTGTCTCTTTCCCCCCACTCTTCCGATATTCCAATAATATGTATATTTGGGCACTTGAAGTTGTCCCACAGCTCTCTTTCTTTTTTTTTTTCAGTCTTTTTTTCTCTTTCTTTCATTTTGAATAGTTTTATTGCTGTGTTTTCAAATTCACCAATCTTTTATTTTTCTGTACTATCTAATCTGTTGTTATTACACCCAGTATTTTTTCTTCTTCGAAAGAATTCAGCTTCTTCTAAACCTTACTTAGATGTGATTGACATTAAGCCAAAATTTATTTAATAAGCACCTACTATTTGTAAGACCCTGAGGCTTTTTGTGTGGGAAAAGCATGTTTTTTCCTTGGCAAGGATTTCTGACTCATTCAAATAATACTGAGCATCTTCCTTATGTGAGGCTGTGGGCTGGTTCCCTCAGCAGCTATGGAGATGGGCAGACACTAGCAATGTCCTTGGTTGCTTGTCAAGGGAAGAAACTTAGAGTCCAACATGAGGAGAAACAGAGTAACTAAACTCTGAAGTGGTATCTGATTACCCCACACGAAGATTTTCAATAAAACTCATTTAAATGAGAGACTTTAAAAGAACTTTTCTTTTTCTTTAGGACTTGAGAGAAGAGGCACCCAAAACAAAAACAAAACCCCCAAACCAGACTAATTTCCTTAGCTTGCCTTCTTGGTGTATGCAAGGGGAAAGTGGAAGGAGCTAGAAGGGGAAGACAATGGAAGAACTATGAAAGGTGTTCTGGCATGGCTTTGTCCCCTTTGGTGCCTGGTGTCCCAAAATGCTTATCATTGAAGCCAGACATGCTGTTGGTTCCCTGTGACCACACCTTTTGTAATACATATGGTTCTATAGTGATGAAGAAATCTGGTCCTAGAAGGAAAATCAAAAAACTCCATTTGAAATGTTTCAAGACAGAAATAATGAGCATCTGTGTTAGTAAGAATTACAACCACATTAAAAATCTATCCCTAGCTGAGGCCCTGCTGGAAGGCGGAGGAAAACATACTTGTACTCGCTCTTGCCCATTGTAAGAGGGCATCTAGAGGCGCTTAGAATGGGAAGGAGGGGGAAATTCTTTTGTTTTATAAGGGGTTCAGGGCTTGAATACTGTCCTGGAAGCAGGATTGTAGAGACTAAATGTTCTCTATGGAAGATCTAGTTCAACTTTCTCAGCTCACAGAGAAATAAAAAGAACTTCCCAAGGTTGAGCAGAGTTAGCGACAGGTCAAAGATGAGAGTCTGGGTCTCCTGTAACTTTGGAAGAATTGTTTCCTAATTAATGCATAGAGGCATCTTGGCTTTAAAAACTATAGGTATGGGCTTCCCTGGTGGTGCAGTGATTGAGAGTCCGCCTGCCGATGCAGGGGACACGGGTTCGTGCCCCGGTCCGGGAAGATCCCACATGCCGCGGAGCGGCTAGGCCCGTGAGCCATAGCCGCTGAGCCTGCGCGTCCGGAGCCTGTGCTCCGCAACGGGAGAGGCCGCAACAGTGAGAGGCCTGCGTACAGCAAAATAAAAAATAAAAACAAACAAACAAAAAACTATAGTTATGTTTTTTACCCTTTTCCTGTTCTTCACAGATAACATTTGACAACAAAGCCCACAGTGGAAGAATTAAGATAAGTTTAGATAATGACATTTCCATCAGAGAATGTAAAGACTGGCACGTATCTGGATCAAGTAAGGATGAATTTTACTAGTTTTAAAGGTGGTTATTAAATAATATTAAATGGTTATTAAATGACTTGTCCCAAGGATGTGTGGAACATTAAATGAAAGAATTGGACCATACCCAAGTCCCTAATTCTCTGCAAGTAGATCAATTCATTGTAGTTGTCTGACGTTCCAAGTAATTCCCAAGTTATTAGTAATCACAATGGCTTTTCCTGCCTTCTCCATGTGCCCTCACTGGCCCACTCCTTACCAAAAAGAAAAAAATGCTTATAATCCCCCCAGCAAAAAGAAAATCACATATACTCAAACCAATGTTTATCGAGTGCTTATTGCATAAGTATAATACTTCCACCTACATCTTCCTCACTTCAATATTTTAAAATATCTTTGAGATAGGTAACATCCCTATTTTTACAGATGAAGAAACTAAGGCTCAGTGAATTTTGGTGTGCATGGGGTCATACAGCCAGGGAGAAGTCAGGTAGGATTTGACCCTGAAGTATCCCACACCTTATAATTATCTTCTATCTAGGTCAAAAAAGTAGACGAAATAAGGAAAGGGTGCATTCCTAGAAATATGGACACAAACTCAGGTATAAACTGAGTATCACTGAGAATTTTGGAGCTGAACTGGATAAATCTGACTGGGAAGAATTGATCTAATTTCCTAGTCCCTTGTATTGATATGTAGTGGTGTGTTGTACTAGACTTTAATGATGAGGTCAGAGGGTCTCAGATTCTATTGAAAAGAAGCATCATTCTAAGTACCTGCTAAGATGCAGTTTCTCCAGCTTCATACAAGACCGTCTGTAGGTCTGGGGGTGAGACCCAGGAATGTGCAGGGAATCCTTATTCAGACCATACTTGTATAATAATTGCTTTAGGGTTTCCTACTAATGGATTCACGAAGTTCAGATGTAGTAATGAGATAGCTTGAGTAAATTAAATAAAATAAAATTTCTTCATTCTAGTATTCTTTTCACTAATAGGTAACTTCAAATATATGAAGATCTTGAATCACAAACTTTTATTTCAATCACAAAGTTGTTTATTTGAAACACAAGCCTGTTTTGTCATCTGTAAACATTGTAATACTTCTCCACAAACTTGAGAATAGGGAAAATGAGAGCATATGAAGGTGCCTGGAACATAGGCTTTCTCTCAAATGTTTGGTTCTTGAATTTTAAGTTTTTCTGAAGTAGATTTAGCCCTTCGTGTAACAATTAGATGCCTCTTGACAAAATTACGGGATGCTTCATTTCAGAATAGTCTTGAGTTCTATCAGCACAGAGCAGAACAACTTGTTAAGTAAAGACACACTCTGTAAGAGAGCATGTGACGGCCAGCCCTCTGCCCACCTCTCTTCACCTGGCTCTGCTCATGCTGGGAGGACTGATTCCCAGAATCTCTGCATGGGTGGCTCTGCCTTGTCACTCAGGTCTCAGCTAAAACCCACTGCCTCTTTGGTGAGGCCTTCCTTCATTGTGCGGTATAAGTGAACCTTTCTTTTCCCCATTCCCCCACCCAAAGCTCCCTCAGCAACGGTGGTCAAAATTTAGTGTTACCTAGAGAGCTTAGGAAAACACAGTTTCTGATTCACTTGGTCTAGGGTAAGGCAGGAGAATGTGCATTCCTAACAAGTCCCCAAGGGATGCTAAGAGCCACTAACACAGAGTGATGGATGCTGGAGACAGACTGCAAAGGTTTGAATCCTGACTTTGCCACTTACTGGCCGTGGAACCTTGGGCAAGTTCTGTGACCTCTCTGTGCTTCAGTTCTCACCTGCAAAGTGGGATAATCACATCTACCTCGTGGGTGTTGCTGTGAGGTGCAAGTGAGTTAAAACCTATAAAATTCTTAGAACTATGCCGGGCAGGAAATGCACTCAATACATGTTAGCTATTTGGATTTACTTTATTCATATCTCTTACTCCTGTCAGAAAATAATTAGTTCATTTACTTGTTCATTTTTTTCTCTTATATCACTGGAGTAGAGTAGAAGTTCCACAAGGTCAGGGGCTTTGTCTGTCTTGTTCACCCATTATACTCTCAGCATGTAGAAACACACCTGATGCTTAATAAGTATTTTATACCTAGATAAGTCTATTTAAATAGGATATGCAGGAACCCTAACGGTATTAAGAACAAAAGACTACAAGTTGATAAATAAAGATCTTTGATGGATGGTTGTGATGATTTTTAAAAGAAGGACTTTTAGTCTCCTTTAAATACTCATGGAAGAATCTGTATCAGAGCCTTTTCTCTTTGTTGTCTTTGTGCCAAGAATGCTTGAATTATTTAAATTATTCTAAACATGAGTGTGAAGGATCCGTATAAAACTTGAAAATGCTTCTGAAGGATGCAGAAAGAAGACTTGAATCAATTAAAAGGCACACTATGTTTTTGGACAAGTGATTCAACATGATGAATATGTCAAGTCTTCCTAAATTAATCTATAAATTCAACGTGACTCCCCCCAAAATTACCTGTAGGATTTTTATTGGAATTTGACAATCTGGCCCTGAAGAATATATGGAAATATAACAAGCAAGACTAGCCAGCAGAAATTCTAGGAAAGAGTAATGAGAGGTATTTTTCTTAGGCGTTACAACACACGAAAACGTCAGAAGGGTAAGATATGGTACTTGAATACAAACGGCCATGTGGTACATGGTAAAGACGGCATTTCAAATCATTTGCTCTTTTAATTGGCAAAAATTAAAGAATATGGAGCAGGTGTGGAGGTATATGTAGGTATGTAAACTTTCATGATCTTTTTGGAGAACAATTTCTTAGATCTTCTTTTAGAAAGATGCATATGCCTTACCCCAACAATTCCATCTTTAGATATTCATCCACTTAAAGGATCACTTGCATCTGTGCACAAAGAGGACCTGGAGAATGGTTTGTAGCAGGGAAAACCAGATTCCAATCCAAGTGTCTTTACAAATACGGTATTGTACATCTATACTGAAGTATGCAATGCAGCCGTTAAAATAAATGAGGCTAAAAATGAAAAGAAAAAAAAAGAAGTATATGTCACCATATTAATGTTTCACTGCATCAGCAAGTAATCCACTTTCTTTCCAGTTCAGAAGAACACTCATTACATGATGATCTTTGATGCCTTCGTTATTCTGATATGCCTGGCTTCGTTAATCCTGTGTGTTCGATCTGTGGTGAAAGGACTTCAGCTTCAGCAGGTAGGGATCTCTGCTTTCTAGGAATGTGATGGACATTTTTATTGATAGAGAAATTCACGGTGCCTCCCTTCTTTTCCCGAAAGGAATTTGTCAATTTTTTCCTCCTCCATTATAAGAAGGAAGTTTCTGTTTCTGATCGAATGGAATTCGTCAATGGATGGTATATTATGATTATTATTAGTGACATATTAACCATTACTGGATCAATTCTGAAAATGGAAATCCAAGCTAAGGTAAAATTTTTTCCTATTTATGTCATTGTTAGTATCAGATTTGCATTAATGATCATTTATTTTTTCCAAAACGTTAAGAATTCACAGAGTAAATTATTTCTTTCAAACATTTTATTGAGTAAACCTGAAATAACAGTAACTTGTAAAATTCTAGTCCAGAAACCTTTTAGGCTGAGTTTTCCAAAGTGTGATTCACAGTCCTCTGCATCAGGATCATTTGGGTAGTTGGTAAATACGCCACGTTAGACCTACTGAATGTGAACTCTGGGGGTGGGGCCTGTGAATTCTTACACACACCAAAAGTCATACACACTCCAAGGTAACTAAAGTAAAAGGTGTTTTTTGTTGTTCTTATAAGAAATACCAGAATCTTCAGAAAAAGAGTTGGCTGGGGGTAGGTGGAGGGAAGTGAGGCCAAACTACTATTGTGTGAGTCCTTGCAGTTGTTCCCTTTGTCCATTTAAATTGAGAATATTCCCATTTTCCTACTTTTCCTATTTATGTACTACAAGGTTTTCCATTTTAAGTTAGGACTAATCCAGCCTGGATATCAACCCTCCCCCAAAACAAAAATCAAAAACAAGACAAAACAAAACGAATACTGTTCAAACTAATCTTCTTCAAATTTATATTTTTCTAGCCTGACTACAACTAAATATGAGTATGATCCATGTGGGGAGCCTCTTATGGTTCAGATTCCTGGGCAGAGACCCCAAATGCAATGGCTCAGTTAAGACAGGAGTTTATTTCTCTCTCATGTAATAGTCAGGGTGGATTTTACGTGCTGGCAAGTTGCTCAGCTCCACACCATTCAGGAATCCAAGTTTGTCCCATCTTTTTCTCTGCCGACCATTAAGGGCTCACCCAGACTGCATGATTGATGCTGGGTTGCCTCACAAACAGATTGCAACCGATGGAAGGGAAAACCTGGTATGGTAGTAGGTCTCTCACAGTCTTATAACCTGGCTCAGAATGGCAGCCTTCATTTCTGTTCAGTCCTACTGGATAGAATTTAGTCACATCTAACTGCAAGGGAACTGGGGGAGATAGCCCAGGCATGTACCTCAGAAAGAGAGAATGGGTTTAGGAGGCCATGGAGCAGCTGTCACTATATGTCAATGTAGTATATATCATTAGAATAGATGTTTAAGTGTAGGGACCAAAAAAGGAGGAGTAGGGGGAGATTTGCAGCAAATCTTTATTTTTACCAACCTCACCTACCATTAACTTCAATGAGCCTTTAATGGTGTCCAACAATCTTTCTGCATTTTTCTAAGCTATTCATTCCCCCTGTCTTCTAGCTGATCATTTCATATTTCTTCTCTTTTGAAGCTTGTAATACTCCCTGCCCCATCCTCACTCTGAGCTGATGACCTCACTTCTTATTTCACAAAATAATGGAAACAAAGTAGGAATTCCACAAATTCCCACTTCACTTATATACCTGCCAGCATCAGTGCCCATATGCTTTGCTTTTTCTCTGCTACTGTAGATATATTATTTAGGTTACTATCCAAGGCCAACTTCTCCACCTCCTGCCTTTCAGATGCCGTCCCTGCTTGCTTACTCCAGGGCATGGGTCCAGCTATTCTTCCTCCTTTTCTCATGCATCCTCAATTTCTCATTCTCTACCACGACATTTCCATCAGCATGTTTTTTTTTTTTCTCCTTTCTAAAAAGGCAAAATCTCAACCTATTCTCCTTCCAGCTACTTCCCCATTTCTCTGCTTCCCTTTATACAGCAAAAGACCTCAAAAGAGTATTTAATCCTGTTTCTGACTCTGTGCTTCCCATTCCCTCTTGTATCTGTTCCAGTCAGGCTGCCCTGCCACTCCAGGGCAATGTTCCAATGACCTCTCATGTTGCTACATTCAATAATCAATTACTTATCCTCATTTTGACCAATCAGCAGCTTTTAGCACTGCAAGCACGCCCTCTTTGTTGATGAACTTTTTCACTGCCTGTCACTTACCTGGTTTTCCTCCTAAATCACTGGCTGGTCTTCTGACTTTCCATTGTTGGTTCCTTCTCATCTCACCAACCTATGAAAGTGACAGTATTTCAAGGCACGGTGCTTGGACACCTTCTTTTTCTGCCACTGTCTTGGTGATCTCATCCTGTCCCATTGTGTTAAATAGTGTCTATTTTCCAGTGATTTTCAAATCTCTATCTCCAGCTTGGAATTATTCCCTGAACTCCAGTCTCAAATATCCAACTGTGTATTCCACATCTTCACTTGGATGTCTACCTGGCCTCACAAATTTAACATACCTGAAACAGAACTCCTGAAATCTCCACCTCCACAGTCCAAACCTGCTTCTCCATGGCCTTTCTAAGTTCAGTTAATGGCAACTCTTTTCCGTTGCTCCAGACAAAAGCCTCAACTCCTCATCCTCAACTCCTCTCTTTCACTAATCCCCTCTCCTCCACTAATCCCCTCTCCTCCATATCTCATCCAAGAGGAAATCCTATTTGTCTCCTTTAAAAGAATCACCTCATCACCTTCACTGTTGCCATGCTGGTCCAAGGCACCGTCAGCTCTCATCTGCATTATTGCAGTAACCGTCTCACTCTTCCAACAATCTGCTCCCAACATATGACTCCTGTTCAGAGCCTCAATCTCCCCAGTCTATTCAGAATAAAAGGTAAAGTTTTTAAATTACACTCGTGAGGCCCTAAACTACCTGCCCCCTCACCTCTGTGCCTGCACACTCTCCCCCATAGCTCACTCCAGCCAGACTCACTATCTTGCGAGGCGCCCTCCTGCTTTGGGGCCTCTGCCCTTACAGGTCCCTGTGCCTGGAAGTCTTCCACAAGATGTTTGCTTGGCTTGCTCCCTCACTCCCTTCATGTCTTTACTCAAAGGCCACCTGTTCAGTGATCAGTCCACGCTATTTGAAATGCAACATACAGCCTTCCCTTATCCCCTCCCCTGAATTGTCTCCTCAGCACTTACCATCAGCTAATGTACTGAGGGTTTTGCTAATTTATTTCTATCATCTCTCTCTCCACCCTAGAATATAAGCTTCACGAGGGCAGGGAATTTTGTTTGTTCACTGCTTTGTCCTTAGCATCTAGAACAGTGCCGACTCATTGCTACTCAACAAATAATTTTTGCCCCAAATGAATTTCTGCTACATAACTGATTATTTTTTTCCACTCTGTTTTAGAGTCTGACAAGTTATGATGTCTGTAGCATACTTCTTGGTACCTCTACCATGCTGGTGTGGCTAGGAGTCATCCGATACCTTGGTTTCTTTCAGAAATACAATGTAAGGAATTCCACGGTTCTCCAAGCTGCTGGTATTTCTCCTTCAAAGTTATTGCACTGCTTTGTCTAAAGGACAAAGGGAATCTAATGACGTCTCTTACTTTCCCAGCTCCTAATTCTCACCCTTCAGGCAGCGCTGCCCAACGTCATCAGGTTCTGCTGCTGTGCAGCTATGATTTATTTAGGCTATTGCTTCTGTGGATGGATTGTGCTGGGGCCTTACCACGATAAGGTACTGAGAAACAATTTTTTTTTCCTGTTGTTATTAAGCTCTCAGAGTAGTGCCAGTGGCTTGTTATCCTTTTAAAATAAGCTCCTTTTACTTTGTGGCTCAGCCTTAAAATGTTGTAGGTAATGTATCTATTGCCAAGTTTATAAATTGGTAAGGTAAGACCACCTTGAGAGGATAACTGATTCACTTGACTGCCTCAACTCCTTTTGTGGGATATGTCAGATAATTAAGTCTTTCTTACCGTCAGCGAAGTCAAACTTGCCAACTTGATTCATCGATATATACTAGAGTGGGCTATTTAGTTAAGTCTTATTGAAATTTGACTTTATTTTAAAAAGTAGTATAGGGAGAAACTTGAAGAAATATTGAATATTTTGTTCACCAGAGTTATAGTCTTGAGTGTAATGCCATCATCTTAAATGGCATGAACTTTAAAATGAGAAGCATGAGTCTGCATGGTTGGGACCTGTGTTTCTCACAGAAGCATTTCAAGGATCTCTTTCTACCAAGGTAAATGGGAGGGTAAAGCTTGACTCAGAAAAGCACTGAAGGTGCAGACCAGCTCTCCTATCTTCAGTTCAGGCTGCTCCTATTAAAAGGAGCGTCTGAAGGAGCTGCTTGTTCCAAGAAAAACAGTAGGCATGTACATGTTACGTACATCACAAGACAAATGCCTGGAGGAATGACTCCATTTTCCTGGGTGTCTCCAATGTGTACATGTTATCAAACTTCGGTGTGATTTTCTCTTGTTAAAAAAAAATGCTTGTGGTTACCCCAGGTTATTTGTTTGAAGGGGTAACTTGAGATATCTAGTCCCACTATTTTTAAAATGGTGTCATGATCAAAGTCTCCAATGGGAAGGAACACCTAGTAAAGTGAACTTTTCTTTTTTGTTTTTCCAGTTCCGTTCTCTGAACATGGTCTCTGAGTGCCTTTTCTCGCTGATAAATGGAGATGATATGTTTGCCACATTTGCAAACATGCAGCAGAAGAGTTACTTGGTCTGGCTCTTTAGCAGGATTTACCTCTACTCATTCATCAGCCTCTTTATATACATGATTTTAAGTCTTTTTATTGCACTGATCACTGATACGTATGAAACAATTAAGGTAGGTTCATCAAGAACAAGGAGGAGCAGCATTTTCCTAGAACTTGCAGAGTGGCAATAAAATACAGTACCTGGGGCTTCCCTGGTGGCGCAGTGGTTGAGAGTCCGCCTTCCGATGCAGGGGACACGGGTTCGTGCCCCGGTCCGGGAAGATCCCACATGCCGCGGAGCGGCTGGGCCCGTGAGCCATGGCCGCGGAGCCTGCGCGTCCGGAGCCTGTGCTCCGCGACGGGAGAGGCCACAACAGTGAGAGGCCCGCGTACCGCAAAAAAAAAAAAAAAAAAAAAAAAAATACAGTACCTGAGGGGGAGGGGATCAATGGAATGGTAATTTCTTCAGGGTAGAGAAGAAGGATCTCAATTTTAGATATTAAAAACAGAAATGAAAGAGAAATAGAATTTCTAGAATGTTGAAAGTTTTGTCTCTGAGTAATTGTGCTTTTTCAGACAGGGTTCCAAATCGTTTATTAGAATTATAAGGATCAGTAGATACTGAGTGAGTGAAACAACAGTCAAAATTTTGTGGGAGCTTTTAAAATCCACTTTTCATAAAGAAAAATTGACCTCTTCATTTGGAATGAACCCCTGCATGGGACTACCCCAGAGGCCTGGTCTCCAGGACAGTCAGGGGATTAATGTGTCAAGTACGAGCCATGTGTGTGTTACACAGTCAGGAGCATGATTTGAAAAGCTGTTATCATTCATACTGTCACTCCACATTGAATATTTAAAAATCAGTTTGAGCCCTTTGAAATATGGAAAGGCAGAGTAAATATCCATATGTATTTAAATTTCTAATAACTTTATACTGTTAGGTATACTATTGGCATAGACACTTCCACTTGGGGACTTTTCTTTCTGAGCATGAAAGGGGTAATGAAACATGATGCCATGCGAATGGATAAGGAGAAAGGCCATCAGGAGTTGATGGATTATGTATTGATAATTACAAATACCTTGCTCACGAAGCCAGGGTTCTGACTTCATTCTTACCGGAGCAGATGTCAGGAACCGACTGTCCTCAATACTTGCTTGGCAGACTTGCTTAGAGTCACCAAGGAGACTGGGAAAGAATGTAGTTGTACCTGTACAAATCCCTTTCCATGGTGCTCTAAAAATTCACTACCTTCAACTCTGCATGCAGAGAGCTATATATATATATTATTAGAGGGTGACATCTGAGGTCTCAAAGAATAACATGAGTTGACAACTCTGGATGACACAAGCCTAAAACTCGTAGTTTAGATGTTAACCTGCTTCCATGGTCTCAGAGCACTTGTCAGATGGGCGAGTCCTTTCTGATCCTTGCTGGTCAGGGCCCATTCTAGAGATCTTAGACCCCCAAGCTGATATAAATATTAGGCCTTTAAATAAATCTGTCTGTCTGGAAGACAGACTCCATAAGGGTGTGCAGGCTGGATTTTACCTGGAAGGAGCTCTCAGATTCAACATGCCCATTTGGGGTTGAATCAGACCCACAAAAGAGAGCCCAGGAAGGCACTGCAGAATCCTAGACCCACTTTTCCTTAGCCAAACCTAAGACTGGCTCTAGAGGCTACATCCCCATGAAAATACTTGGAAGCAAGTAAACTATCCCTTTAGAAAAATCCCCACCTGTGTAGCCAAATGATCTACTTTGAATTTGAAATAAAGGTGTTTTCAAGGGACTTATTAATGAAAACTTTTTTTTATTATTCTGTACAGCATTACCAACAAGATGGCTTCCCTGAGACTGAACTTCGTATATTTATATCAGAGTGCAAAGATCTGCCCAATTCTGGAAAGTACAGATTAGAAGAAGACCCTGCAGTATCTATATTCTGCTGTTGTAAAAAGTAGCTATTAGGCTAATCTATGCCCTGGAGGGAACTATAATGTGTAGCTGAGTTGGGAGACAAAATGGATATTTTAAGATCAGATGTAGTATGTTTGAAGACTATTATTTTGAGCAAATTGATGGCTGTAATTCATCAAGAACTGTGTTTATATTTTAAAGCATAATGTCTTTGCAGCTTTAGGCTGGGCTTATTTTTATTTTTTAAACCTAACTTTGATGAGGGAAACTGTTGGATTCTTGTCCTGTTTATTTTTGCCATAGCTTTAGAATGTGTTTTCCATACCCTTCTCTACTCTTGCTTCCAGTTATTCTAACTGTGCTGACTGTGTCATCAGTGGAAACAATGCCTGATCTGACCTCAGACAACTCACCAACCCTGGCCTGGACCATTCTCAGGGGCTGTCCTTGAGAGAGAGGATGATTGCTGTATATCCAGTAATCATTGCATTTTAAAATCTCTTAAAGGAAAGAATAAGAAAGAAAAAACCATCACCAGCTAACAGTCTTGTATTTGGCTATGAAGGACAACTGTTATTTGATACTGCTTTTAGTTCTGGAGAAGATCAGGTTTTTTAGTATAAGTTTTCTCTTTTCCTTTAGTGTTAAAGGACAAAGTTGAAGGAGTATTCTATACACCTATGAAAATTAAACTGCATACCAAATGCATATTCGATCCCACAAGGATTGTTTTATTAGTACTTGCACAGCCTTGTGAAAAGTGCATGATGTGCTGCACCCCTCCTAGGCACATTCAGTCTCACAGAAAAGGGTAGCATTTTTTTCCTCCACATAAACTTCACTGTGAATATTGTTCTTGTCTGCCTATCCCAGAAACTTGTTGCATTTTTACTATTAGCCTGTCTCATGTTTTCTAGACTACTTAAAAAAATCCCCTTTAACATCGTAAATCAGTGAAAGTTTTATATGAAGGCAACCTGCTAGAGAAATTCAAGAAAAAGGTTTGTAAGTTTAAACTTCCATGTTAGAGTACATTATTGAGCAAAAGATTCTTCTGTTATTTGGTTATTGGTCATTATAAATGTGAATCAGGGTACAGAACTCTTTGTACTGTCATATACAGAACAGAACATAGACATTTGAAAGGAACAAAGCACAGCACAAAACAATGACTATTACCACCCAGTGAGAAATGAGCCAGGATCTTTGACATAAACAAATGATTTTTTGAAAGTGAGAAACATAATACCTATTGTGAATTAATTTACTAATTTAGAATTGTTAGATTTGGTGCCTAGAAACTATAATTCATATCTTAGTATGTGTGATATTCACAAATTTCAACGATCTGACTTCAACTATCCTTAGGTCTCATACTCCTCCCCTCTTCCCCATCCCCAGTTCCCTCAAACATGCAGGTGAAATTTTTCCTAGAGCCTTGCTATTTAAAGAGTGGTGAGTGGACCAGCAGTACCGGCAACATCTTCTAGTTAGAAATGAAAGCCCTCAAGTCCCATTCCAGACCCACTGAATCAGAGTCCGTTTCAATACCATCCCCTGGCGTTTCATGTGCACATTCAAATCTGAGATACTTGGAGCTGCCTTTTACAACTATTTCTCCCTCTATAGTGTTTTATAAGAACTTACCTACGGTTTATTTTTTAAATGATACTTTTATGTCTATCAATAATATATGCATCACCAATTACAGTTATTTATGTACACGTATCTCTTCTCTACTTTGCAAAACTAGTTGTAGATTATTACAGATGTGAAAATGTTTACAGAAAATGCTCCAAATTAGGACAGCTACTGAAGTGTAGCAGTGGTTAGTCATGTCTTAGCAGTGTAGTGGTGTGGTGAGAATAAAGGTTTAGGAGACTGAAAGATTGAATACAAATCTAGGACCTACTACATATTCTATGGGTGACCTCAGGGAAGTAACTTAAACATCTCTGAACCCATGTCCTCATTTTGATAGGGAGATGACAGTACACAGAACGCTGAGCATTCAGCGAGATAACGTATAAATCAACCTTGGTACCTAGTGGGGCTCAGGGTTTCTTCTGGCCCCTTTGAAGCACAGGGCCCTTGTACATGGTAGATGTTCTTAATAAATGCAACGTTGACAGTGGATTTTCCTTTTAACTACCCACTGGTAAGTTATTCAGTAGAATTGCCCTGCCTTTAAAAAACACTTGTAACGAGAAGTTTGCTGATACAAAAAGATGTTATCCCAGTTTACAATCCCCTTCTAAAGGGACTGTGGTCCCTAGTGGAGTCCTAGTATTTTGAAGTTAAGGGTTGTCCCTTTATAGTGGCTTTTCTTTGAATTAAAAAGGCTTAAAAATTCTTTAGCACAAAAATTGTATATATAGATACTATATATATAATATATATAGTATCTATATATACTATATGTATAAATATAATATTTCTTATACTTCCTCCAACACTCTCCAATGAAGTCACAGTTTGCCTCTTTACACCAGAGTCTACATCCTTCCCACAAGAACAGTGCTGTAACATTTCCTCTCCTTTTCTTCTAAAAAGGAGCCATGCCACCGTGGCACCCACCTGCAGGGACTGTGACTACACAAACGGGAACTTCCAAGCCTGTCTGTACCCAGTGGGCATCTCTGATGAAATGGACTCTAAAATAAGGCATTTGCCTAATAGCCTACTGGAAGTGACTTTCAAAAGGGGGCATAAAGAAAAAATATGTTGGGACTTCCCAGGTGGTCCAGTGGGTAAGGCTCCGCGCTTCCAATGCAGGGGGCCAGGGTTTGATTGCTGGTCAGGGAACTAGATCGCGCATGCATGCAACTAAGAAGTCCACATGCCGCAACTAAAAAGATCCTGCATGTGGCAACGAAGACCCAGCACAGCCAAAATAAATAAGTTAATTAAAAAAATAAATCTTAAAAAAAGAAAAGAAAAAAATGTTGCCTGCCATTTCAGTTTTACAAGGATCAAGCCATTAGCCACTACAGTGGCCCATGGACATTTTGGAATTCATGGAATTCCATGGACATGGAATTCAGGATGGAGAAAACTAGGGAGCATTCTGGGCTTTGTATACACCTAGATAGTTAAGATGCATATCTAAGGGAAAATTTCAGTGACCCCAGATTCTTTTCATACATAGAAAAGCACTAAAATCATTAACTTGAGATGTCTGTTCTTTGTGATTAGCAGTAATCTTTGGATGTTCCAGGACATGTTTTTGTTTTGTTTTGTTTTTTCCCACAGCAAAAAAATTCAGGCATATCCTGCCTCCTCCCTTACCTCGCATCAGCTACTCGGAGCTATCTGATGGACTGTTTGCAGGGCTTTAGTCCTCAGTAAGTTCCTTGAATAAAACTTAACTCACAACTTTTGAGTCGTGTGTTTGTCTTTCAGTGGACAGGGGTGTCAGTTATGTATGCTTTTATATATCTTATGTATTTCCAACTGCTTCTACCTGGAGATGCGTGTTAAAATAATTACCTGGCAGAATATTCTTTGCCTTGTTAAACCCAGAGACCTTTTAAACATTTGCTGATTGAAACAGCCTGGAACTCGCGGACTTTGCTGCTGCTGCTGCCACCAATAGGAATAGGCCTCCCTGGAAAAGAGGCTATTGGCTCGTCGGAACTTCCAAGTCAACATCACCCACAGCTGAAAGTGGCATTTGGGTAAGTGACCGCGACCCTCATCTCTAAGATTCATGTCCCGTTTCCGACAGGCGTCTTCCTTTGAAGACGGGAAGGGAGGGAAGAGCAGCAGTGGCTGCAGACCAGCACGTGGGCTTACCGAGTCCCAAGGCTCGGGTCTTGCAGGTCTGCGCCGTCCCTCTGTGCCCGCCCCGGCCACGTGGACACTCACTCCCCGCGCAGGAGGCCAGCTTCCCCGCGCGAGCTAACAGCGATTCGTTTCTCTTTCCCTTGTGCGCCCGTAGCACTTTTAACATCTCCGAAGCATGACCCTTGTCACAGAGTTTTGTGATCGTGCACTTCAGAATAAAAACACGTCAAAATGAATGAACTTTTCACTTAACGTGAAGTCCTGGAGGGAAAGGATCTGGTCTTTCTTATCTCGGTGCCCACAGTACTCAGCCCTAGGCTTGGCATTCAGTGAATATGGCCTGTGTCTTGAACGCATCAAAATACAAATGACTTTTAAAATGGGCAAAGGAATGGATGTAGGAAACAAGAAAAGAATGCCGAAATCAAGGAAAGAATGTAGAGTCAGGAGCCCCGCAGGGCAGGGAGTGCACAGCCCGGCCGCCCGGGGGCGGTGTGGAGGGCGCACCGGCAGCCCAGTGTTCCACCGCGTGGGCCCCTTTTGAAGGCGCTTCTACCCGGCCCTACAGCCCGGCCGCCACCCAGGAGGCCTCCTTCCTCCGTCGCTCCGGGCAGCACCATGGCTCGTGGTGTGGAGGCGCTGGACCTGCAGGTGTGGAGCAGAGCCTCAGGTCCGTCCCGGGGGCCTCAGTGCAGGTCAGTACCCCAGGGGCGATCGCCGTGGGGCCCCCCTCCATCCCACGGCCGTTCCTCTGGCGCCCACCGCCACCCCCTTCCCGGGCTGCTTTCCTCCACGGGTCTCCTGACGTGCGCACCTCTGCTCTATCTCCCACCGCCCGCCCCCTTCCACCTGCCTCCCGGGGCTCACAGAGGCCAGCTCGCTGACTCGAGGAAAAAGTGCCCCAGGGCACCAAGTTGAGACGCTCTCCTCAGGCTCCTCAGCCCGGGCGGGAGGCGACTGGGGGGAGGTGGGGACTCGGGGCGGGGCGGGAACGCCCGGCCACGAGCCCCTTCCTCGCCGGCGCGCTACGACCCGCCCGGCAGCCCGCCGCCGCCGCCGCCCGAGGGGGGCCAGTCGCCCCCGCGACTCGCCGCGCCTGCCAGAGGGCCGGGGTCTGCGCGCCCCTGGCGGCTGGTAGGAAGGGTAAGAGAGAGGCACTAAGAGGAGGGGGGCCCGCCTAGGAGGGATCAGACTTCAGGGGAGGCGTTCCCGGCAAGGCTGAAACGCGTGCAGTGAACGGTTTCTCCTGCTCCGAATCCCGAGAGCCGTGGAAAGTTTTGAAGGCGCAGGCGTGGCCCGGCAGCCCCGTCCTTTTCCCCAGGCCAGGAAGCAGAGGAAAGACCAGGTGATTTCAGGTTAACTGTCAGATGAGGCGCCTGAGCTGTGTCTTTCTGGGTATTGGACTCTGGAGAAACCCTCATCAAGTGGATGGCTTTCCTGTTCTAGACTAGAGCTTTCTTGCTGCCTTGCTTATAGTAACTGCTTGCAGTTAGTTAAATCAGGCTGGGCTTTGCCTTCCGGAACAAACAGGCCTTTTCCTCAGGTGGGAGGGTGATAGCGTGTTTAACCCCAATTCCTCTGCCTTTATGAAAAGGCGTACAGTTCAGCCCGGTGGCGCTGCCAGTGGGCCCCAACTTCTTGGTCAAAGCTCCAACCACCCAGCCGTGCAGCTGAGCTGGGGGCGGGTAGTGCGTACAAACAGGCCTTCGCTCCCCTGTTAAAGCTTGCAAAACAAATACAGTGGTGGGTGGTTAAACTTTCTTAAAATAGCGTGGAGACTTTCCTGCATAGCTCTCTCGATATTAAATACAAATGAACTTAACGCTAGCAAGGAAAGCCAGAATTCAAGAGGAGGATTTATTTGATCTCTGATCACTGTCCAGATAAGTATTTAATGAATACTTATATGTTTTTTGTGGTATATGTTTTTTAGACTTTTGACAGACCAATTTTGAATTAGAAGACAAAACTTTGGTGCAGCTTTTTTGGACAACTGGATACCTGTGAATGTCACATCAAAATGACTGGGTATCGTGTAATTTATAAAGCATCTCTCTTAATGCTAAGTGTTTATTTTTAATAGAGCAGAGGGGTAGAAGTTATACACTGCTTCCATCTACCGTAGCCCTAAAATCACTGTCCTAAAAGGTAGGGAGCAAATTGACCCTGGGTTTATTTACTATCTTTTGCTTGGACTGATAAACAGGCTTGTGCTTATGGTAGGTATGGTGTGTATAAACTTTTTTTTTTTTTTAACTTGAATTTAGGTTTTTTCTTAGCACATTTCCTCAGGACTTAAATGGTTTTATCATGTCCAGTGAGTATCTTCAGAAGCTACCATTCTTAGAGTAGAGGAAACACACTTGGGTGTGCACATAAGTAGGTTTTGAACGGATTCTAATTTTAAATATACATATGTCCGGTTGTACAGTACCAGTGGGAGACAGGATTTTGTTTCGTCACACACTGAGAATGGAATAAGTCCATAAGAAAGAGGTAGGAGAGGTTGCCTATGGATGTTAGGATGCAAATTCTGATACGTAATGTTGAGGGAATCAACTATATGGTTCTCCCAGACGTGGGATGTGGACTTCACACTTCAGGACCCGCTCACCATCTCTGTGATGCAGTAACCACACAGCACAAGTTTGGGGGAATCTGGTAGCTTCTTCCTGTTGAGTCAGCATTCTCGAGATTTTAGCTCATCTTCCTCTAGATACTTTAAGGTGAGTTAAACTCCCATTACTGTGAACTCTCCCTTCTTCTTTAGCAAACCTTCTGTAAAGCAGGTTCTGTGGCTTGGATCCTTTAAAAACAGGCACATTTCCCACACGTCTCCTGACCATTTCCATGCAGAGGTCATCGTAATAGTGCCAATTGTATGTAGTCTCCTGCACATAAAAACGGGTAAATCCTGATGAAGTGTTTGAGGGGGCCATGTTCTTTTCTTCCAAGGAGGAGCATATAAAATGTGTTGTTTTTAACAATAAAATAGTGCATATAACATGTCTTAATGAAGCAAGTAGGAAGAGTAGGGAGACAAATTTTATACAGAATGGCAGAGTATACAGAACTGAAAGTCAGGGATGATTGTATATGGCAGCTAATCACTTTGGCTAGGTCTCAGTGAAGTGAAACCCAGAATAAGACAATTTTTGAAACTTAATGAAAAAACAGGTGTCTTCCTGTGGCTACAGTTTTTAAAGTGGCCAAAATTGTGGCCAAAGAAAGCTTTTTTGGCTATGAAAATTAAATGTGGAGTCTTCTCTGAGGCTGGGCTGTTCTCTCTAGCTGAGGCCTGGAGTCCAAGCCCCACCAGTCAGTTCCCAAGAATGAGATCACCCTTCAGTGAGCTCTTACATCATGTGTTCTGGGCTTCATAGGGAAAAGTAATCTTATTTCCAGACCTCATTTTCTTTATCAAACTGCAATATTCTTTTCAGTATCAAATGCGTAAAGCCATGTTTTGGTCTGTTTACATATTTGTTTGCTTTGGCAATCTCCTGGGGTTTTTCCTTCCCACTTTCCTCAGCCTAACCCTAGCTGAGCTTTCTACTCTGTTTTGAGCTTGGACACCATTTTCTCTTCCCTGATGTGAGGAGAGAGCTTTTGGGGTATGTTGCCCATAGATATTTCTTTCTCCTCAGTTGGGGGGGCTGCTTCCTTTTTTCTCCTTTGAAGGTTGTATTTTGTTATCTCCCCTTGAATACATCTAGTGGTTTCAGCTTAAAAAATCCTGTCAGGCAAGAATTGGTGACTAGTGAGGCTAAAGATTCTGGAAAATTGTCCTTGGTACAATTCCAGAAGACCCGCAATTTAAGGGGTGAGCTTTAAAAAAATCCTGTCACCTATAGCAACTAGAGGGAATTGCTAGAGATAGTGTGCATCTAGGGGTTCCCCAACTGGCAATGAGGTGGGCTTGTCCAAAGATAAGTTAAACTCATCCAATGGTTTGAGGAAAAATGATTAATTATAACTTTAGTTATCATTTTATAACTTTTTTTATGTTCCAATAAACCTTGTTTACAAAAGCAGTCTACTGGCTACATTTGACCCTTGGTCCATAGGCTTTATACCTTCTTTTAATTTTACTTTTCCTTAGGGAGAGTCATCAGTATTATTGAAAAATCGAGCACTTATTGAAATTGAGCACTCACTGAAAGTGTTAGAGAAAGCAAAATGTAAGGAATGCCATAATTCCAGTCATCTTCTCCAGATTTAACTGCATTTGGAATCCTGTATTGCTTAGAAATGGAGTTTTTCTTTACTTTCCTCTCTGATTCAGGGAGCTGATGCTTCAGGATATGTTTTCATAGGAGGTATGGCTTGTTCAGAACGAGCACTTTTAAGATGTCAAGTCCTAGTTCTGCTTTCCTGCTGGCCTGAGGCAGCAAAGTGGTGATGAGAGATGATTTTATAGGAACTTGGTGGCACAGTTGTCTTTAGGGAAATTCCTGAAAGTTGTAGCATGCTCATCTTTTAAGGGTGGCTCCACAGGAAAATGAAAAGCCCCTACAGTCTTTTTTCTGGGTATTTCTCAGAATTAGAATGACCATGTCATTTATGTTCTGAGAGCTGTGCTGAGAAGGTAACTAAGGTTTCTTTCTTTGACCTTTTTTTTCTTCTCTTTAACTTCCTTTAACTGGGGCCCAACTACCCAGAGCCTGAGCTATCTGAACATTTTTTTCTCTCTCGTGAGATTAGCAAACCATGAGAAAATCAGTTCATTGTAGGAACTGGAGTGAAAAGAAAAAACCCATGTGGGAGTTTGGGATTGGGCTAAAATCTTCCATCTGCCAGATTGCCCTGGGACATTCACCCTACATGATTATTGCTGTAGAAACACCGAATTTTAGTCTCTGAATTTACTTCCCCTGACTCTCCACTTCCCATCTACCACACACAAACTAAGGACAAGGAAATATTTGATTACCTGATATGTATTATTAGACTCTGTGAAATAGCTTATTTTAACTCATAATGATAACTCAAGAATTTGTTAATCATCCAAAATCAAGAAAATATGGAAAACTTGAAGAAGAAAATTAAGATTACCTATGATACTACTTCACAGAGATTACCAAAAATTTTTTTTCTGGATTATGTACTTCTAGACTTTTAAATTATCTACATATAGAAATCAATGTCCACATTTTTGGAAAAATGAGATCTCAAGGTGTTTATTTTGTAACTTTGAAAAAATTTAACAATATGTCATAGACATGTTTGAGTCAACACAGAGTTACAAATAGGTTTGCAATGAACATTTTTGTAACCATCCTTTTGACTGGTTATTTAAACACTTGTAAGATAAATCCATAGACATTTGATTCCTAGATCACAGATACTCTTCTGATCTCATTCTCTTCTACTGCCAAGTGCCCTTCAAAAATTTACATTTCCCTTCAATAGAGGTGTTTTTTTTTTTTTGCGTTATTGATAAATAAAATTTAAGATAAGTAGATTTTCACCATTCTGACTGTTAGTAAATTTGTTGTTAAATGTTCATTGGCCTCTTTGGGTCCTTTATATATAACAGGATAAATATTCAGTTGACTTTCTCTTATTAATAATTTGGAACTCTCTACAGGTAATGGATAGTAAACTTTTGCCTGCTTAAATATATTGTAGACATTTTTTCCCAGTCTGTCTTTTAACTTTTTGAAGTCTTAATTTTTGTTAAGATCTGTCAGTTATTTTCATTGGCTTCTGAATTTTCTCATGCTTAGAAAGGCATGTTAGATTATGTTTTTAAAAATTCTAAATCTTATGCGTCTATCAATTTTATTTTTTAAATGTGTCTAAGTTTTATTTTTGCATTTGTTTTCAAGGAGGGCTCTAACTTTCTCTCTCCCCAGTGGATTGCAAATTTTCATAACAATTCATTGAATAATTCATTCTTTGGAAAGACTTCAGGAATATTAATTGAAACAAAATAGGGTTTTTATCAGCAAACCAAGCAACTAAATTACCTAAAACCCTCTAATGTATCTTGGCTAAGCAAGACTTTTCAGTATATTTTTAACATAATTTTTCATGTCAATTATTTTAGATTTTCTATTGTTTTGTTGTTTTTATTATATTTGTTGTTTTATTATTATAATTTGATCTCAATGGGTACTGGCTAAGGAAAAGTTCACATAGTTAGGGTTGTCATCTTTTTCACTGACTCATTTCTTTTTTCCAAAAAATTATTCACTGAACACCTATTATGTGTTAGGCAGTCTGCTTTATGCGGGGGATATAGTCATAAGTGAGACCAGGCCTTCATGGAGTTCCCTTGTAGGGAAGACCAGCAAAGATTGCAGTCTCAGTTATGAAGGAAATTGATGAGAGAGGCTGTGGGAAAGGCCTCTTTTAATAGAGTGATCAAGGAGCCTGCTCTAAAGAGGTGCCACTTGAGCTGAGACGTGACGATGAGAAGGATCCAGACATGCAGAGCTGGGGGAGTAGCAGTGGGGTAGATGAAACAGCAAGTGCACATGCTCAGAGCCAGGAAGGAGGTGTAGTGGGGTAGTGAGGAAGGGGAAGAGAGGGTATGGGAAGGAGTGGGCAGGAAACTTTCAGGCCATGGTAAGAGGATTGGATTTTAGTCTAAGAGCAGGGGAAGCCATACAGGGTAGGGAAGTGATGTCTGTCTTAACACTTTTAGAATTACCCCTCCGGCTACTATGTGGAGAATTGGGAAACTGTTGCAGTTGTCTGGTGAGAGTTGATGCTGCTGCTGGGACCAAGAAGGCTGCAGATGTAGAGAGAAGGGGACCACTCCATGTTGTGTTTTGGAGGAAGACTTGATTGAGTGGGTGTGAGGGTTGAGGAAAAGGGGAAATCAAAGCATGGCTCTGGAGCAAAAGTTCCTGTACTTTGCTGCACATTAGAATCACCTGGAAAACTTATCAAAATCTCAATGCTCAGGGCTTCCCTGGCGGCGCAGTGGTTGGGAGTCCGCCTGCCGATGCAGGGGACGCGGGTTCGTGCCCTGGTCCGGGAGGATCCCACATGCCGCGGAGCGGCTGGGCCGGTGAGCCATGGCCGCTGAGCCTGCGCGTCCGGAGTGTGCTCCGCAACGGAAAAAAAATCTCAATGCCCAGCTTATACCTAGGCATCAATTAAATCAGAATGTCTAGGGTTGGAAGCCAGACACTGAAACCTTTAAAAAAATTCCCGGGTGACGACTATGCAGCCAATGTGGAGGACCATTGACAGAATGAGGGATTGCAGCTGAAACATGTAGATAAGAGTGTGTGATCAGGCGTTGAGCAGATGTGCAGAGAAGAGGGTGGAGGGTTGGTATGAGAAACCTATTAGTCATGTGGGTGGCGTTTCAAAGAAGAGGTCGGATAAGGGAGTCTTCAAGAGAGAGATTTGCCAGAGGTGCAAATGTGGAAGTCCACATCCTGTGGATAGTATTTAAAGCCACAGAACTCCATGAACTCTTCTAGAAGGGAGGATAGAGGATAGAAGTGCCCTGGACAGTCCTGAGGCACCCTGGCATCTGGAAGTCAGATGGAAGAGGAGCCAGTAAAGGAGAGCCAGAGAAGCCCAGTGAGGCAGGAAGCAAACTAGGTGAGTGGGATATCCTAGAAGTGGAGAGATGAGGTTGTTCCAGGGACGTTGTGGGTAGCTGGATCAAGTGCTGCCAAGCCACCAAGCCGAGACCTGAGAAATGGCCGCTGGAATCTGCAGCCGGCGATGGTTTCCTCTGAGCGGGTTTAGAACGGAAACCCAGTGTTTGCTGTGGAGAATCTGAAGAACAAAAGTACCTCGAGGAAGTTAAATGCTGGATTCATTCCATCATGGCTTTACTTGCTTTTTCCTTTTCCTTTCAGTAACATTTAGAAGTCTCCTGAATTTACGGACTAGGATGCTGTGGTCTGCCAAAGTATCACACTGTTTTAAATAAGAGAAATTATGTTGGAAACATTAGTTTATTTGAATGTAACATTTTTTCCCTTCATTCGTGACCATCTTACAGGCCAATGCCCTTTAAGAAATATTAATTCAGGGATCAGAAGGAACACTGGACAAGGATTCTTACTGGATTCTTGGATCCAATTCTTATTCTAAATTGGATCCTTATGGTTGGGGGCAAGTCGCAACCTCAGGGCACCTTAGTTGCCTCGTTTGTAAAATGAGGAGGTAGGAACAAGTAATCTCTAAGGTAAGGATTTCAAACTGGATGCACGTTAGAATCACCTGGGGAGCTTTTTAAATACCCCCATGCCCAGACTGCACCCATACCAATCAGGCCAGAATCTCTGAGGGGAGAAGCAGGGCATCAGTACTTTTGAGGCGCCCCCGGTGACGTGGTGTGCAATCAGGTGTGAAAACAATGATCTGAGTTCTTGTCTAGCTCTAATACTTTGAGTTATTCTGTCCTGGGTATAAATACGTTCCTGGGGCTTCCCTGGTGGCGCAGTGGTTGAGAGTCCACCTGCCCATGCAGGGGACACGGGTTCGTGCCCCGGTCCGGGAAGATCCCACATGCCGCGGAGCGGCTGGGCCCGTGAGCCATGGCCGCTGAGCCTGCGAGTCCGGAGCCTGTGCTCCGCAACGGGAGAGGCCACAACAGTGAGAGGCCCGCGTACCGCAAAAAAAAAAAAAAAAAAAAAAAAAAAAAAGTACGTTCCTGCCTTAGACAAAATCAGAAAGAAGGGAGGAATGAATAGACACTGGGTGGCAGCTAGCAGTGTCTGTCATGGGAGGTCTCAAAATTTACCTTCCAGACTTCCTCTCACAGGAAGGGATTGAAGGATACTCTCCACAAAAATGAGGGAGTAAAGAAAGAGGTGGAAATGGGATCCAGGAAATGCTTCTACTTCTAGGGCTGCTACATCAATACATGATACCTATATGGGCCTGATAGGAGAATGCAGAATCCAATTTAGGAAGGAGGTGAAGGGAATTCCCAAACTGATGGCCTTGAATAAGGATTAGAAAGCAACCCATGTAGTTGGAACAGGAGGACGAGGGCTCCAGGAATGATGTCCCTGGGAGAAGGGAGTTGACAGGATGCCCAGCTTGGTTGACTGTACTGAAAGGAGCTGCCAGATTCAGCTGGAGTTTCGTGATAAAGTCCTGGTTGGTATATGGAAAACCAAGCAAATGGAGAAAAAGGTAATTAACTCCAGAAAAACATTTTTATAAGAGAGAATATAAAATCATAGTGTACTGGGGGCTTCCCTGATGGCGCAGTGGTTAAGAATCCACCTGCCAATGCAGGAGACACGGGTTCGAGCCCTGGTCCGGGAAGATCCCACATGCCGCAGAGCAACTAAGCCCGTGCACCACAACTACTGAGCCTGTGCTCTAGAGACTGTGAGCCACGACTACTGAGCCCGCGTGCCACGACTGCTGAAGCCTGTGCGCCTAGAGCCCATGCTCCGCAACAAGGGAGGCCACCGTAGTGAGAGGCCCGTGCACAGCAACGAAGACCCAATGCAGCCAAAAATAAATAAATAAAATAAATTTATTAAAAAAATATATATATAAATAAAAATAAAATCATAGTTGTACTAATAGCTCAACTCTGAAGAGTATTTGCATATTCACTTCATAAGTTCTGAATGTTAATTTATCTGAATGTTTACTTATCAAATTTTTATTAAAACTTTGTTGGGACAATGAGTGGGGAGGTGAAATGTGTGTGTTGGCTGGGGAAGGCAGCTGTAAGAGCTACATTCCTATTTTCCATAGGAGGATATAAATTGATAATACACTAAAGAGGAAAAAATAGTGAAATGGTATTATTTAGAAATGTTAAATAACAACAACATCAACAAAGCAGATAAAATTGGTTGCCCCTAAGGGGCAGAAATCAGAAGAGGGGTTCATTATAGTCCATTTAAAATGAAGTACACCCTTAAGTTTGGGGGGGAAATGACAGTGGGACCAGGTCATGCAGAGCTACACAGATGTCGGTTCCGAGAAGGCAGCCTGGTGGTACTGTTCACTGTGATGAGGATACAGGAAGAAGGACAGATGTGGGAACTGGTTCACCCTGCTTCCCCTGCCCCATCCTCTGTGACTAGGAAGTGCTAGTTGTGGATTAGAAAAAACCTACTTCTAGTGCTACTACATCAGTACATGATACCTATACAGGCCTGATAGGAGAAGGGTTGCCTATCAAGATTATTTTCCATTTATTTGTTGGAGCTGGGGGAACAGACACCAATTTCTCTCTAGCTAAGGAGTTTATAATTTTAGCTGGGATAACAAAAGAGAAACCACATCTCAGGTGTGGCTGCAGTTCTGAAACAGTAGAGAATTAGTCCCAAATATTTTTGATAACTTATCCCCACCAGTTAAAAGAACATCTACTCTCTCTGAATGGATATTTATTTGTATACTGTATGTAAAACCATATATACAATAGAACAGGTAAAATGAACATTTTAAGGGCTGAGATAGATGAGGATATTAAGAAAAAAATGCTAAATGCAGTGACTTCATAGTATCATTATGACTTCACAGTATCATTATCATTACTTATCATCACTTACATTACTTACATGCATCTTAGGTGCAATATATACACTTAGGGCAAGGTTCAACAGTAGTAGATTTAGTCAATACTGTAAGTACTTTCTTGATAAATCTGGGTTTTTTTCCTTTTGGATCAGATTTGCTTTTCATCTCTTTTTAACTCATGGCCAACAAAAGTTGTATTAGGGTAGTATTAGCTCTCCCATTTTCTTGATGTTAATTTAGGCTTACGTTAGTTTTACAAGGAGTCTAATGATTTGCAAGAATCTTTATGTCCATTTTGTGAGGGTTAGCTAAAGTGGATAATATACTCTAACAAATGCTTAAATGGGCCTATGTAAACCCTAAGTGGTGGGAATCTGCTGAAAAACAATGAGGGCACCATACTTCGGGAACTTGCACTCTTCCCCCAGATTGCCTTGTGCACCTAATCGAAATACAGGCATCTGGCTTTCTGACCACATGAGGGTATGTTAGGTGTATAATTCATACATTGAAACTTGTAAATCTTAACTTACTTTTGCTTGGTTAATACAATTAGAAGCCCTAGCCCTGTCTTCTCACATCCCATTGGATGGTCTTGCATACCCGACTTGTGTGCACACACCCCACTTTGGAGGCCACTGCAGTAGAAAACAAACTTTCATCCCTCTTTTTGAGTAGGGTAAGGGTCATACAAGCTGAAAATCAGTAGCAGTCTGAGTTGGTTAGCTTATTTGCTAAATAGATCGTGCTAATGGGAACAAGGTACCATCACTGAAACTGATGTGTGCATTTACCTGAGGCAAAGGTCAAAAACCTTCACAAGTTCCTTGAGGTTAAGAATTTTCAGTAATTTGTTCAGTTTTTCTTTTTTCAAAACTTCAAGCTTCCATAGACTCTTTTGGTCATTGATTTGATAAAGCTGGAGTTGCCCTTTGGTCATATGATAGGCTTAAAATTAGCTGACATCACACAGTCCTGATTATCTAGGCAAAGAGTAGATTTTCTTAATAACTGATGGTAGCTCTGATGGGCTTCCTTCCTGACTTCTCCCCACAGTACCAGTGTCAAGCTTCCTTCCTAAGTCCAGCTTCTCTAGCTTTTATTTAGCCCACTGTGTGGATGACTTTCCATTCTATTCCAGGTCTTGTTTTTACTCTTACAAATACTGTGTTTTTTTTCCTTTGATATTTGGGTATTTGTGCCATTTATTAAGCTGATACAAATCTATGTTTCCTATGGTTTCGTGAAACAAAAATAATCCATAAGAGTCGTGATTGCTCTTATTTATTTCCTGCAGTTTCAGTTGCGTGACTGCCCTGCAATTGATGGAACAGTGTAACTTAGATCTTCATGGATTTCTGTTCCATAACTGTTTTTATGGTGTAGTCACTTCTCCTGGTTGTGTTCCCACCACTTAGCAACTCTCTGTCCTTCTCTAAACCTGTTGGTGATTTTCATCGTTTTTGATGGAAGTTGCAATATTCCTCCTGCTGATCTAATTCTTGCTTACCAAGTTGTGATTGCAGCTTTCAAGCCTCGTGTACCAAACATCCAGCCCGGTGCTCAGCCCTAGAGGGTGTTGGATAAGTATGTGTCAAATGCAGGAATGTTTTAATGTTTTGGTCTTATGATATTGTCCTGTCTCTCTTTTGTTTTTTAGTGTTCCCTCTTTTCACTTGGCACTTTTTTTTTTTTCGGCACTGTTGTATTTTTGATATAGTGATAAGATGTGTGGTTGTGTGTGCACCTGGGCATGCCCATGTTTAATACCCTTCATCTACTGGGGAACTAGGGAAAACCCACAAATTGAGAAGAGTGGGGCAGTAAAGTGCCTTCAGAAATGTAGAGTTTAGAAAGCTTACACATTTGCATTTTCCTTGAGATACTAGAATTTTTGAACCAAAATATCATTAATATTTTTTCTGTATTTTTATCATTGTATCATCGGTTGATCACATTTGACTAGTACCATCCTATATTTCAACGATTGGCTCCTGCACGCTTGAGGGGAAAGGTTTTCATGCTAGCCTTTTCATTTTTCTTTTTATTCTTCACAGTGGTATGAGTACTGCAGCTGTTCTCTAAACACCTAAGTGAACAACTTTGGGAGGTTTTTAAATAATTAATGTAAATAATTTAATACAGTGAGTGATCCCCATGTGCATTATCTGCTACTTTGCCTTTTCTTTTCTTGGTCGAGACTTACCTTCCTAATCAGGTTTCTTAGGGTAATATTAAGAGCAGTTATCATTTCCTGATCATTGAGTGGCCATATTAGTTGAGGAAACCAGCAGCTGGAAGAATTACTTGAAGCCTCTTGGAGCAATTGGGCTGCATCAATTCCCTTCTCTTTGTTCCAGGGCCCTCAAAGAATACTTCAATTATATCACTTGACACATTTTATTATACTTTTATCTCTTCACATCTCCTCTTCCACTGGACTGAGCTCCTGGAAGGCAGGAAAATGTCTCTGTCAGAGCTTGGCTCACAAGGTGTTCACCAAGCACTTGACCTACTACCCTGTGTTTCACACCACTGTTTTCCAGGGAACAACTTCCTCTTTCTTCAGTACAGTGTTTCTCACACTAGAGGCCGAGGGTATGTTGTGGGGAGGAGTTTCCATGCCTTTATTCTGAGGGTTCTATCGCAACTTTTCAGATGCCCTTTTTATTTTACTAAATGAAAAGACATTGTGAATCACCAGGATGAATAAATTAGCAACCCAGATCCACTGAGGTGATGGTGGTTAACGCTGAATTTGGTATCACTCAAACATGCCCGTGAAGCTTCCACAGGCATGTTCTCAGGGGTCTGAAGGTTCATATTGGAGGATGTGGCTCTTAGGCACAGATAAGATGCCACCTTCTTGGAAATGCCTCCTTTGATCAATGCTCTTCATCAAGTGCTCCGTAGCACCTGCCACTCCGTGTATTAGGACATGTTACGGGATTCCCCCTCTGGCTCTGAACCTGTGTCCCCAGAAGCAGACCCTTGCTTCCATAATACTTTATATACTTATGGTACAGCAGCCACTGAGCTATTTGATAACTTGTGAATTTGCACTCACAAGTCTGTCTCTCCTACTGGATGCTGAGCATCTATTCAGCTTTGTGGCCCGAGCACCCAGCAAAATCGCTCAGCACAGGAAGTGTTCAGTAAGTTGGTTAGATCAAATCAGGAGGTAACTATAGCAGCTGCAGGGCAAACACATTTAAAAAGTCTTCTTATTCTTTTGAAATGAGACTCATTTTGGTCATTGATTTTACATTTTTTTTGTTTTTCCCAAGGTTTTCTTATAGATATTTTTACCTATATGTCTTTAAATATGGTAAGCATGGTTGTTTTCTAATCTGCGTCTGATTCTGATATGCTTGGCCCTGTTTCTGAAATTAGTTGACTGCTTCATGCTACTTGGTTTCCTCGTGGGCCTGGTATGTATTAGTACCTGTTAGTCAACGTGTTTTACAAGTTATTTGTTAGAGCTCCCCAAGTCCTAGGATGAGCGTCTGGAGAGGTCTGCATGTGTTTGCTAGGAGACGAGGGCAATTCCAGTCTGGAGTCCCCTGAACCCAAGCAAGCTCACAGTGTAACATTCCCTGGCTCACCCAGGCAAGAGGCTCAAAGGGCTGGGTTGTGACCATCATTTTTCAGTATGGGTCCTTCCCTTCCTTTCCCTCTCCCTCCCCTCCCTCCCTACCTCCTTCCTTCCCTCCCTTCTTCTTTCCAGCAAAATAACCTGGCCTACTAATTCTGGAAATAGGAGGTCTAAATATTAACTTAAAAATAGAAAATCATTAACAACTGAGTATAAGGCTGAAAAAGTCTTAAAATGAGCCTTAATATAGTCTCTCTATTTTTACTTTTCCTTTGAGCTTCTTTTAAATTTGTTAGTCAAGCTAAATAACATAGGTCCTAAGTCAATATAAAAATGTCATTAAGATATTTTAGGTGAAAACCCCCCATTATAAAAACTTTCTAAGAAATGAGTAACTTGAATGATCCGCTAAACTTAATAGAGTTTATTCATTAAACTTACCATCAAGATGCTTCCTGTTTCAAGAAATAGAAATCAAACTTAAACAGGCTTAAGGTCCAAAGAGTGTTTATTGGCTCAACTTGAAAGTCTTGGAATCATGGCTTCAGGCACAGCTAGCTCCAGGAACTCAAACATTGTCATTAGGCAATCTTAACTGTTCTGTGTTAGCTCCACTTTTTGGCAAGCTCTCCTATGCTGGCTTCCAGGTGAGATGGTGAGATGACTTCCAGGAATTCTAGACTCAGCCTATGCTTTAAGTCTGTGATCCCCAAACTTTGCTGTTTATGCATTCAACAGTAAAAGTTAAGCACATATCCCCAATGTGTATATATTATTTATAAATTATATGCTACTATATACCACTGTTATTTTATATGTTATATTATTAGCAGAGCTTGTTTTTCTGTTTGTTTGTTTTTAAGATAAAGAGTAAAGTGGAAGTACTAATATTTTCTATTCTCCTAGTGGATTGTTTTGCACACCCCATTTTGGGGGCTACTTAGTGGAAAGACCACATCTATTCCATTGGTTATAATTACAGTCTTGTGACCACATTTCATTGGTTCTTTTTGGCCTAGCTTGAGTCATGTGCCCATTTCTGAGTCCAGAGTCCTTGAAATAGTAAAAGCAAAATTTTGCTAATATATAGGATGACACAATTATATGATTGGGCATAAATAGAGAGATGCTATTTTAACTTTAAAGATATTTATAATTTGGGATCTTATAATCACTGATATATCATGCAAAAAAAAAGAGACATAATCCTTCTTTCAAGGATTATAGAACAGAGAGTTATAGAACAGAGATTCTCTATTTCCATAACAACTTAATTCCATTAGTCTGTACTAAATTTCTGTGATTTCACACCTAGTTTTTGTTAATACTCCAGTGACAAGTGAATGCTATCTGTTAGGATGTAAGAATTGACAAGTCTTGCAAACAAAATCCTATTTTTATAATTTTGATAATGGCCACTTGGAACAAGATGGGTAGCTATACGTAAAGGCAGGTGATAGAAGGTCCTGAATCATTTTCAGATTTCTAAAGTGAAAAGGACTTCGCTGGCTGGAGAGAGTTTTGCTTGTAAGAATGGGTAAAGCATGTGAATGGAAAGTATTAATCAGGAGCTTTCTGATGGACAGGCTCTTTTGTGTATTTAAAAATTAATCTTCTTTGGCAGAGATGCAATGGCTCATCTTGATTCTGAGGTGACAGAAGAATGTCTGAGAGAAGACCTGAAGTTTTACTTCATGAACCCTTGTGAAAAATTCCGAGCCAGACAACAGATTCCGTGGAAAATGGGTTTGCAGATTTTGAAGATAGTCATGGTCACCACACAGGTAAATTATATTATCAGTTCATTTGTTCTTTTTCTTACCCCAGGATGAAACTGTTTTCCCATGTTCTGCCACTTGACTTTTGTCCTGAAAAGGCCACACTCATGTTCATAAACCTGTAAAATTATATTGATTCTGGAGGGCAGGTGGTAGGTCGAAGTTCAGTTTAGATGCCGACTTTGTTTTAATGAGGAACTCTGAGGTCATCTCTCACAGATTCTGTAAATATAGATAATACTAGACCTGAAGGGGGTGTGGGGTTTCTATATCTGAATGAGGCACAGGGCTCATGAAGGCTGCCCAGTCCAAAGTGATCTGTGTTCTTGAAATCTTTTATCTTTATTCAAATACATCTTATATAAATACACTTTGGAAATCTGCATTTTGGACTGTTTTGATTTTGGATTTATGGAATGCTAAGTTTTCTTTTCATCAGTAGCTAAGTGCTTAAGTAAACACTCCCCCACCTTACCTATGCCCTGTCCCCTTTCCCAGGCACTATAAGGAGTGTCTAAAGACTACACTGGGACCTTTTGCTTAAATCCATACTGTTAAGCACTTTATTATCAGTTGTCATCTAGTTTTTGGGCCTGTGCTACTGACCCAGTTTTAGGGAGGCTTCTCTGTAGGTAACTACATTTGAAACACGCGTCCTTTTAAAAACAGTACTGATTTGGGATATTAGGCTCCATGGGAAAATAATTATTCTGTCATCAGTGTAACAACTGTTTGTAAAGATGTGATTTCTGGAACACAAAAGTAAATACCTTTCTAAAAATCACTTCCATATAGTTTTAGAAACGAGAGAGGCGGCTCCTGCCATAACTGAAGTTGCATCTTTATCCTGTGTTCATAAAGAGGTCTTGTCACTGCATGACATGCTGTACCAGCTCGTCACGTTTTAGGGTAAACAAGTTACTTCCAAAGAGACAAAGATGAGAGGCAGGGCCAGTGTTAAATGTATATGCTTAGCTATTTTCTTTTTTTTTTTTTTTTGCGGTACGCGGGCCTCTCGCTGTTGTGGCCTCTCGCGCTGCGGAGCACAGGCTCCGGACGCGCAGGCTCAGTGGCCATGGCTCACGGGACCAGCCGCTCCGCGGCATGTGGGATCTTCCCGGACCGGGGCACGAACCCGTGTCCCCTGCATCGGCAGGCGGACTCTCAACCACTGCACCACCAGGGAAGCCTATTTTCTTTGAAAATTTTTTTCATTTTAATTCTTGGTTTTGAAGTTTTAATTTTTGCAACCTACCTATAAAGTAGGTGCATTGCTAGTATTGTTTGGAAGAAGGAGAAATAATGTCCCCTTTTGCTATTTGGTTAATTTTAATTTTTCCCCTATTATTTCTTTTGCCAAACCAGCTGTCATTTCAAGTTTTTGATCTATTAATGTTATTAAAATTGTAACTTACCTAGGCATAAAATACCATCACCCTCTTTGACTTACCTTTTTTGTCCTGCTGACTACTAAATCCCATGGAGTCTTCCTTCAAAACTGTATCTCTATGTTTTGCCATATTCACTATCTCCTCTCTAGCACAAACTCTTACATTGTTAGTTAATTAAAAATGTGTCTGAAGCACCTCATATGCTCTGCATTGTCTTGGGAGTATAAGCTGTGAATGTGTTACCACTGCTGACAGCTCACATGTAGCCTAGCCGTTCCATGTGCCAGGCACAGTAAGTGCTTCATGTGTGTTAGCTCATTCCATCCTCACTGGAATCCATGAGGTATGTTCAGTTTTTACCCGCTCTGTATGGATGAGGAAACTGAACCAAAAAGAGCTGAGTAATTTGCCTATGGCCATTCAGCCAGGAAGTGGCAGAGCCGGGATCTGAGCTCTGGCAGTCTGGCTCCAGAGTCTGCACTCTTATTCAAATACTGTTTCTTTCTAGATGTTGATCTTCAGAGTTTGCACTCGAGGAATACACATAAGTTAACTAGGCTGCTTCTGGAATTCATCTTAGGCCTACCTTTTTTATCTCCATATGCACCAGTCCATTCAATACACGTCAGATTAATTTTTTCTTAGAATGCTTTTATTGTGTCTCTCCTGCTCAGAAACTTCTGTAGAGCCCTATTTTCCACAGAACAAAATTTTGACTCTGTGGCCTGAAATTCACAGATTTCCACAGTCTCCTTCAACTTGCCTTTCCAGCAGCTTTTCATCTCCTGTTGCCTCCCCACATCCCAGACAGATGGACCCACCCAGTGATTCTCATCCCTGCCCTGTTGTTTCTCCAAGTCCAGAGGGATTCTTTTTCTCCCTCATCATGCACGTGCTATTTGAAGTCCACCTCCCCTGCAAGCCTTGCCTGATCACTCAACGTGTAGTTTTTTCTGGGTTCACTAGTACCCCTTGCTGGCCACATCACTGATTTCACTTTTAATAGAATATTTCTGGGAATCGATCACTTACTTTTTTGTGTAACTGTACCCGGCCTCCCCTAACAAAATTTTGGTGGATTAAACTTGTGTTCCCCTGTAGGGTCCTTCTAATAAGTTTTGCTACTTGGGTGATATGTAATTGGAACAGATTTCTCAAATATCTTTCTTTCCTTCAAATCCCACTTTTCCCTCCTCCTCTTTTTCTGTCGCTTTTAGCACTCCATCCTCAAGTCTAATGGGATGGGTTCTGTTTTATCATGGTTGATGGGAAGGAAACTTTTTCTTTTAGACATTCCTACCCTGCATTCTGCAGTGATTTATAATCTTGAGAGAGGTGTCTACATTCTTTTGCTAGATCTGCTCTTTCTCTCCCATATTCTTTGTATATTATTAGAGTGGTATCTTGTTTTTACCTGGTACAGAATATTTTCTCCTCCATTGATTTCATAATCAGGTCTTAAATTCACAATCTTTGCCAGGCTGCACTTAATGTGTAATTATTTTTCTGTCTTATAACCTCAGCAAATCTTAAGATCTAGTTAGTGGGGCTAGAATGCACTTTTCTGTCACCCCTTTGTTTTTTTTTTGGACGCTATTCCTTAAGCTAGAATCCTCCTCCTGTGTCTACCAGGGAACCGTTTCTCTCCCTCCTTCCTTTTTTTTTTTTTTTTTTTGCGGTACGCGGGCCTCTCACTGCTGTGGCCTCTCCCGTTGCGGAGCACAGGCTCCGGACGCGCAGGCCCAGCGGCCGTGGCTCACGCGCCCAGCCGCTCCGCGGCATGCGGGATCTTCCCGGACCGGGGCATGAACCCACGTCCCCTGCATCGGCAGGCGGAGTCTCAACCACTGCGCCACCAGGGAAGCCCCTGTCAGCCCCTTTTAAAAAATGAAATTATTTGACCAATCCTCCATCATCTCTTCACTCTTGCTCTGTAGGGGGTGTTTCGTTCTGCCATCGCAGGAAGGGGACCTCATGATCTCCCCCTCCAGGGTTTCTCTCCTCTACTGAGAGTTGCTTGGAAAGTCCTACCCCTGACCTGATTTGGGGCCATACATGTGGATCTTTGCTTGTTCTGTGAACAACAGGATGGAGAACATTTCCTGTTCTTGATGCCAGATGGAGGTGGTTCCAAGCAGAGATTATACCTCCATGTTCTCTCATTCCCAAAATTGAGGTAATGAGCTTTGAGTCTACATAAGGGGGTAGCTTAAAATAGCAGCAAATTGAATGCTGCTGTCTTGGTCGAGTTATTCACTCCCCATTCACTTTTTGGGTTTCTTTAGCTTAGCTAGGAGCGTGGGAAGAGTGGCTCTAATATTCCCCACTTCTAGAGTTAAGTTGGCAGCATTTCAGTTTGAGAGGTTGTAGGCCATGTGGTCAAGAGAACAGGTGAGTCAAACAAACCTGGTTTGGATCCCCGCTCTCACACTTTTCTTTTCTGTTTCAACCTGGATAAAGTATCTGACTTCAGGTTGCAGGTGTATAAAATGGGATGGACAGATTCGGTATTTGACTCTGACATTGTGATGGCCACTATTCCAGTTCCTGAGCCCCTAGCAGTGGAAAAAAGAAAAGAAAAATCCCTGTCCTTGTGGAGTCTAGTGTAATATCTCCCTCAGAGGGTATTGGCAAATTAAGTGAGAAATAAAAGTTATAAATTTTAGGCACAGTGCCTGGCACTCAGAACATAAGAGCTGTTATTCAGCACTATGCAGTGTCAACCTTGTCTACTTTATATCCCTGCTTGGCACAGAATAAGCACTCAGTAAACTTCGACTGAAGAACTTGATTCATGTGTGTGTACCAGTTTTTTTTTTTCATTTGTATGTCAGTATTTAATAAAACCCCCAAACAATCATGTGTGTATTGTTTCCCTGGTTTACTTTTTTAGCTTTTGAAAAGCAACGTGACCTTTCCTTTTCTGGCAGTTCCTACAGGCACTATTGATAGACATCACATACTTGAAAGAATCTTTAGCCTTTGGTTGCTTAGCTTTCAGCACAGGTTGGATGTTGTGGGACTTCTTATCTGATATTTTCCTTAGAATAGCTGGATTAAGCAATGGCTCAGTCCTTTGACTTGGTATTTGAGGAATGTGATCTGGTGAGGCTCAGATGCTAAAGAGTGTCATCTATGTACATTCTCAAACAATAGTTGCAGGTCTGGAAAGCTGGCACGTAAATTCTTTAACAGGAGTCCTAAAGTCAGATTTTTCAGCAGGTGGAACTCCTGTAACATAATAAAAATGACTTTGGATTTAGGCCTGGCTTTCATTCTAGTTAGGTGTCTTGGGCTGTGTAATGAGACTAAATCTCAGTTTCCACATATGTAAAGTGGGGTTAACAGTATTAACATTTTCATAAGATTGTTGTGTTAGTAAGGGAGATAGTGCATGTAAAGCAGTTAGTACAGTGCCTGGAGTGTGATAATTGCTGAAAACTGGTAACTATTTTTAATTATTTAGCCTTTTTAAAAAGTCGGGCAAAATTTAAAAGATAAAAAAATACAGGGACTTCCCTGGTGACGCAGTGGTTAAGAATCTGCCTGCCAATGCAGGGGACAAGGGTTTGATCCCTGGTCCGGGAAGATCCCACATGCTGCAGAGCAACTAAGCCCGTGTGCCACAACTACTGAGCCTGCGCTCTAGAGCCCGTGCTCCTCAACAAGAGAAGCCATTGCAATGAGAAGGCTGCACACCACAACGAAGAGTATCCCCCGCTCGCCGCAACTAGAGAAAGCCCGCATGCAGCAACGAAGACCCAACCCAGCCAAAAATAAAAATAAATGAAATAAATTAAAAAAAAATACAAATCACTAAAAAAATTATGTAAGTTTGCAGGTGCAAATTAACATTTGTTTCATCTGAAAGGTCTGGTAGTTGAACCATGGAGTGACAGCAGGTAACACAAATGTCAAGGTCATCTTGTTGAACTTGCTGGTTTCACACATGATAGCAGAGTCCCAAATTGTTTTGGTGACTTAGCATGGTGAAGGTTTGGGTTACGTTTTCTGGACTCTCATTGTCTAATAAAGCAGATGAGGAGATAAAGTGGGCAGATGGGGAAGGGTGTGTGGGACAGGGTTTATAAGGGTCTGACTTCTGCCATGGCATGTGTGTGTCTGTATTTGTGTTGATGTGAGAAGGAGAGAGAACGACAGCAGCAGAGCACATGTGAGGGTGTACGTGTGAGACAGGGTGTGTGAGAGTGAGTGTGAAAGAGTATGTGACAGAGTGTGAGTTTGAGTGTGAGTGGAGAGAGAGGTTGTTTGTGTATGGAATTTCCTGGGTTTGGGGTGGGGGGTAGACATTTAGTGCCCGCTAATTTTCCCTACTTGTTGGATTCCAAGAAGAAAACTTAAGGGCAGAAAGAATACATTCACTCCTGGTGAAGAGAGCCCTTGGCATCTAACCCTGTATAAGGAGGAATAAGTAGGAGTTTTATCACAAGAAGGTGGGTGCGTGGTGACAGTGTTTGGGTCGACATCATGGAGGTGGAGTGACCCCTGTTATCCTTTGTGGTGCTTTGATGCTGTAGATCTTGGAGACAGGAACTCTTAGGTGTAAATCTCATACGAGTTCTTGCAGAGCTAGAGGAATTGAATTCCTTTGACGACAATTACCTCTTAGCTGGAGGAAGTACTATACAGGCCACTTTTCAAAAACGTTCTTCACAAGCCACGTGCAAAACACTGTTATGAGTTTTTAAAATACTTACAATTTCTGAATGTGAAATCATCTAGATTTAACTGTCCAATAGTAGTCAAGCACGTGAATTAGTGGCTTACTAAGCACAGTTGACCCTTGAACATAGCAGGTTGGAACCACACAGGTTCACTTATACGAGGATGTATTTCCGTAGTAAATACTACAATGCTACATGATCCACGATCCACGGTCGGTTGAATCCTCGAATTCGCAGGTCGGACTATAAATTATACTTGGATTAACCCCCGCATTGTTCAAGGCTCAAATGTCCATCAGTTTTGAAAACAATAAATTTGAAATACAAGTATAAGAAAAAGAGATTCAAATTAGATAACCAACCAGGACCTACTGTATAGCACAGGGAACTGTGCTCAGTATCTTGTAATAACCCGTAATGGAAGAGGATATAAAAAAGAATATATATATATATATATATATATATATAAAATTGAATCACTTTGCCATACGTCTGAAGCTATCGCAACATTGTAAATCAACTATATTTCAAAAAATTTTTTTTGAAAAGAAAAAAATAGCAGAACTATAAAAAAAGAAAAAGGAAAATGGATTCAGACATAACTGACTTGGATTCCTCCTTCCTCTTCTCCTTCTCCATCATTAAAGGCCAGTAAGGGTGTTAGTCTCTAGGAGTGCTCATTTCTTCTAATTTTATGCTATTTTGAATTGCTGATTTAGCTTGGTGAGGTTATTTCTGGGGGGAAAGACTTCCTTTTTGACATTGATATGATTAGTAAAAGCCAAAGCAGTGAGATTTTTCTGGCTGATGTTTATAGGTGAGGATTCATGATAATAAGAAGGCATTTGCCTCCCCTGATAAATGGTAAAATTCATATACTTCTGTTTGATTTTCTTTCCTAGCTTGTTCGTTTTGGTTTAAGTAACCAGCTGGTGGTTGCTTTCAAAGAAGAAAACACTGTTGCTTTTAAGCACTTGTTTTTGAAAGGATATTCCGGTGTAGATGAAGATGAATATAGTTGCAGTGTATATACTCAAGAGGACACCTATGAGAGCATCTTTTTTGCTATTAGTCAGGCAAGTATTTTGTTGTGACTTACCTATACTTTGAGAATATGTTGATCCTTGACCTTGCTGTCTTAGCAAAGAAAAAAATTATACATATATTAACATATTCTGATTTAAGTTTTGCATAGTCTGCCAAAAGTTTATTGCTTTTTCCGTAGCTACATTTCCACACAATAGATTTTGCCTATTTTAAGTTTTTCTTTAAGATTTATGTTTGTATTTATCCCTTCCCACTCGCTACTATTGGGAGATTACCGCAGATCAAATAGCCAAATAGCTAAAAGTAGGCTTATAATCTCAGAAGGTTTGATGAATGAGAGACCAAATCTAAGATTCTAGCATCTCAATTTTGATGTCTTAGTATTAATAAGCCTAGCTGAACTTTAAGAATATGGAGTAGGATATGATAATATTTGTGTCTAGGTAGTATTGAGAAACCAGATTGGTAGGCCTGAAGAAAATATTTAAAGGAGAGAAATTCTTATTCTTTCTTATTCATTCATTCATTCATTTACTCATTCAGTAAATATTTGGGTACCGAGTATGTACCAGGTACTGTTCTAGACATTGGGGATATAGCATGAATAAAACAGACAAAACTCCTGTCCTTATAGAGCTTAATTCTAGAGGGGAGAGCCAGACAAATGAAAAGAAGTAAAAAATATAGTACAGAATGCTGACTCCTTGAAAACACCACCAAAACAAACAAACAAAAAAACGCATGTTGGGAAGCAAGACTGAGCTCACTGCTAACAGTGGTAGCAGAGATGGTCCCTTGACCATTCTCCATAGGTTGTAGAGTGCAAAGTCTGGCTATAGATTTTGAAGTCTGGTTTAAGGCATGTCTTTCAATGTGAGGGGAGCTGGATAAGAACTGAGTAAAGATCATCCTATAATAGTTTAGGATTGGTGGGCATAACAAGTTGAGGGTTTTGGTGGGGGATGTTCAGAGAGTCTTGGGAGTTATTAGACTACATCTTCAAAATGATCATCTATTTAAATGAGGTTTTGGGATGTTCCTGAAGTAAACAATACACTTATTTGCAATTTTTATGTTCCTGGGCAAAAGTTTCCTGGAATAATAAATTCATATTAATGAAGATAGGGGCCAGTAAAGCCCTGGTAGTACAGATAGGCAGATGGTAAAGCTGTGTTAATGTAAGCGGTGGGTGTGGATGGCTTGGGTCCTCAGAGGTATGTTGAAAATGATAACTGGAATGAAGCGGGGAGGAGACTGGACTGCCTGGTGGTGCGTGTGCACTGGAGATGGATGTTTGCAGTTTTCTTTGGGTGGTAAGGAAAGGCCTCATGGAGGCGGTAATATTTGAGTCAAGGTCTGAAGACGTGAACCTTGCAGATAGATACCTGGGCTTCTAGGCAGAGGGAACAGCAAAGACCCCAGGCAGGAGTGTGCCTAGAGAGCTCCAGAACTGCCTGGAGGTCAGTGTGGCTTTGGAGGTGGGTGTGTGGAGCCAGTGGTCAGTAGTGGGCTGGGAGTTCAGAGAGATAGGCAGGACCTTGACTTTGGCTCTGAGTGGGTGGGAGCCTCTGGCTGCACTTTAGTTTCGAGTTCTGTGATGCCGTGTGTTTCTGCTCAACCCAAGAAAATTACCTTGTGGTGTTTTACATTGGGTAGTTCTACTGAGGGATATGAGACAAACAATAAAAAATAGCTAAAAGTATATTCCATGTGCTATAACTTCTGATGAAACTTGTTAAGCTCATAAATGTCTTTATTTAATTATTTTTAATAGTTTCATCAGCTAAGGAATTTATCTCTGGGGACCCTTGGTTATGGAGAAAATGAAGACAACAGAATTGGATTAAAAGTCTGTAAGCAGCATTACAAGAAAGGGACCATGTTTCCTTCTAATGAGACGCTAAATATTGACAGCGACATTGAAATAGGTAATACAGTGATAATTTCATTATATTTCTTTATCATCTTCTGTGGTAAGAGCAAAAAACACCCTCGTGCGCCGGGAGCCCAAATGAAACAACTTTGCTTTTGTGACGGCTGACCTATCTGAGGCTTTAACGTTTGCCTGCAAAGAGCTTTGGCTCAGGAAACTATGGCTCTGCTGTGACAGGACCAGGAACATTTGTGCATCTCTTTGGTGCAACTCAAGATTTTTGGTTTTGGGGAGTAAATGCACAGGTGTTTCCTGTTTGTTTAATTTTTTCCCTCCGTGAGGGGGTGATTAGGCTTTTTGAAAAAAAATGAGACTGTATTTGTTAAATGAAATAATGTGAGTGAAAATGCTGGGTACTCTTGCTTTTATCATTTGTTAAATATATTAATGCTCTTCAGAGGTGAATTGTGATTAATAACTCATTTTCTCTGTTTGGAGATTGGCAAAAAGTTAACATCTAATCAAGTAGAATTGTTTTGCGACATTCTGTTAAGAATTTAAAAGCATACCATATATAAATGCAAAGTATCTGACCTGAGGCTCGGGAGGTTTTGTCTTTCATTCAACAAACCTTTGGTGTACAGTTATCACGCCTAAAGCACTCCCTGTTTTATGAACTGGGGTTGCAGAGATTAACCAGTCATGGCTCCTCAAGTAGCTAACAGGTCAGAAATCCGGGTCCTAGTAGCAGTGTAAATTTGGAGTGGTTTTATTAAAAAGAGAGCTCCAGAGTTCATTTGACCATATTTCCTATAACCCGATTTTAAGGTGCCTTGGTAATACAATAAGAAGAACATCCCTGTAAAACAAAGGTTCTAATTCATTTCCCACAGGCTACCTGTTTAGAATCTTTTCATAAGTCAATGTGTCCTACCCTCTTGACTCTAAAAGAAACAGCCCATGAGCCAGCACTTGTCAGGGTCCCCAGGTTGCTTCCAGAGACCCATCAGTAGCTTGGTTCTGTGGCCAGCAGCCTTGAAATGTCCCTTATCTTATTGCCCTGCAGGCTCTGCTATCCTGAGATCTGTGTGGTAGTCAGTCTGCAGGGGCTGACCCAGTTTCACCCTGCATGTTTCTCCTGCGCTGTCAGCTGTGCTCCCCGCTGTGGGCAGTTCCTATAACTGGGAGTACTGAGAGGTGGAGCTGAAAGCTTGTGCAGTGACCCTCTGCTCCAAATGAGCCATGGCCACTTGTCCTCTTAAAAATGTGAGCCTTAATTGGATGAATCACACGACTATTTTCCAGTGATTCATACGTTGTTTCCCTCAACTGATTTTTCTTGGAAAATTGATTAAAGAAATGTGGCCAAAGTCAGTATCAGTGGCTAGGCGAGACAGAGCAGAAAGCAGGATTTATTCCCTGACCATTGGACAGTGGTGTCCTTGGTCATTTCCTTTCCATCGTATGGAATATTTTTAACCAAATGGAGAGAAGTTGACTATTAATTTGACTTTATATTAAGAGAGACTGTTGAAGCAAGCTAATTATATTTTTTGACTTATTAAATTAAATATAACTTATCAAAGAGAACTTTTTGATGTATCTATTCAAAAGGTGTAAAAAATAATCTTAAAAATGCTTGAAACTGGATTTTAGACGTTCTTGTCTTGGACACATTGGAGAAAGCCTGCAGACGGTATAAATAGGGATTGAGTTTGACTTCATTGGTGTGGCATTATAATTTTAATTAGCAGAAGCTGTTCTAGATTACCTATTTATGAATTTTGCAGTATCTTTATGATTAAGAGAAGCATCCTTCAGTGTGCTCAGCGCAGAGATCTGCCTGTGTGCTGCTTTCCTGGTGGGTTATGTTTAGCTGCACGACTGATTGTACAGTTCAAGCTAAGGGTTTCCCCTAATTCATCCCTCTGTCCCTGCCTCTAGACCTATAGCTTTACAGTTCAGCTTCACTGGGGGTACTGTAATGAATCTTGTTAAAAAAATTTCTTTTTACAACATTTAGATGGATATCATTCTAATACAGTGTTTCACTTTCTATAATGCAGATTTTGAATTTCTTATCTTCTCCTTTCCACGTATGCTTAGCATGAAACATTATGACCATTTCATCATTTTACCTGTCATTTTAAGAACATATTGAATCCACCCTCCCTTTGTCTCTGAGAGGGTTGTTATTTCATTTGCTGGAGTGTTCTGCCTTGTAAATGAGATTCATCTGAGTGATGAGGCTGCTACTCCAATATCAGTTTGTTCTGTTTGAAGTTTGATGTTTTACTCAGGGCTTTTGCCATTCTTTAAAAAAAAATCTCAGTTCTTAGGTTTTGCTGCCACCAAGTGCTTGGCGGCCTCATTAGCAATGACTGTAGCATGAGGTATGGCAGACTCCAGAGAGTTCTGAATGTGTATGTAGCTAAAGTGTAGTTCTCCTATTACAATTACAGAATCTGAATAATCAAATAGACTTTTATAAGGCAAATTTTACAGATAGTGTAACATTAACTAACATGTGCTGTCATATTTCCCTGAATCCGTCATCAATTTTTAAAAAACACACCTGTTTTATAAACATTTGAAAGTGCAAAAACTTAATGTCTTTTTTCATTTTTAAAAAAATTTTTATTGGCGTATAGTTGCTTTACCATATTGTGTTAGTTTATACTGTACAGCGAAGTGAATTCATGTCTTAGAATGAATGAAATACAGGAGAAGAAGACCTAGGACAGTATCTGGCACACAGATTTTTTTTTTTTTGTGCTACGCGGGCCTCTCACTGTTGTGGCCTCTCTCATTGCGGAGCAACAGGCTCCGGACGCGCAGGCTCAGCGGCGATGGCTCACGGGCCCAGCCCCTCCACGGCATGTGGGATCTTCCCGGACCGGGGCACGAACCCGTGTCCCCTGCATCGGCAGGCGGACTCTCAACCACTGCGCCACCAGGGAAGCCCTGGCACACAGATTTTTAACATAGTCCTCCTTCTTTCAGAATACAGTCATTTGCCCAGATAAGTTTAATTTAAATATTATTTTTTCCTTTTCCTTTACTTTAGAATAAGAATGTTGAAGGTAGAAGGGCCTTAAATAGCCTCAGTTTGGCCTTCACTTTACATTTGAGGAAACTGATGTTCAGTCAAGCTTGGTGACTAGGCCAAGGTCATGCAGCGATTTAGTGACTGCGGGTCTTTGCTACTCTAAACCCGGTAACATGGGCATCACCCAGGAGCTTGTGAAACATGCAGAATCCAAATTTGCATCTTAACGAGATCCCTGAATGACATATACGCACATGAAGCTTGGGAAGCGCCGGCTCAGTACGCTGCAGCTGCGGTCTTTGACTTCGCACAGACCTCTCTCTCTTTTACCAGCTTCACACATTGTATACTGTCCATCACCATCAGCCTTCAGTGCCCCCTGTACCAGCTTGGACACCTCTGTCCATCAGTATCACTCCCTTACAGAAGCGGTTCGGGCACTTGCGTTTCCCTTCTTTCTCACCTGGATCCTGCCAGCCGTCACCAGGGCCGAGCCCCAGTGCCCCAGCTGCTGATACCTCCTGGAGAAACGGGCCAGAGCAGAACACGCTCGCACTGCCACACATCTGCAAACCTCCGCACACAGCACCTCCAGCAGGCTTCCCGTCAGCCCGGTGCTGCAGAGGCGAGGCCGCGGCCAAAGGCCTCCCACAGCACCAGGGCCCACCCCCTTCAGCTCTGCGAAGTCGCCTCCCTCTCTCTGCACCCAAATTCGCATCTCTGAGCTCAGTTCCTCCCTGAGTTCCAGACTCCTCCTCCATTCAGCCGGCTGCTTGACAAGCCACTTGACAACCCCTGCTGTGACTCTAATAGGGATTTCAAACCCGCTGTGTCCAAAACAGAACATCTCAAGCCTCCTCCACCCCCTACCCCTGGCTCAACCTGTTTCTTTCTACTCTTGCCCATCTCGGAAAACGAAACCAACATTTTCCCATCATGCCATCATATTCCCAGTTGCTCAATCCCCAAACTTGAATGTGTTGGTTTCTCCATTTCCATTGCCACCTCTGTAGTCCAAGCCGCTGCCACTCTTGCTTGGACTGGTCTCCACCCGCTGCCCTGCCCCTCAGCAACCAGAATGATATTTTTTTAAAAATTGGCTAAATTGGGACATCTCATTCCCTGGCCTAAAAACCACGAGTGGCTTCCCATCTTTTTAGAGTAAAACCCACAAGTCCCTGTAGGACCGGCCACCCGCCTGCCTCTCCAAGCCCCTGCTTCCCTGGTCCTGCCTCCTTGCTGTTTGTTGAACAAGTCAGGCTCTTTCTTGCCTGGGACTTAGTGCTCACTTTTGTCCTGCCCGGAGTGCTCCCCCTGGATCTGTGCTCAGCTGGGTCTCCTTCCTCCCTCAGGTGTTCGTTTAAACAGCCCCAGTGCCTCAGAGCCCTTCCCAACAGTTCTCCTCAGGTAGGGCCTCCCCACCCACTTAACCTCCATCACTTCACTGTGTCTTGGCAGTACTGTGCACACCGTGAAATTGTCCTGTGTATATTTTTTCACTCTTGGTTTATCTCCCCCACAACAGTGTGAGCTCCATACAGACCTCGTCTGTCTCGTTCATCGCTCTACCTTCAGTGCCTGGCACAATGCCTGGCCCCTGAAAGCTTTCAGTAAATATTTACTGAATAAGTGAATGAGTCAGGTAGGGAGCCTGGGCCTTTTGAGTTTCCGAAATAGGTGCTCAGAGGTCAGCCTCATCAGTGTACTGGTGAAGAGCTCAGGCTCTGGAACTGAGCACATGTGGATTTAAATTCTGGTTGCTTAGGGGCTTCTTCCTGGTGGCACAGTGGTTGAGAGTCCGCTTGCTGATGCCGGGGACACGGGTTCGTGCCCCGGTCCGGGAAGATCCCACATGCTGCGGAGCGGCTAGGCCCGTGAGCCATGGCCGCTGAGCCTGTGCGTCCGGAGCCTGTGCTCTGCAACGGGAGAGGCCACAACAGTGAGAGGCCCGTGTACCGCAAAAAAAAAAAAAAAAAAAAAATTCTGGTTGGCCACCAGCTAGCTGTGTGACCTTGAGGAAGTTTCTTGGCCTCTCTGTGCCTTGGTTTGTCCATCTGTAAAATGGCAACAATAGTGTATCTCTCACAAGGTTGCTTCGGGGGGTTAAACAGGATGATGCATTAAATGAGAGAACCTAGAAAGCCCCGAGCACAGTGCCTGGCAGAGAGTAAGTCCCTGTATGTTTTTGCTATCTGTATCATCCTATCTTTAGTTTCCTATAAAAAAAGCTTCTTTTGATCAACTGCCCTCACTGTATCAATCAAGGCCCAGTCAGGAAAACCAACATTGAATTGTTTCTTGATACTCATGGTCCATTTGCCAAGCATAGGGAGGCACCCCCTCTGACACCTGCCTCTCTTAAATATTGTGGCTGTTGAGCTGTCCATTCAGCGCCGTGTCCTTGTTTTTGGCCCAGGATGCCTGATTGTCATAAAATGTAAGTGTGTCCTCCATATTTTGAGTGTCCTATATACTAGGCAATGGGTGTTCAGCGGCCACAGCAGTTGTGCCCTTGCTCTCAAGGACCTTATCTTCTAGTTGAGGAGACAGATAAGCAAATAAAGAGTCAAATTGTGAGAGAAGATTCTCAGAGAACAAGCCATAGGGCCTACCCGGGTTCTCAAGCACCTACTGAGGGTCGGGCACTGCAGGAGGCCCTGACTTTTCCATTCTTGAGGCAGCACAAAGGGGGCAGCAGCAGCCCAGGTGAGAGTCAGCCAGGCTGGTTCACACCAGTTCTGGCATCAGGGCTGAGTGACCTTGAAGGGCGTTGACCGTGAAAGGTGTTCATTGTCTCCAGACCTCCTCGGTTTCCTGTTAAGGTGTTAGGCTACACAATAATGAGACTAATTTTTATGTGTGGCTCTTGGAATCATTCTTTTATAGTTTACAGCTCATAATTTATTTTTATTTGAATACAATCTAAGTTCCTTTCTTTCTCTTATTATTTTTTTTTTTTGGAAAAGTATCGGACTAAACAGAAAAGTTGCCAAATAGCACAAAGATGTCCTTGTATACCTTTCAGCTAACTTTTCCAAATGCTAACATTTTACCACATTTGCTTTATCATTCTTCCTACATAAAAAAAATTTCTCCTGAAATCTATGAGACTAAGGTGCAGACACAAGGCCCCTACCTCTAAATACTTGTGTGCGTCTCCCCAAACAAGAACGTGCTCCTCATAACCACCGAACAGTGCTCAAAAGCATGAGTTAACGTGGATGTGATACTATAATCTACAGATCCTATTCATATTTCATCAATTGCCCTAACATTATCTACAGCAAAAGCCATGCCTAACCCCCCTGGTCCAAAATCACATATTGCATTTAGTTGTCATGTATCTTTAGTCTCCTATAATCTGGAGAAAAATTGAGTTCTTGGGTTTTTTTTTTTTTTTTAATGACCTTGACATTTTTAAAGAGTAGAATGTCCCTCCCTTGAGTTTTCCTGTTTTTTGCTGTACGCGGGCCTCTCACTGTTGAGGCCCCTCCCGTTGCGGAGCACCGGCTTTGGACGCGCAGGTTCAGCGGCCATGGCCCACGGACCCAGCCGCTCCGCGGCATGTGGGATTTTCCCAGACCAGGGCACGAACCCGCGTTCCCTGCATCGGCAGGCGGACTCCCAACCACCGCGCCACCAGGGAAGCCCTGTTTTTTTTTTTTTAATTAATTAATTTATTTTTGGCTGTGCTGGGTCTTCGTTGCTGCACGTGGGCTTTCTCTAGTTGGCGGCGAGCGGGGGCTACTCTTCGTTGCGGTGCGCGGGCTTCTCATTGCCGTGGCTTCTCTTTTCTGCGGAGCACGGGCTCTAGGCATGCGGGCTTCAGTAGTTGTGGCGCACGGGCTTAGTTGCTCCATGGCATGTGGGATCTTCCCAGACCAGGGGTCGAACCCGTGTTGCCTACATTGGCAGGCGGATTCTTAACCACTGCGCCACCAGGGAAGCTCCTAGTTTTCCCGTTTCTTTGTGCCTAGATTGAGGTTACGCATTTGGGGCAGAAATACCACACAAATGGTACGTTATTTCAGGAGGCACATGATGTCTCTTTATCTCAATCCTGGTGATGTTAACTTTGATCACGTGGCTAGGGTGGGATCTGCCAGGTTCCCCACTGTAAAGTTACTGGTCTCCCTGTTGTGATTAATAAGTATTCTGTGGAGAGATGCTTTGGAACTTGTTGAGTCTTCTGCTCTCATCACACTTCGGCCCACTGGTTTTAGCATCTGATTCTTGCCTGACAGTCACTGTGGTTTTTTCATGGCCCTAGACTGCATTCACCTAGACCTCCAGACCCTCTCCAAGAACCCTCAGGACTGGAAGAACTCATCATTCTTCAGACTGGCATTTTATCGGTAAATATGCTTTCGAGTCTCATTGCCCAGGAGACGCAGATGGGGAAAGGAGAGTAGGGGAGGAAGACTGTGGCAATTTATACCTTGTAATATTTTCCATTCAGCCTCTTGCAAGTTGAAATCTCCTTTCATCTCAAAGGCATTGACCTGCAGACGATTCATTCCCGAGAGCTACCAGACTGTTACATCTTTCAGAATACGGCAAGTGTCTATTTTACTAAGCCATTTTATCATTTTTCTCTACTCCTTTTGTAGGTGCAGGGTGCAAAGCACCTCCGCCTATAGATGTGTTTGATGCAGTTGTGTTTAAAACAGTTTTAATGCCACTTTATAGCATCGTTAGTCCAGAGGCCATGACTTCTAAAAATGATACAAGCCCATTCCAACTTTTTAAAACTAGATTTTGGGGTTGAGAAGACTTTTCAAAGTGGACTTTGACTTCCTACTCTCCGAATACATTTTTAAAAATAGCTTATGACCTGTGTTTTAAGTGCCTATAATGTTTTTCCCACCTTCGAAGGAAGGTCTTTGCAAATGTTGTAGCAAATGTTTTCAAACCTCAAGGCAGAAAGTGCCCCCTTGGTCTGAAGGCTAATCTGCAAAGGATCAATTGTTGCAGCTTTTATTTTGGGAGGGGCAGGCATGTGCCATGGACTTCCTTCCTCCCTCCCTTTCTTCCTTCCTTCCTTCCTTCCTCCCTCCCTCCCTCTCTCCCTCCCTCCCTCCCTCACTCCCTTCTCTCCCTCTCTTCCTTCTTTCATGTTTCTTGATGGGCAGAACTGAATGCTCAGCTGGACGTTATATGTAGCTGTTGTTTTAGCAATTCAGAAGCATGCTTCATTCAACAACAATCGCTGAATGCTCAATGAGTCCCTATGAGGCAGCAGGCAAGTTGCCATGCTCTAGAGGTACCATGGCCCTCAGGAAGCTTACAGCCTAGTGGAAGAGATAGAAAAACAAGTCAACAAAAAAATTAATTATAAATTGTGACATGTAGTAAGGAAGAATGTCTCCCCCAGAGAGTAGCATGATTAATCTCCCTGGGGTGACCCACACATTACAAAACGCATTATGAAATCCAAGGCAAGCCAAAGCTTGGAGAGCTGAACGTGTATGTGATCTATGATTAAACCCACAGGTGCCTGAACATCTTTGAGCACAAGCCACGTGCACATTACACATTCTCAGTGTAATCTAAGAATATCGTTATGACCAAACCAGAGATTCGAGAATTAAGCTATACAGACCTCATTTCTATACCTATGAGCTAGGACCAAACTTCACTAGCCCTGGCATTCAAGGCCTCATTTTCCCCCAGGAAAGCCCCTAAAATACGCTGCATCTTTCACTTATAAACTTTAAATGCTTGAAACATAATGTGGAAGATTGAGGGCATTTGGAAATCTTAAATTCAACCATAACCCTGGAGCAATCTTTGCCACTTCTGAAAGCACATGTAGCACTTCTGAAAACCTATATATAGCGTTTGAAGCAAATAGAAAAATAATTTCTAGCCTAGTGAAAATCTAGAGTTTCATACCCAAAGGACTAAATTAAGGCAAATGCTTGTAAATTCCATTCAGTGTAATAAATGAGGTCTTTGTGTTCTCTTGTCAAAAATTAGTGGTGAATTCTCATTTTTGTTCTTTGGACTGGTTGGCTGTTTTGCTTTAGAATTTCTCTGAATCCGAATGTGCTTTTAGTAGAATTTCATGTATTCCCCCTTTGGACCACATTTTTTCATTAATAATAGGAAGTTGTGAAGGAATCATGTGATGAGGACATTTTCATCAGTCTAACTCTCTTTGGATCGGCACGCTATCTGGATGCCATTGATATTTTAAGCAGAATTGATCTAACCAGTCATACTTTCTGCTGGGCCGTAACCTCTTCATCAATTTGTGTCTCCAGATTATCTTTGACAATAAAGCTCACAGTGGCAAAATCAAAATCTACTTTGACAGTGACGCTAACATCGAGGAATGTAAAGACTTGAACATCTCCGGATCTAGTAAGTATGTTATATGCTTGCCCATGGTGGATTATGGAAGATTTTTATCACTTCATTTTGGGACTTGGGATATATAAATGTTTTATTTGGATGATGATAAGAATAAAGGGCTCCAAAACACCATATTTTGAGCATTCGCTTCTGTTAAGCATACCCCGAAGCTTTGCATTTTTGTTCAATACAGCAAATGTTGATTACAGACCTTGTAGGAGAGGTCGTGTGGCCCAGCGGTTAAGAGCAGTTTCTGGAGCCAGACTACCTGGGTTCGAGTTTCGGTTCTGTTTCCTGTGCTTGTGATCTTGGACACATTGCTTAACCTCTCTGTGTCTCAGGGTCCTTCTCCGCAAAATGAAGGTAATAATAGTACTTACCTTCCAGCATGTTGAGTATTAAATGAGTATGTAAAGCAGAGCACCGAGAACAGCAGTTGGCACACAGTATTTGTAGGCGCTCTGGAAAAGAAAGAAAACGCCTTCGTGAGGGGCACTGGCATGCTTATAAAATCTCTAGCGTGTCCTGACTAGGAGTAAGTGGTGGAGGCACAGAAGATATGAGGATCAAGAAAGTGAAAGGTTCGTTTTGATGGGGACAGAGTGAGACATAGAGTCCAGCAGTGCTTCTTGGAGAAGGTATGATTTGATCTGAGCCTGTGACAGTGGAGTGGGATCAAGGCCTTCAGAGCCCAGAGAGCAGCCTGGACAAACCTGGGTCATTTACTCAGTCATTACTCAGGAAATACCTCCTGATCCACAGACTAAAATGGGCTACTCAGACCCCATTCTCACTGCGGGGGTTGGGATGATGTTAATGATGGATGATCAGTATTCTTTCATTTACAAGTTTTCTTTAACTGAACCTGCCTTTGACCAGATTATCAGAACAAAATAAAATGTAAAATACCTGGGGTTCCTAACTGTTTTATATTAGTTTTAAATTAGACTCAATTTGTGGCCTGTTGCTTTTCGGTTGCCTAATATGTCCTGATGATTTTGAAGTTTTGGCTTCTTTTTTTTTTTTTTTTTTTGGTACGCGGGCCTCTCACTGTTGTGGCTTCTCCCACTGCGGAGCACAGGCTCCGGATGCGCAGGCTCAGCGGCCATGGCTCACGGGCCCAGCCGCTCCGCGGCATGTGGGATCTTCCCGGACCGGGGCACGAATCTGTGTCCCCTGCATAGGCAGGCGGACTCTCAACCACTGCACCACCAGGGAAGACCCCTGAAGTTTTGTCTCTTTAGTCCCATTAGCTGACTCCAGCCTCTCATCAGAGTACACAGTTTTAGTTTCTGTTTAAAAGTGGGTATTCTTCCGCAGCAGACACACTCTCCCCAGCAGAAACGCGCAAGTCAGACACGTGTCTTCCAAGTCCGAGTGTAGGCTGCAGCCATTTTATGTGATAAAAGCTAACCCTTGTCAAATAGGAAATGTGGTTTGGTATAGTCATTTGACCAAATAAGTTAGTCAGTCAAACACGTTTGCCAAGACAAGGTTTCCTTCCTCTCCACGGGCGTCCTTATAATATTGGGGATCTGTCCTCGCTTTTGCTCAGAAGAGAGGCGCTCTGGCTCCCTCCTGTGGCCAGTGAGGAGAAACACAAAATCACAGCTAGAAGTACTGACATTTATAGATGCTTCTCCCAGGGCTGCGCCATCACTAGGAGAGCACAAATTTAAGATGATGTGACAAGTATTAAAAAGCTGAAGTTTGGAAACCAGCTTAGGAAGTGGATTTCTTTTTTCTTGTATAGGAAGCTGTCTGGTGGATTGATTGCCCTGGCTCTGGGGGGGAGTAGAACAAAGGCAAGGGTGACAGCTGGTGGGATCCTTGTGCTATTTGCAAAACATTCTGAGGTTCATTCACATCCATGTGCTTACCTTGAAGCTTCTCTCTCCTTCTTGTCATTACCTATGTTATCTCAAGCTGAAATATAAGGGAGTGCGCATTTTTACATACAAACTTGAAGTTGCGTTTTCTGACTTCTAATACCCATGCCCAGTGTGCCACTAATCTTCACATTAACTTGATTTTATAAATGTAGCCATTTGGGCATGGGAGCTGGAGGAGGTAGATACTGATGGACAGGACTGCCCACTGATGGGTGATGTAAACGTATGTCCCAGGGAAATGGGGTTTAGTAAGTGTGGGAAGCCCTGGTTAGGGTCACACAGGCGGCAGTGATGGTGTGTGTGTGACTTCTCAGGCCCCTGGAAGGACTGGGTGGGGTAGGATTTTCTTAACCACATTTCCAGAGGCATCTCTCTGGACTAGTGTTATACAAATCCAGGTTTAGGAACTGTTCCTGTGAGAATAACATAATTTCAGTAGAAGAAGAAAGCAATTATGATGTTTATAAGATACTTTTTGTAGCCACATCAAACTAGTCTTCTCAATAAATCAAATTGAAACAATACAATACTGATTTCTCTGTTAGGAGGGACGGTTTATCTTCCTAGTTCTGGGCCTCAGTTTTCCCATCTGTAAATAAGGCTCAATTCAAGTAATCTTAGAAATTTTGTTCTAGTTATAGGTCAGAAAGGAAGGTACTCGAGGCTGTTCTTGCATTTTTTTAAGATTGCGGTCCCATCTTCCCAAGAACTGCCCCTCTTCCCTCTGCCTCATTCCATGGCTCCTCCCCCCAAAAATGGTCTTGGGTTTTGGTCAGGTTGTTTTCTTACCTACCCATTAGATGGTATCTCCAGATAACTTAAACTTGTGAAGGATAAAATGGCCAAAGGTGGAGGTAAGTGCTCCGTACGAGGCACTGACAAGCGCTCAACAGGGATTGTTTGACCTGATTTCCTGACAGCGCGTGAAGCTGGTACAGCTATGCTCCCATTTGGTACCTGAGGCATCTGAAGCTTAGCAAGGCTAAATAACTCGCTCAGTGAATTACATTTACTTGCTGGCCATGCTCCTAACCCACTTAGCGTTAGGATGAGCTGCCCTCAGACACCCGTGCCATGGTCACTCACGCCGCTGTTTTTTCTAAATCCGTGGACACACTCCCATCTTTCTCTTAAATGCCTTCTCTGTGGAGGTGTCGCTGTGGAACACCCTGACTTTAGACTCTCCTGAAGGTTGCCTGTCCCCAGCGCTGCTTCCTTCTCCCCTGGCCTTTTGCCATCTGGTTCCTGAGTGCATCTCCTCTCCTAATTCCCAAACATTGCCACCCCCGCCTTCCCATCCTTCCTAGTGTGCATTCTGCTCTGTCATCTCTCTGAGTGGCTGTGTCCACACCCATGGTTTCAGCTGCCACCAAGTTGTCTGCTCTTGTCATGAATGTCCAGACTGAGCTCAGTTGACCCAAGACAGAAAGGAGTCATTCTTGGTCAGTCCTTCCTTACTCCCTAAGTCCCATTAAAGACCAGGTCGAGTCTCTCTTTTTCATCTTTCGCCACTTTGTGCCTCATCTTTGTGTGCCTTCTCTGCCTCTAACTTCGCTCAGACCTTCACGAGTTCTGACTTAGATTATTCAGTGGTCTTCCTGTGCTCTGCTGGGGTCTCTGCACTTACCTGTAAGTGTACTGAAGCATTATGGGGACACACATAAGCACAGGCACTGTCACGCTGAATAAAACACACCCGGTCCCTGCCTCCCAGAGCCAATCATGTCCGGGAGGAGATGGACATTGAATGATATGATAACCACTGAGTTTGCTGTTCTTGTGTGCATGGGGCTGCTCCAAGTGCTTTCATGTGTGAACTTATTTAACCCTCACGACAGCCCTATAATATAGGTATTCTTTTCATTCTACCCATTTTTTTGGATGAGGAAACTGAGGCAACTTCCCCAAGGCTCCACAGCTTCTGAGTGCAGGCTGGAGATTCAGACCCAGGTCTCAAGCTCCAGAGACCACGTCCTTTTTCATTTCACACTGTCTCTGTGCTGTCTTTGAAAACACAACTATAAGTTCAGTGACCATAAAGCAGAGGGGAGTAAATGGAGATGTAGGTGTGTACACTTATGGACAGGGCTACGATAGGGTATTGGGGGGAGGGCTGATGGGGATGGGAATTTAGAGAATTGTCCTGTTCTGTTCTGGGGAGGAAGATACTCAGTCTGAAACCCAAGGCTGAATAATCCCCATGTGTGATGGGGAGGGGTGCTGTTCCAGGCAGAGGGATCAGCATGTGCAAAGTCCCTGAGGCAAGAAAGAGAGAGAGGAGAGAGGGAGGGAGAGAGCTCCAGTGCCTGGTAGGAGCGGGGCAGGAGGAAGACAGTGGCCTCAGGGTGGGGAAGGTGGGGGCCGGGAGAAAGCAGCAGGCGGTAGTTGGATGAGACCACGGGGGGGTGAGCAGGGGCCGGGCAGGGAGAGCCGTGGTTGGGATTTGGGACAATACCGTGAAGTCTGAGAGAAGCGAAGGTTACAGTTTCATCTTCTTCCAGTACCTTCCCTGTGTTACTGTGTTCCCAGGCAAAAATCTGATTACTGCTCTCCTTACTTTCATTCTGAGAAGTGATTTTTCCCACATACAGAAAAAGCGTATTGAATTGGCACTCTTTGCTGAGAAAGTACAGAGTAAGGTTGAGAAGCAGAAATGGGGATTCTGAGTGGTGGGACTTTAAAACGTGTGTTCCCCCATTAATGGAGAACTCGATGTTTGTTTTTATGTGAAAGAACTCAGAGTATGTCAGTAGTTTTGCCTCTTTTGAATGGAGCCCAAATGGACCACCTTCTACCGAATTCCACTCTATAGTAAATATTTATGAATACACTTTAGTACATCTCTTAAGAATTTATATGTTTTTAAATGTATAACTCGACATCAGGGAATGATTACCTTGTTTGTGAACCTCTGAATGAGTGCAGTGTGATTTGTTTCTGATGCTGAAGCATTTATCCTTTGATCTTATTTTCCAGCTGCCATCTTGTTTGTAAATTATTCCCAAGTAAGGTGTGTTTGACATTTGAATTCTGTTTTCGTTTCTCAGTTCAGAAAAATACTCAGTATGTCCTGGTGTTTGATGCATTTGTCATTGTGATTTGCTTGGCATCTCTTATTCTGTGCACAAGATCCATTGTTCTGGGTCTAAGGTTACGAAAGGTAAGTGTGTGTCGGAATTTCCTCCCTCCCTTCCTGACCTCCCCCTGCAGTTTGTCCAAATAGTGGGGCCTTGACATTGGGTCATCCTGCCCTTTCTGGGGCCCTTGACTGAACTGGATTCCTTTGAGTGACTGTCCCACTACGAGGCATTATCAACCTGGGGTGTAGAGAGTGAGTCAAAGCTCCCGGCATGTCACGTGGAATCAGACAATTATACTGCTTAAACCTGAGCTAATAAGCACAGATACACAGTGGTGAATGGTCAAGCTTTTGAATGCTTCTAGAATAAATGAGACCCTTTTAAATTCAGGAGTGATCTTAAGAACAGAGTAATAACGTGTGGGTTTCATCTTTTGTCTTCAAATCAGAGTTCATTCTAACAGGGAGGCATGGTAAATGGGTTATAATGAAGCATAAAAGACTTTATTCTATTATTTAAACTAGTTTAAAACTTCTTCCCTGAGTTTCATTTTACCTTTTTACCCTTTAGGGCTCTTGTGAATATATACTCTAGCTCACCACAAATCTTATTCTGGTGTGTGGCATGTACGTAAATACAGACTGGGGTCAGTGGACATAGGAAGTCATCAGAACACCATATGTAGAGGAAAGCCCTATTTTTCCAGGGCTTGGCCTGTGACGATTTGTTTTGTAAATATCCACTTCTCTTAGCCACCCTCCCGCACCCCACAAGCCGCTTGACATTCTGAATCCAAAGCCAGGGTCTGGGTTCTGCCGATGCGAGGGTGGCACATTGGGAGCACACGCTCAGGGGCCGGACTGCCTACACTCAAGTCCTGGCTTGGCCGCCCCGTGTCTCAGTTGCCTCCTCTGGAAAGAAGTGTCCATGGTGCCTAGTTTGTAGGGTTGTCATCTGGTTGAATGCGTTGAAAATATGTAAAGTGTTTGGAATGTGCTCTGTGTTAGCTATTTCAACAAGAGGCTGTTGGAGTGAGAGCACAGCATTGATTGTTTGAGTCACTTAGTTAACTGGAATGCTCACCCCTAGCTGGGGTGGATGGTAGAGGAAGGTGTAGGCTGTAATCTCCACCCTCCAAGTGAGGATCCATCATGTTGGAAAAGGCAATGCCGTGTCTTTGGACAGGCGAGAGCACTGTTTTGCGCTTTTCTCCTTCCAGAGGGCAGTGTGGTTTGTAAGAAATGCTTTTTAAAATGTTTGCCGCAGAGATTCTTAAATTTCTTCCTGGAGAAGTACAAGCGATGTGTGTGTAATGCCGACCAATGGGAGTTCATCAACAGATGGTATATCCTGGTGATTATCAGCGACCTAATGTCAATAATTGGATCCATATTAAAAATGGAAATTAAAGCCAAGGTAAGCGGCAACCCATTGTAAATCTTCCTTCTGTTCTTCTGGATGGTCTCAAATACTGTAAGATATGCAGTGCCTCCTCTGACTTGGTTTCTCATGAAGGGAAAATGAAGAAGTGGATGTTCTGTGGAAGGTGATACTCCTACGAATAGCCTCTAGGAAACTTGACAGCATCTTCAGAATAGGAACTGAAGTTTGAGAAGACTGGTTGTTTGGGCGGGCTTTGTTTTTGTTTAAGTTGCAAAAGCAGCAGCTGGCCCCTGAACCAATCACGTCAAGAGCCGAGGTGCCCATCCATGAGTGATGGGGGCTCTGATGGGTGGCGCAAGGGCAGGAATATTTGAGTGCCTCTAGGCGCCTGGCTCTTTGGGTAACTTAGTCGATGTAGTCTCCTGAGTCTTGACTTCTCTCCTCCGTGCTCTGCCGTCAGCTAGCAAATCTTACCAGCTTTCCCTCCTGACCTCGAGGTACCTCCGTCTTGTCCACCCTGACTGCTTCGGCTTCCTTCAGGCCGTCTTCCTCTCTGACCCCGATCGCAGCAGATGCCTCATTGCCTTCCCCTCCCGCCCTCGCTCTCCCTGACCCTTCAGTGCCGCCCCTCTGGCCCGTCTTGCGGGCTCTCAGCACTGGGCCCTGTTCAGCCTCCCTCCGTTTGCTTGCAAGACTCCCCTAGCCTGTCCTCCAGGCCCACCCAGCACTGCTCTGGGGTCACGCCCTCGGGAAGCCCTCCATGACAAGCCCGGCATTGTGTCTCTCACTGCACACAGCGTATTGTATTAGAATTACGCTTGTGTGTGCGTCTCCTCAGTTAGAGTCCTTGAGAGCAGGAACTGTTGGCAAATCACGCTGGAGCGTTCTTTCAAAAGTAGCTGAAAGGTATTGTTTGATATTTAACAAACACCATTAGTTTATGTGCTTTAGTGCCTAGGTCAGTGGTAGATGCAATTTCTATTTCAGGATATTATTTGACCAAGAATTCAGTTCAACCAATCTTAATACTAAAAGGAAATGAGGAACACATTTGGAATTTGTGCTCTCTATTATTTCCTTCTTCAATGTAAAAACTCTCAGAATCACTGTAGAGAGGCAGGCGGTCCATTCTTGTCAGTTTAAAGTGAGATTCATAAGCTGAGTGGAGTAGAATATTTTACTCATGCCTGTTTTTTCATTCCCTAGAACCTCACAAATTACGATCTGTGCAGCATTTTGCTTGGAACATCTACGCTCTTTGTCTGGGTTGGTGTCATCAGATACTTGGGTTACTTCCAAGCATATAATGTAAGGATGTGGCTGTTGGGTAGCACCACTGGGGTTGAGGTCCATTTCTTTGGGCTCTAGTAGCTACTTTTTAATTCGCCCCCCCATTGTGCTGATTTTTTTCAGGTGCTCATTTTAACAATGCAAGCCTCACTGCCAAAAGTTCTTCGCTTCTGCGCGTGTGCCGGTATGATCTATCTGGGTTACACCTTCTGCGGCTGGATTGTCTTAGGACCATATCATGACAAGGTGTGTAGCCTCATTCTTCCTTCTACACGTGAGGCACTTGAGACCCTTAAATGTGGGTTTCCAGCACTGACCTTCATCCCACTTTTCTCCAGCACATAACCTGGACATCAGTAAGCATGTATCTTTGCATCGGTTTTCTTTTTCTTTCCCTTTTCCGGATATTGAAGTGGCTTCGGGATATTGAAACAAGAACTGCAGGGAACCAGAAAGCACGTTTCATGGTTGTCTGGGTCTGGCTTAAGGGATCACATATGAACCCAGCCAGTCACCAAGTAAGAAGTGTTTGGACGTGAGATCACTGTAATAAAAATGAAAATTAAATGAGGAAAAGTATTACAAAATCCTTCTAATTCAAAGTATTAAGGTTTTCATCCAAATTAACTGAGGAGACTGGAGGAGGATAAAGACTGGCCAGAATGATCATGTTAGGTTTATGATTAAAATGATAACACATCTTGCCTTTGCAGGTGGTTTTGATTTCAGTGTCCTCTTAGTGCCTTATTAAAGGTCAGTATCTGAATTCTAAACTATTGCTGGACTTCAGACAGTATCATAAGCTCAAGGACATCAAAGTTATGTTCAGCTGTTCTTGTTTTAAAATGATAAATTTGATTCAAAGATATAGCAGGAAATGAAATGAGGTAGGCCTTGTTTTCAAACCAAAAAAAGTAAAAGCAATGACTGCATCTCACAGTTTTTCTTCCATGGGCCTCTGGCAGTCAGAACAACAAAAATAAAACTAATAGCAGCTAACACTTGATGCTATACTAAGCATTTCTCTCTTCTCTCTCATTTAATCTCGTCAATAGCCTAGAGTACTGTTATCTTGGCTTAGGTGCTCTACCAGGAGAGAAGTAAAAATATAATGATGCTGGTATAACAGCTCGGCCTTAAGTTTTGACCTTGATCGTTGCATTAAACAAAACACGGTCGAATCTAGTTTACAAACTCTTCACAAAAATCGAGCAGTCCACAAAACTCAAACGTTCGGTATTGTCCTACTAAAATAAATCTTAGTAACTTGGCATCCACCCAGGCTTGCTCCTCTTTAAGTGTTTCATTTAATACGTCCAAAGAGAATTACCGTTTTCCTACCTGGGAAACTGTATAATCAACAAAGGGCCCATCTCTGGGTTAATAGTAAATCTTGGTAATCTTATTGCTTTCCAGTTCCATCCCACTGCTTTAAAGGTGACTCATGAGTAAAAATTGTTCTTCGATGTTATCTCTCTGATCCGGAGAACTGTCTTAGTGCCCAGGAAAATTTACAATTTTCTTCCTCGCTTGTTTTATGGTCTGGATGCTTTGCCACATTTTTGCCACTAGAGGGCAGTGTTGCGCCACGCGGCATAAATACTGAGCCTCCGAGGCCAGTGAATCAAGTGGTCCTATCTCTGCTGCCCTCCGCCTTCCCTACGCCATCATTATTTTGGAGGGTGCTCAGAAAATGTTGCTTGAATTTCACTAAACTAGCTACCATTCTGAAGTGCTGTGTGCTAGATAGGTATGGTGCCCATGTTCTTTACCTCCCTTGCTAGGTTAACCCTTCCAGTAGCCCTGTGGGGAAATACCCTTTGACAGAAAATAGCGATCTTAATATGTTAATTTTCCTGAGGTTGTATAGTTAGTGAATGGCAGAGATAGGACGCACACCCACGTCTGCCTGACCCTAATACACATGCTTTGAGCAATACCCTGTAGGGCTTTTCTTCTTTTCTTGGTATTAGCTAAAACAGACCATTACAAGAGAGCATTAAGTCTGACTCAAGGGTAGATCAGCCGTGAGAGGAAGGCCAAGTAAACAGTCTTATTTCTTTGCATCAAGGTTACCTTGTGAACAATGATGTTGTTTGCTTTGTGAGTCTGACTGCATTTTCATATGTTCAATTCTGTCTGAGCCATGTCTATCCTTGTAAATTTTCTAGTAGTCACGTTAAAAAAATTTTTTAAAGAAACAAATGAAATTGATTTTCATTATATATTTTATTTAACCCAATATAATTAAAATATTACTTCAGCCTGTATGCAATATAAAACATTGAGATATTTTACATTCCTTGTTTTAGGTACTTAGTCTTTGAGATGTGGTGTGTATTTTATCCCGACAGCATATCTCACTTTGGACTGGCTGCAAATCAGATGCTCCATAGGCACCTGTAGTTGGTGGCTGCCATATTGGACGTTTCACCTCTTGACTTGTGTCTCTTACTTAATGCCAGCCTTTCACTTCTCCCCCCGAGGAGTAGAGAGATAAGAACTGTATCTCTGGGGTTGTCTAGCAGGTCTGTTTATGGCTTCTGTCTCCCAGCTCTAGCCAGGCTGATATATTGCGGAAATGCAGAGTTGAGTTAATTCAGTGAATGCACTCGTCAGTAGGATGAGAAAACCTTCAGTCTGGATCTGGACTTATGTGCTTTTCTTCTCTGTGTTACTTCTTCTTTGAGTCTGAAGTTAGAAATGTTTACTGCCCCTGCACGTCCCTCTCCAAATTAACCCAACTTGTCGGAATTTTCAGGTTCTGCCAGTCAGTCAGTATCTGTTGAATCAGAAGACCTTCAGGATCGCCTGGAGCCTTGAAAAACAGCACCATAGTGAGCATTTTCTAGAATTTCTAGAACCACAGCTAGCTTGGGTGTGGAAGCTAACTCTTTCTTTAAAAAAACAAACAAAAAACTCTAAAGAGGAGGTATCGGGAAAACTAGAATTTCACCCTCTGCTGTTTGTATGGCAGCAGGAATCTCACATTTCAGCTTCGAATTTTCCGGTTAGACATCGGATTTCAATGGTTCAACTGAAAGAGTATAAAAATACAAGAAGTGTCCCACCAATGTTGACTCCAGCACTAATGGGTGTTGGCACAGCGCCCTTTCAAAATGTCTGGGCACGGCGGGCTGGAGACTGCTGATGTTTAATAATTCAAGATGAGGAAAGGAGGAACATTACTCTCATGTGGCTTTGACGTTTCCCCGAGGACTTTCCAAGGAATAAATCATTGTCTTGCGTTCATTGTCCCCATTTTACAGATGAGAAGGCAAAGCACTGAAAAATCGTTGGACTTGGCTGATGCCCTTGGTAAAAGTTCAGCAGCACCCGTGTTACGTTTGTGCTTTCAAGGCCTCTGCTTTTAGCCAAGCACCTCTCTTATTCAAAACAACTATTAGCTGGTTAAAACGTTTTATCTGAAGGCTGCATGAGGTTCTTAGCACCAGCTCTTGAAGCAAATTTTTATGTCATTCTCTGACATAAGCCATTGGCAGGTTATGTTTTCATTCAAATGAAAGTTCTTTTTGGCTCAACTGCAAAATTATCATTTGTGGAACAAATGCTTGGGTTCTCACTGTGTTCCTCTGGAACCTGGGAGGACCCTTTATGGAGATATTCATTTAATATTTATTAAATGTCTACTGTGCACCAAATTCTGTCGGGTTCTTCTAGCCCAGGTTTTTGGAGGGCAGGGACCATGGATTATTGCTCTTTGTATTGCCCGTGTTGAGTGTGGTGCATAGAGCATGGTAAGGACTCAGCAAGTTTGCTGAATGAACCAGAAACAGAGACACAACAGTATCTGCTTTCTAAGGACTTACAAGCTTGTAAGAACCAAACAACAATTTCCTATGAATGCAGTCCTTCTAGACCAGAAGCGCATTAGGACCTTATTTCTCCTTACCTTGGGTATTTTTTTTTTAGTCTCTAATTTTTGTTATTGAAGTATAGTTGATTACAGTGTTTCAAGTGTACAGCAAAGTGATTCAGTTACACACACACACACACACACACGTATTCTTTTTCAGATTCTTTTCCATTATACATTATTATAAGATATTGAATATAGTTCTCTGTGCTATACAGTAGGTCCTTATTGTTTATCTGGTTTATATATAGTAGCATGCATCTGTTAATTCCAAATTTCTAATTTCTCCCCCCCCCCCGCCAGCCTTTCCCCTTTGGTAACCATAAGTTTGTTTTCTGTGTCTGTGAATCTATTTCTGTTTTGTAAATGAGTTCATTTGTATCACATTTTAGATTCCACATATAAGCGATAATCATATAGTATTTGTCTTTCTCTGTCTGACTTACTTCACTTAGTACAATGATCTCTAGGTCCATCCATGTTGCTGCAAGTGGCATTATTTCATTCTTTTTTATGGCTGAGTAATATTTCATTGTATATATATATACACCACATCTTCTTTATCCATTCATCTGTTGATGGCACTTAGGTTGCTTCCATGTCCTGGCTATTGTAAATAGAGCTGCTATGAACATTGGAGTGCACGTGTCTTTTCAAATTAGAGTTTTCTCGGGATATATGCCCATTAGTGGGATTGCTGGATCATATGGTAACTCTATTTTTAGTTTTTTAAGGAATCTCCATACAGTTCTCCACCTTGGGTATTTTAAAAGCTGATTTCTATTATGGATTTTGGCCACTGGAACTGGCTCACAGCCACTTCTTGTGGGACGAAATGATAAGAGTATGTTCCAATTACTTACCTTATTGGGTCTCTGTTTAACTTTTTGGTGGGTTAGAATAAATCTCACATGCCCAGAGAAGAGGGAGGTGAATAACGTTAATGCTGAGATGGATTTTGTATCTAGACTGATTCTAAGTAACTACACAGGGAACTAAGGGATGAATTTGCTTTGTGCCCACCAACTTGCAATTCTGGAACCCGAAACACAGACTTGTAGGGGTTCTTGACACTACAGAAAGGAATTGGCCAGATTCCAAAAGAAACTCTGAGAAATATGAATTATTAATGGTGCTGTCAGAGTTGTAATTGACGTCCATAGAAACCAACTTGAGTTTCATTGTCTTAAAGCTAGTGGTGGGGATGGAAACTATTTAGTCTGGGAACTGGCTGTCTTACTGGTAAATTATCTGCATATTAATAAGTGATTTGCTCAGATGGATGTTCCCTCCAGAGCTCTGTAGAGAGCGACTTTAGTACTGCTGTTCAGAGTTGCTGTTGATGCAAGACCATGGGCATGATTCTTGTTTGGGGTACATTTATGTACTCTCCCTTGGTTACAGACTTTACCCCATGCATCCAGCCATGGGGTAGGGAGGGTAGGACCTGGTGTTTGCTTGTTGGTTGGGGTACAGAGAAGCGTGTAGAGAACAATCAGAAGACCAACCAGTAGTTTCCTCTGTGGTTCTTACGGACACAGAGAGCAGACTAGAGCTGCCAGGGCAGTCTGTCTTGATGCAGACTTTGAAATGGCCCTTCAACGTTGGCTTCATCGGACACAGACAACAACGAACATACCAGATGAAGAGAATAAATCCCATGATTTAAAGACAGAGAAGATGGCTGGGTGTTGTGAGAGAAGGGGGCACACACAGGATGTTAATATTGCCATGAAGGGATGGAATGAGGCCACACAAAGGAGGAACCTTACTCCAAACTTCTTGGTTTGGATTTCTGCTTTGCCTCCGCACTTTGAATATTGTTAAGCAAGAGACATGACCTTGAAGGCTATATTCTCTGAAGTTTAGATTTTACTGCAGCTTGGACTGGAAGCTGAAGAGCCTGAAGTAAAGAAGGCTTCCTTGGAGGTTTCTGTAATAAGTATGTAAGTGTTGACATCAGAGTGGAGTAGAAAGAGTGGGTCAGAGAAACATCATAGGAACGGACAGACCTTATTAGATTGTAGAGCAGGGAAGATAAATGGATTCAACGTACAGTATTTTGTTTTATAAATTCATTTATTTATTTACTTTTGGCTGTGTTGGATCTTCATTGCTGCGTGCAGGCTTTCTCTAGTTGCGGCGAGCGAGGGCTACTCTTTTTTTTAACATCTTTATTGGAGTATAATTGCTTTACAATGGTGTGTTAGTTTCTGCTTTATAACAAAGTGAATCAGCTATACATATACATATATCCCCATATCTGCTCCCTCTTGTGTCTCCTTTCCACTCTCACCATCCCACCCCTCTAGGTGGTCACAAAGCACTGAGCTGATCTCCCTGTGCTATGCGGCTGCTTCCCACTAGCTATCTGTTTTACATTTGGTAGTGTGTATAAGTCCATGCCAGCGGTGGCTACTCTTCATTGCAGTGCACAGGCTTCTCATTGCGGTGGCTTCTCTTGTTGCAGAGCACGGTCTCTAGGCACACGGGCTTCAGTAGTTGTGGCTCATGGGCTCTAGAGCGCAGGCTCAGTAGTTGTGGCACACGGGCTTGGTTGTTCCACGGCATTTGGGATCTTCTCGGACTAAGGCTTGAACCCGTGTCCCCTGCATTAGCAGGCGGATTCTTAACCACTGTGCCACCAGGGAAGTCCCTTTTTTTTTTTTTTTTTTTTTATGGAGTAGAAAGAGTGGGTCAGAGAAGCATCATAGGAATAGACAGAGCTTATTGGATTGTAGAGCAGCGAAGATAAATGGATTCAACACACAGTTTTGTGTTTTTTAAATTGAAATATAGTTGATTTGCAATATTGTGTTAATCTCTGCTGTACAGCAAAGTGATTCAGTTATACATATATATACATTCTTTTTTCAATATTCTTTTCCACTATGGTTTATCACAGCATAATGAATATAGTTCTCTGTGCTATATAGCAGGACCTTTTTGTTTATCCATTCTCTATATAGTAGCTTACATCTGCTAACCCAAACCCCCTACTCCATCCCTCCGCCTTGGCAATCACAAGTCTTTTCTCTATGTCCATGAGTCTGCTTTGTAGATAGGTTCCTTTGTGTCATATTCTAGATTCCACATATAAGCGACACACAGTTTTAAGCACTTGATTATTTTGGAGTAATTTTTCTTTGGTAGGAGACTGGAATCACTGACAGAAATAGGGAAATTTGGAAGGACAGCACGTTTTCTGGGTTCAGGTGGTAGGAGGTTTTATTGTGTTGCATGTGAACTAGTAGCACGACTGCCAACTGGAAATGTCCCAGAGACATTCATGAGGGACTTGGCTGCCCCCAAAGCCACACTTACTGACCTGATGGATGTATAGCCCCCCACCACTAAGGACAGAATTTGTTCATAACTCTACAGTAACTTGTTGCATCTGCGTTTCTGAAAACTATATTGCCTTTTGCCTATTAAGTCATTATCATTCTTTACATAAAAGTTTTTCGCATTCATCTAATATTTAACCCTCTGACCCCAGAGATGTTCATTCATTAAGCACCTGCTGTTTGCTTTTAGTCGATGTGGCAGTCATTTGTCAACCACGTAAGCCAGATGGGGGCTGAGGGATTCCGGGGACATTCCACACCGGCCCCTGCTCAGCTCTGCCCCTCAGGGCTGTCACGTGTTCAGTCAGCCTCCAGCTAACTACCTCATGTCACCGCTTCTACCTGGCCCCTCAAACTCGCCTCGTCTAGAACTGAGTCCAGCAGAGATCCCTCCCCCGCCCCCTCCTGGACTTACTTTCTCTCCAGTTTCCTCCTCAGTTTCCTGTGGATTCCTTGCAGTCCTGGGCCCCTGCACTCACCCTCACTGGCGTCCAGGCCCTGGGCTGTTCTCATTCTAGATCTTCACAAGCCGTGGTTACCATTTGGAAACCCAGATTAGATACTGTCTCTTGTCTTTTTGTTGTTGTTGTTCTGGAATTTATTTTTATTTTTTATTTTTTTAACATCTTTATTACCGTATAAGTGCTTTACAATGGTGTGTTAGTTTCTGCTTTATAACAAAGTGAATCGGTTATACATATACATATGTTCCCATATCTCTTCCCTCTTGCGTCTCCCTCCCTCCCCCCCTCCCTATCCCACCCCTCTAGGTGGTCACAAAGCACCGAGCTGATCTCCCTGTGCTATGCGGCTGCTTCCCACTAGCTATCTATTTTACGTTTGGTAGCGTATATATGTCCATGCCACTCTCTCACATTGTCCCATCTTACCCTTCCGCCTCCCCGTACCCTCAAGTCCATTCTCTAGTAGGTCTGTGTCTTTATTCCCATCTTGCCCCTAGGTTCTTCATGACATTTTTGTTTTTGTTTTAGATTCCATATATATGTGTTAGCATACGGTATTAGGTTTTCTCTTTCTGACTTACTTCACTCTGTATGACAGACTCTAGGTCCATCCACCTCACTACAAATAACTCAGTTTCGTTCCTTTTTATGGCTGAGTAATATTCCATTGTATATATGTGCCACATCTTCTTTATCCATTCATCTGTTGATGGACACTTAGGTTGCTTCCATGTCCTGGCTATTGTAAATAGAGCTGCAATGAACATTTTCGTACATGACTCTTTTTGAATTATGGTTTTCTCAGGGTATATGCCCAGTAGTGGGATTGCTGGGTCGTATGGTAGTTCTATTTGTAGTCTTTTAAGGAACCTCCATACCGTTCTCCATAGTGGCTGTATCAATTTACATTCCCACCAACAGTGCAAGAGTGTTCCCTTTTCTCCACACCCTCTCCAGCATTTATTGTTTGTAGATTATTTGATGATGGCCATTCTGAACGGTGTGAGATGGTATCTCAGTGTAGTTTTGATTTGCATTTCTCTAAAGATTCATGATGTTGAGAATTCTTTCATGTGTCTGTTGGTGATCTGTATATCTTCTTATGAGAAATGTCTATTTAGGTCTTCTGCCCATTATTGGATTCGGTTGTTTGCTTTTTCAATGTTGAGCTGCATGAGCTGCTTGTAATTTTTGGAGGTTAATCCTTTGTCAGTTGCTTCATTGCAAATATTTTCTCACATTCTGTGGGCTGTCTTTTCGTCTTATTTATGGTTTCCTTTGCTGTGCAAAAACTTTTCAGTTTCATTAGGTCCCATTTGTTTATTTTTGTTTTTATTTCCATTTCTCTAGGAGGTGGGTCAAAGAGGATCTTGCTGTGATTTATGTCATAGAGTGTTCTGCCTATGTTTTCCTCTAAGAGTTTGATAGTTTCTGGCCTTACATTTAGGTCTTTAATCCATTTTGAGCTTATTTTTGTGTATGGTGTTAGGGAGTGATCTAATCTCATACTTTTACATGTACCTGTCCAGTTTTCCCAGCACCACTTATTGAAGAGGCTGTCCTTTCTCCACCATACATTCCTGCCTCCTTTATCAAAGATAAGGTGACCATATGTGTGTGGGTTTATCTCTGGGCTTTCTATGCTCTTCCATTGATCTATCTTTCTGTTTTTGTGCCAGTACCATACTGTCTTGATTACTGTAGCTTTGTAGTATAGTCTGAAGTCAGGGAGCCTGATTCCTCCAGCTCCGTTTTTCTTTCTCAAGATTGCTTTGGTTATTCGGGGTCTTTTGTGTTTCCATACAAATTGTGAACTTTTTTGTTCTAGTTATGTGAAAAACACCAGTGGTAGTTTGATAGGGATTGCATTGAATCTGTAGATTGCTTTGGGTAGTAGAGTCATTTTCACAATGTTGATTCTTCCCATCCAAGAACATGGTATATCTCTCCATCTATTTGTATCATCTTTGATATCTTTCATCAGTGTCTTATAATTTTCTGCATACAGGTCTTTTCTCTCCTTAGGTAGGTTTATTCCTAGATATTTTATCCTTTTTGTTGCAGTGGTAAATGGGAGTGTTTTCTTGATTTCACTTTCAGATTTTTCATCATTAGTATATAGGAATGCCAGAGATTTCTGTGCATTAATTTTGTATCCTGCTACTTTACCAAATTCATTGATTAGCTCTAGTAGTTTTCTGGTAACATCTTTAGGATTCTCTATGTATAGTATCATGTCATCTGCAAACAGTGACAGCTTTACTTCTTCTTTTCCAATTTGGATTCCTTTTATATCCTTTTCTTCTCTGATTGCTGTAGCTAAAACTTCCAAAACTATGTTAAATAAGAGTGGTGAGAGTGGGCAACCTTGTATTGTTCCTGATCTTAGTGGAAATGCTTTCAGTTTTTCACCATTGAGGATGATGTTGGCTGTGGGCTTGTCATATATGGCCTTTATTATGTTGAGGAAAGTTCCCTCTATGCCTACTTTCTGCAGGGTTTTTATCATAAATGGGTGTTGAATTTTGTCAAAAGCTTTCTCTGCATCTATTGAGATGATCATATGGTTTTTCTCCTTCAATTTGTTAATATGGTTTATCACATTGATAGATTTGCGTATATTGAAGAATCCTTGCATTCCTGGAATAAACCCCACTTGATCATGGTGTATGATCCTTTTAATGTGCTGTTGGATTCTGTGTGCTAGTATTTTGTTGAGGATTTTTGCATCTATGTTCATCAGTGATATTGGCCTGTAGTTTTCTTTCTTTGTGACATCCTTGTCTGGTTTTGGTATCAAGGTGATGGTGGCCTCATAGAAGGAATTTGGGAGTGTTCCTCCCTCTGCTGTATTTTGGAAGAGTTTGAGAAGGATAGGTGTTATCTCTTCTCTAAATGTTTGATAGAATTCACCTGTGAAGCCATCTGGTCCTGGGCTTTTGTTTGTTGGAAGATTTTTAATCACAGTTTCACTTTCAGTTTTTGTGTTTGGTCTGTTCATATTTTCTATTTCTTCCTGGTTCAGTCTTGGAAGGTTGTGCATTTCTAAAAATGTGTCCATTTCTTTCAGGTTGTCCATTTTATTGGCACACAGTTGCTTGTAGTGATCTCTGATGATCCTTTGTATTTCTGCTGTGTCAGTTGTTACTTCTCCTTTTTCATTTCTAATTCTATTGATTTGAGTCTTCTCCCTTTTTATCTTGATGAGTCTGGCTAATGGTTTAACAATTTTGTTTATCCTCTCAAAGAACCAGCTTTTAGTTTTATTGATCTTTGCTATCGTTTCCTTCATTTCTTTTTCATTTATTTCTGATCTGATCTTTATGATTTCTTTCCTTCCGCTAACTTTGGGGCATTTTTGTTCTTCTTTCTCTAATTGCTTGAGGTGTAAGGTTAGGTTGTTTATTTGTGATGTTTCTTGTTTCTTAAGGTGGGATTGTATCGCTATAAATTTCCCTCTGAAAACTGCTTTTGCTGCATCCCATAGGTTTTGGGTCGTCGTGTTTTCATTGTCATATGTTTCTAGGTATTTTTTGATTTCCTCTTTGATTTCTTCAGTGAGCTCTTGGTTATTATGTAGTGTGTTGTTTGGCCTCCATGTGTTTTTGTTTTTTACAGATCTTTTCCTGTAATTGATATCTAGTCTCGTAGTGTTGTAGTCAGAAAAGATACTTGATACGATTTCAATTTTCTTAAATTTACCAAGGCTTGATTTGTGACCCAAGGTATGATCTATCCTGGAGAATGTTCCATGAGCACCTGAGAAGAATGTGTATTCTGTTGTTTTTGATGGAATGTCCTATAAATATCAATTAAGTCCATCCTGTTTAATGTATCATTTAAAGCTTGTGTTTCCTTATTATTTTCATCTTGGATGATCTGTCCATTGGTGAAAGTGGGGTGTTAAAGTCCCCTACTATGATTGTGTTACTGTTGATTTCCCCTTTTATGGCTGTTAGTATTTGCCTTATGTATTGAGTTGCTTCTATGTTGGGTGCCTAAATATTTACCATTGTTATATCTTCTTGTTGGATTGATCCCTTGATCACTATGTAGTGTCCTTCTTTGTCTCTTGTAATAGTCTTTGTTTTAAAGTCTATTTTGTCTGATATGAGAATTGCTACTCCAGCCTTCTTTTCATTTCCATTTGCATGGAATATCTTTTTCCATCCCCTCACTTTCAGTCTATATGTGTCCCTAGGTCTGAAGTGGGTCTCTGGTAGACAGCATATATATGCGTCTTGTTTTTGTATCCATTCATCCAATCTATGTCTTTTGGTTGGAGCATTTAATCCATTTACATTTAAGGTAATTATTGATATATATGTTCCTATTCCCATTTTCTTAATTGTTTGGGGTTTGTTATTGTAGGTCTTTTCCTTCTCTTGTTTTTCCTGCCTAGAGAAGTTCCTTTAGCATTTGTTGTAAAGCTGGTTTGATGGTTCTGAGTTCTCTTAACTTTTGCTTGTCTGTAAAGGTTTTAATTTCTCCATCAGATATGAATGAGATCCTTGCTGGGTAGAGTAATCTTGGTTGTAGGTTTTTCTCCTTCATCACTTTAAATATGTCCTGTGACTCCCTTCTGGCTTGCAGAGTTTCTGCTGAAAGATCAGCTGTTAACTTTATGGGGATTCCCTTATGAGTTATTTGTTGTTTTTCCCTTGCTGCTTTTCTTTTTTTTTTGCGGTACACGGGCGTCTCACTGTTGTGGCCTCTCCCGTTGCAGAGAACAGGCTCCGGACGCACAGGCTCAGCGGCCGTGGCCCACAGGCCCAGCCACTCCACGGCCTGCAGGATCTTCCCCGACCGGGGCATGAACCCGTGTCCCCTGCATCGGCAGGCAGACTCTCAACCACTGTGTTACCAGGGAAGCCCTCCCTTGCTGCTTTTAATATTTGTTCTTTGTATTTAATTTTTGATAGTTTGATTAATATGTCTCTTGGCGTGTTTCTCCTTGGATTTATCCTGTATGGGACTCTCTGTTCTTCCTGGACTTGATTAACTGTTTCCTTTCCCATATTAGGGAAGTTTTCCACTTTAATCTCCTCAAATATTTTCTCAGTCCCTTTCTTTTTCTCTTCTTCTTCTGGGAACCCTATAATTCGAATGTTGGTGCATTTAATGTTGTCCCAGAGGTCTCTGAGACTGTCCTCAATTCTTTTCATTCTTTTTTCTGCTCTGCAGTAGTTATTTCCACGATTTTACTTTCCAGGTCACTTATCCGTTCTTCTGCCTCAGTTATTCTGCTATTGATCCCTTCTAGAGAATTTTTAATTTCATTTATTGTATTGTTCATCCCTGTTTGTTTGCTCTTTATTCTTCTAGGTCCTTGTTAAACATTTCTTGTATTTTCTCCATTCTATTTCCAAGATTTTGGATCATGTTTACTATCATTACTCTGAATTCTTTTTCAGGTAGACTGCCTATTTCCTCTTCATTTGTTAGGTCTGGTGGGTTTTTATCTTGCTCCTTCATCTGCTCTGTGTTTCTCTGTCTTCTCATTTTGTTTAACTTGCTGTGTTTGGGGTCTCCTTTTTGCAGGCTGCAGGTTTGTAGTTCCCGTTGTTTTTGGTGTCTGTCCCCAATGGCTAAGGTTGGTTCAGTGGGTTGTGTAGGCTTCCTGGTGGAGGGGACTGGTACCTGTGTTCTGGTGGATGAGGCTGGATCTTGTCTTTCTATTGGGCAGGTCCACGTCTGGTGGTGTGTTTTGGGGTGTCTGTGGCCTTATTATGATTTTAGGCAGCCTCTCTGCTAATGGGTGGGGCTGTGTTCCTGTCTTGCTAGTTGTTTGGCATAGGGTGTCCAGCACTGTAGCTTGCTGATCGTTGAGTGGAGCTGGGTCTTGGCGTTGAGATGGAGATCTCTGGGAGATTTTTGCCATTTGATATTACGTGGAGCTGGGAGGTCTCTTGTGGACCAGTGTCCTGAACTTGGCTCTCCCACCTCAGTGGCACAGCCTTGATGCCTGGCTGGAGCACCAAAAGCCTGTCCTCCACATGGCTCAGAATAAAAGGGAGGAAAAAAAGAAAGAAAGAAAGAAGATAAAATAAAATAATTAAAATAAAATATAAAAAATAATTATTAAGAAAAAAATTTTTAAGTAATAAAAGAAAGAAAAAAAAAACAAACGGACAGACAGAACCCTAGGACAAATGGTAAAACTAAAGCTATACAGACAAAATCACACACAGAAGCAAACACATACACACTCACAAAAAGAGAAAATGGGAAATATATATATATATATATATATATCATTGCCCCCAAAGTCCACCTCCTCAGTTTGGGATGATTCGTTGTCTATTCAGGTATTCCACAGATGCAGGGTACATCAAGTTGATTGTGGAGATTTAATCCGCTGCTCCTGAGGCTGCTGGGAGAGATTTCCCTTTCTCTTCTATGTTCGCACAGCTCTCGGGGTTCAGCTTTGGATTTGACCCCGCCTCTGCATGTAGTTCACCTGAGGGCATCTGGTCTTCGCTCAGACAGGACAGGGTTAAAGGAGCAGCTGATTCGGGAAAGCCTGCAACTAGAGAAAGCCTGTATGCATCAACGAAGACCCAACGCAGCCAAAAAAAAAAAAAAAGAAAGAAAAAGTTAATTGCTTAGACCCAGTAATAGGAAAAAAACATTATGCTAAGAAACGTGCATTGCATTGCTCTTTATAATAGCAAACATGATTGGCATGTCGACAGGGAAATAGTTAAATTTGACATTTCCAAGGAGTGGTTCCATTATCTAACAAATGCTAAGTATGAATAACATAAGACTATGTTAAATAGAAAAGAAAGAAGAATCTGGATCCAGAATTGTCAGATGATATGACCACAAATATATAAAAGGTGCAAAGGAAGAAAACTGAGGGAAGTGTCAAGAGATGATCTTTGTGATTGTGGAGGAAAGTTTTGAGTAACGCTTTCCTACACGTGGTATTCCAGATTCCCTAAAGTGAATGTTAATAACAATGGCAGCAACATCTTTAACAAAACCAGCTAACTAGATACTTCTCTGCTTCTTTGGCTAATATGTCTCAAAACCTACTTTTGGTCTCCCCCGCACAGTTTGAAAATCTGAACACAGTTGCTGAGTGTTTGTTTTCTCTGGTCAACGGTGATGACATGTATGCGACCTTTGCTCACATCCAGCAGAAGAGCCTCTTGGTGTGGCTGTTCAGTCGCCTGTATTTATATTCCTTCATCAGTCTTTTCATATATATGATTCTCAGCCTTTTCATTGCAATTATTACAGATTCTTATGACACCATTAAGGTAAGCAGTTATTATTTCCTGCCAAAAAACGATTGCAAATTCTGTATAGATCAGAACATGGGAAAATACTATAATATTTTACTTTCTTAAAATACTGTAGTTTTACTTAGATTTTGAGGTTTTGTAGAAAAGAAACTTTTTAGATGCTGGAGGTTAATTTAAATATGCATTTAGGACATTGTCCCTGGTGCCCAGTGGATTGGTTTGGAGGTGTGGTGGGAAAGAGAAAGGAAATGGGTAAAGACGGGCTGAGTTTGGTAAATCAAGTAGTTGGGCTGTTGGTCTTGGCACTGACAGGTGTACCTGCCTGTCCCGGAACTTAGACTTTGAGTAGTAAGTTTCAGTGCTAAGGGGTGACCGTCATCCTGACAAATGTCCAGATATTGGCATACCTCATACACTGGATGCCGCTCGTGTGGTGCAGGTTTCCTTTACATTTTAAAAGCCAAGGCTTTTGTGGCTGTTTAGCCTCCTGCCTTCCTAAGCCACCTGGTGGGTTGTGTGTCCTTTCAGACTAGATCCATTTAACTTATGTGTAGCATGAAGGAAGCTCTGCTGCCTCGGGGGCAGTGGTGTCTCCGCAGCAGATGGTCATGCTCAGAAAATCCTGTTTCGGGGCCAGCATCTGAGCAACCAGGGGTCCCATGTCTTGGGGTGTTGCCCTCTTCTTGAACCCTTCTCAGACTATCTCAGAAGAAGCCAGTCCATTGAAAATACTTCTGAGCACTTTGTGCGCAAGGAGATGCGTGTTCCTGTGGGAATGGGTGGTTGGCTCCACAGCGGGGCTGGCCATGGGGAGATGAGCAGTGCCCTGCTCACCGTGGGAGCCTGTCCTTGATGCGGCCGTGTCCCCGTGAGTGCGCCAAGCCTCGGTGACCTGGTGGATGACCTCACTAAGTGTGAGGGGAGGGGTCTCTCAGGGTCTTTATGTCTGCTTGGAGGGACCTACTGCCTTCTACCTCACTAAGTGACCAACTTCTACAAAAGTAGAGGAAATAGGGATTACTTCCCAGCCAGACTCTATGGGCAGTGTGGGGAAGAGGAGGTCTTACCTGGTCTTGCAATTAACATGAAAGCTTTAGACTTCTATTTCCTTCACTCCTTTAATTAACACACCTCTCCCCTGCCCCACCATGGCTTGATTTCTGGAGTTTTCCTCTGGATGGCTCTCTGTTCCCATGGCTCTCTGTTCAAGCCATGGTGACCCTGGCTTGGCTTTCAAGGGACTGATAGATTGATTGATGATTGATGATTGTTAATGTCAGTTCTTGGATCTGTGCTAGCAACGTGGGAGAGTTTTATTTTAGCAGAGATGGATTTGGTTTGTTGACAAGAAGCAATTTCTCTCAGTGTAACTAAGGTAACAACACTGTGTACTTTTTAAAGAAATACCAACAGAATGGGTTTCCTGTCACGGATCTTCAGGAATTCCTGAAGGAGTGTGGTAGCAAAGAGAAGTGTCAGAAAGAGTCATCAGCCTTCCTGTCCTGCATCTGCTGTCTGAGGAGGTCAGTACTGTGTTCAGTCGGGTCTCTGTGCTCCCGGGATGAGACGCCCTGCTGCCTTAACAAAGGGTCCTCCCAGGTCAAATGCTACACTCAGGAATCAGCTGACTGGGGGAAATAATGCATCCCTCCTTGCTTTCCTCCCACTGTAATTGACTTTAGAAATGAATTGTTTCTTATAGAACAAGGTAGAAAGGTACATGACATGGTTGAAATCTCTTGGGAATATTATGAGAGTGTTTTGAGAAGGCATGAGCTATGTCCCTGAAGTCGAGAGGCTGAGCTGGCCAAAGGAAGAGGTCAAAGCCCTTCTTTTTAGAGATGGAGTTCTGGGAACGTCAAAGGTGTTTTCCCCTTTTCGCAATCTGTAGTACAAATAACCTTCCTTGAGCAGAGCAGGAAACCTGCTTGAGAGGAAGCCATACGTGTCCTTGGCTGCAAACACAAATCAGCTGATCACCTGCTGTTTGCTCGCCATTCATCAGTGCACATGCAAAAATAGCCTGGACCTCAGTGGCAAAGCCTCCACATAGTGGCTTGGGGACTAGAAAGGGGGTCAGATGAGGATAATTTTCTTAATTATGCCCATGTTTGTTTTCGTCTGAAGTCAGGAGTAGGGGTTGTTAACTGCAAGTACCCCCTACTCATGTGTTTCGAGAAGGATTCTCTAAACGAGATTCCTGAAGGAAGATGGGAGAACATAATTGCTACTTAAAATCACAGGATGTATTTTCCGTTAATCAATTCATACTGCAACTTGGGATTTGAAATGGTATGTTGGAGCATTTCCAAAGAATGTCTGGTAAATATGAAATGAGGTCTTCTGAGAAGAGTTAAGTTTTTACAATCACAGTTTATCCTCTCAGAGCATTGAAGTGTTGCCATGGAAGCAAGGATAAAGGGAAATTACTTTTCTTTATAGGCAGCTGCCTCCTAGGAGGCACCTTGTATTATAAGGAAAGTCTCTCAAAGTTGCTTTTCTAATATGTAGTTAACTGTAAAGAAAAAAAAAAAAAAAAGCATTTGAGAATGTAGTTGTGAATTCTAGAAAGTAATGGATAGGTTTTGGTGTTTGATTTTGGGGCCTCACAAAAAGCCCTGGGAGGTTGTTAAATGGTTTCTTTGCAGCCATATGGGATGAGTGAAAGATTTAAGGAGTGAACTTGGAAGACTGAGTGATAAGATCGGACCTGAGTGGTGAGAAGAACAGAGCAACGTCAGTAGACAGTCTTCCCTAAGACATGCTAAGGGTTGTAGAGAGGGTGCCTGGTGCGGAGGCAGGTCTGCCCATCGTGAGGAATGAAAGGATTAAATGGAACAAAGAGTCCACCAAAGGAAATCAGCTGAAGAACTAAGATGCTGAAAGTTTTGAAAAAAGAGGATATCAAAAATAAAAACAGAAGTGGCTGAAGGTGGTCATGGGTGAAGTCAGCTAGATCAGTTTTAGCTGAATAATCAGATCAAAGCCTGGAACCTAGGGTGGTCTGGATGGACCCTGCAGAGAGTCAATGAGGTTCATAGGACCTGATGAAGGAAATGGGTTGTACTGGGGCCTTGGAACAAGTGATGGCTTTGAAATCACCAAAAATTAAATACACCTGGATGTGTTTAACAGCCGGAAACCTAAGAATGGAATAAAATTGAGGAAGGCTATGAATGGAGAGTACGTATTGGAGACAGACCTCACTGAGGGAACCTGGGGAATAAGGGCATCATAAGACTTGGTGTCTGGGCCCCTCTCCAGTGCCCATGACATACAACCCAGCTATCACAGCTCCACCTACTCTGGAGTGTGGCCGGGTTGCTCTTTTTCAACCAAGCAGTCCAGCAACCACCACAGATTCAATCTCCCACAGACTGATTCTCCCTTGAATAGTTGACTGAGCCCCTAGCCTGATGGTCAGAACACCTGAGTTTTCGTTTTGAACCCTGCCAATTACTGAATGTGTCCCCTGACCTTTCCTAAACCTCTTGGTTCCTCCAGTGTCATCAGAGTGGAACAGGTAGCCTCTGCAACCTCTTCTAGTTCTAATGTGATCTGGTTCTTGGGAGAGATGTGCTTGGTTGAGCAGATGCAGAGTTAACCTTTCTCCTCTACCACAAGGAGGAAAATCTGCGGTTCTAGCCATTGAGAAGCTTTGTCAAAGGGAGATGGAGGGTAGACAGCTCCTCAAAATTACCAAAAGCGTCTAGTCAAACCCCCAATAATGTAAATTGTCCTTCTTAAGTTTTCTTCCTCTTAAATGTCACACTCAGCATGTCAATAACCTATGTATGCCTACATGATAGAGTATGTATTCCTGTTCCGTCTCAAAGATTTTCAAGCCATTGTTCTCTTTTCTCTTTCCTTGTCTTCCTTTCTATTACAGGAATGGAAGCGATGACCACTTGATGCTTATTAACTAAAATTCTCCTGCTGAAGATAATCGAGTTCAGGTCTCCGTATCGAGTGACAATGAAGAGGGACCCCAAATGGCTTGGACCAGCTCTTCCAAAAATACTGATTGCGGAGTGGGAAAGAGGACTGGCTCTGAGCTGTCTGAATAGAACTGAAGTTTCAAAATTCCTTTTTATAAACTTGGATGATGAAGAATAGACCACAGTCAACTACTGGGCATTGGTGTAACAGAGCAGTGCTGGTGAAATTCTGTATTAGTCTTTTAATTTATGACATCGCAATGTTGGGATGGAAAAAAATCACATTTCAGAGTGTGCAAAACAATGGTGTTTAAAGCCATGCATTTGAAGATATGAGTTTATCATCAAATACGGGTTTGTCTTAAAAGTGATTCTTGGGTTAGAAGACATTTGTTAATTCATGGTCTGCACAAAACTGAAATTGGTTGCAATAACAATTTAGGCACTCAAAGCTGGAGAACTGTTAAGCCTTGTAAAGATTACACTTAAATCAACAAAAAGACCTCTTGCAGTGGACATTTCTTGGCTTATTTTCCTGTGGTCTTCTTCTCAGCATGATATGAAACTATTGGCAAAGTCAGTGGGATAAACTGGAAACAGTCATTTGGACACCTTGTTACAACTTGTCCTAATTGTTGATTGTACACACATGACATGTGGACATTATACTACAGCAGTGGTCACTCATTTTAACAACCAAACTCCACCATGGTGGGGATTTACCCTTGTCAAGCAAGGAAGATGGTATTTTTTCCCAAATAAATTAAATTAACTTTTATCATAACATATGGAACTCCTACTACTTTTTAAAAATGTATTGTCTCTTAACATCTACTTAGTGAAAAATTCGGATCACATCTCTATCAGCTATCTGGTCTCCAAAAGGGATTTCCCACTTTCTTAAAAGCAGTGAAGGAGATATAGGGGCTAGTTATTCAAGAAATATTTATGAGAATGACTTCAGATTAAGATCACTTCATGCATAGATTTAGTTCATACCTGAGCTATTTTAGGGGTCAACTATTTTAAATTTACTGGTGAAGAGTAGGGTTTGAATTAAGTAGGACTCTCATCCCAGGGCTCTCCCTCTTTTTATCCTCCTCCCCACCAAGCCCCTGCCAGAGTCCCTCTGGTGCCCCACTCCTCTCTCCATGCCCCCATACTTTCTTCATGTGCCCACACCAAATCTAGGCCAGGAAAGTCTTCCAGTTAAGGCCATTAAAGTCTGTAGGTGGGTGACTCAGGTCTATACACAAAACACTTTGCTAAAATTATCATTTTAGTTATAAACTACTTACCAAAAATGTCAAGAATTATATTCAATTTTTTTTTTTTTTGCAGTACGCGGGCCTCTCACTGCTGTGGCCTCTCCCGTCGCGGAGCACAGGCTCCGGATGCGCAGGCTCAGCGGCCATGGCTCACGGGCCCAGCCCCTCCACGGCATGTGGGATCTTCCCGGACCGGGGCACGAACCCGTGTCCCCTGCATCGGCAGGCGGACTCTCAACCACTGCGCCACCAGGGAAGCCCTCCATTTTTAAATTAAGAACCATTTAACCCGTGGTTCTAGGGTCATTCCCATGACTCCAAAATCAGTGTGCAGTTAGATCACTTATTCACCTCTGAGTATACCCCCAGTACATCGTTTATCTCTGAATAGAATTGCTATTAATGCCTTTTATGTAGTCTGCCGCTGTGATGCCGCTGTGACTACCATTTGAAGTGAAGATTAATGACGGTCTTCTATGCTTATATTTTTCTTTTATTGGCTTTCATGTTTCCTTTTATTTCTTTTCCCTCCAACTGGACAAAACCCTTTCAGGAAGAAAAATCTTTTTTCAAGTTTACCCTGTATCTGTGGAAACATTGTTTTCTCTCTTTTTAATAATTTTAAACAATTGTCACCTTGCCAACTGTATTATCTATTTGGATTTTATTGAACAATGTTTTCTCATAACTCTGCTAATAGACACATCTGGGACAATCCACTTTCTCTCCTTCCCTAGGCCTCCACTTGGAGAGTTCACTGTGAAAGTTAGGAGACACATTCTTTCTGCCTATTGGTTTCATTATGGGATCTCCTGTTCTTTTCGAACATACCTCCTTGGCTTGCAGTGACTTGCTGAAAGCCAGATGCAGCATCCTTAAGCCTGTTGACTTGGGGTGGTAGAAAAGATCATGGGCGTGGAGGACATCTAGACAGACTTGAGTCAAAATCCCAGTTTATCCTGTAGCTTTGGGGACCTGGGCAAATTACTTTCTGCTTCTAAGTGATGATGACAAACCTTAACCTGTGGGATTGGCATTTAAGTCAGGTAACTCATGCAAAGCCTGGCACTGAATTGAAACTTGAGACATTCTTTTCTTTTGATTTTCTGCCATGTTTGTAAGTAGGTTCCATGGGATCGTGGAGGAGTGAAGATGTTAAGACATTTAGTCTGCCTGGGTACCTGTCCTACTATTCAAGTCTCCTTGGACAGGTCATACCAGCCTCAGTTTTCTCATCTGTAAAGTGGGGCTTGCAAGGATTAAATGAGTCAAATTTAAAGTGAGTAGAGCAGGGCATGACTTATAAGTGCTCAGTGAATGTTAGATCTTCAAAAAGCTTTTCTTTCACGGTCTACAAATGTACAAATCTATCACCTGGGCCAGCCAGGAAGATCTTTGCTTTGAAGTGAGCTCATCACACACTTTTGGTGGACTTTGTTAGGACTCTGAGTGTGTAGACACCCATATCCAGCCCTGTCCTGGAGGCAGTGATCAATTCAGTGTCTAAAGTTCACGCAGTTGTACAGGAGCCTGTGGACATGAACAGCCTAAATGCCCTGCCTTCAGAGGCAAAGCTGTCAGTCCTGATGAGAGGGTAAAATTCCCCAAGGTGTACAAGTGTCACGAATCCCCAGTCCTTCACCTTGGGTGAGACCCTCTGTCCTCAGCTAGGAGCCCACTGTCTCAACCAAATTTGTCAGAATGTGTGAAGTACAGGTCAGGTACAGGTGCTGATCTGAGGTAGCAAATGTGAAAAGGTGAGAAAGGGTATTTAGGAAAAGGTCTTCAAGAGATTCCAGTCACTGTCCCCAACCCCTGCTGAAGGCTCACATCTTAACAATCGTGGGAGGGTTGCCTGACCCACCCTCCTGCCCGAGGAGGCCTAGGCTTAGCATCTAAGGTTTATGAAAAGCACAGTGATCCAGCCTCTTGATTTAGAGGTTACTAGCTAGTCACCCTATAGTGCCCGAGGGCCTCCCTGTAAAAATAGCCCAGCACTATCATTGAGGTTCAGGGACCCTAGAGTCATTGGGAAAGTATGTTTCCCGACCTGCTACTATGGTCTTGGCCATGGATTGCTCCTGACGATATAAAGAGCCGTGATGCTTAGAGATACGATTCCGGATATCTGTATCACTCATGTGTGTTGGCCACTTATTCCAATAACATTGAATAACTAGACCCCATTTTACTACTCACTGGTTCACCTTTATTTTCATGTAACTTGAGCAAATCTTGTTTTGCTACCCCTGACTTGAAGTTTGAACATCTCGACCACGGTATTCCAGTGACGTAGTCTTCCTCTGACAAAGATCTAGAATTTCACATAACTGTAGAACATGCACGAAGTCGCTCTTGTGTGACAGGATGATTGAGGACCTCACAGGCGAAACCCCGAGCGCAGCATCCGGATCTTAGGCGCTTTAGGAAGGACAGTGAATGATGGCCTGGGAACTGGTGCTGGAGCTCGTGCTGAACACCTCTGCCTCCCCTCCTTGTTTTTTTCTAATTGAGAGGTTCCGAGCTCTCAGTACTGATAAAAGGCAGCTTCGTGGCTGTGTGACCTGTGCATCTGAAAAGGTTTAATGCTCTGCCCTCAGAGTCTTGAAATTCTCAATATTTTTTTAACAGAGAGCCTCACAAGTGATGTAGCAAATTCTGATGATGGGACTGTATAACTCAGCGACTAACAAAATGATTAAAGCATGGCCTTTTAGGAAAAGACTAGGATCCCAGCCTTGTACATTTTCTTTAAAACAATTGAAATGTAACAAAAGGAAAGAGTGAAGCTGAGTGGGGATACTTCTTAACAGACTTTTGGGTGCACCATTTTTCTCAGTTTCTATTCTCGCAAGTAAGTGGCTGTGGGGCTTCTTCTCATCTCACATCTTTGTTTCACAGATTAAACTACTGTAGTTGGTGATATTGGCCAATATCATTTCCATGTCATGCTGGCAGGTTGGAGCTGGGCTGCTCACCTTTACCCCCTTCCCTGTGCACCACCCTGCCCCCTACCCCCCATCAATGAAGAGCCTCATTTTCCGAATTTCCACTTCATGTTTTTCCCTTGACAGAGAATCAGCTTAGGGTGGTTCTTCTAAACTCGAGCATGTTTGCCTAGTTGCCATATGACCTTCCACCTTGCTCAGCAAAGTCCTTTGGGACCTGCTCCACCCACTGGATAGTCAAGCCCTCGCTCCAAGGTCTTTGCAGTCATTTGCTTTTAGAACGAAGGACCCATCTTTGAATGGGAAGCCGTAGAATTGTTCAGCATGCTGTGTATTGGTGAAAATAACATAGTAGCACTGGGAAGATTTCAAGATGAACCAAATCTCAAAACAGACACTCAAGTTGTTAGGGAAAACCATACAACTCACAGCAATTCTACCATAGGCTCATTTACAGCAAATGAGGCTGCAAACCAGAGGATGAAACTGATGGCCAATGTTTCTCTTGCCATCTGTCTCTGCCAGAGAACCAGGGAGTGAATGAGAAGATAAATGGGTACACATGAACATTTCCACACCACCTTTTGTAATAAGGACAGCAAAATTCTGACTTCTTAAAGCTCTCTGGGAGCTATCAGCTGTGGTGGATGGAAAAGACAATTTGTTAGCGTGACATATGTTCCTTAGTTTCTAATGATACATAAATTATCCCACGAACCATGATACATATGGTCTACAGAGAATTTTAAATGAAAGCAATTTTTTTTTTCTAGCAACACTAATTGCCTAGCAGCAGTAAATTACTCATCCCCCGCCTCCTGTGGGCTACAGTCATTACTCTCTCCTGGCGGTTGAGCCCATGTCCCCCAAGAGAAATGTTTGCTTTGACAAAGTGAATTTACATCCTCACTTGTGAGCCTGCCATGCCGGGTCTACAGAAGGAGAGGGTATCAATAATGCCTGATTTCAGACCTAGCACCGAGTGTTTGTGTTATCCTGCACGTGTTATCTATGAAAACAGGACAGTGTGTTGGGTCTTAGCTCTTGGCTGCCTTTGGAGAAAAATCAGGGAGCTGCTATCAACATTTAATCTTTTCTAGCTTGGGGGTTTAAAAGGTAGACTTAGATAAGAAACATGGACATTTCCAGGATGACAAGTTAAGCAAGGGAATTGAGAAGCACCATTAATTTTGGGAAATATTAGATAATGACGTGTGTAGATGGAAAATGGTGATGCTATTAAGGACTGTAATTCAGTACATATTTGTTGATTTCCAACATTGTGCTGGGAACTTAGGAAGTAAGGAATGAATGACACAATCCCTGCCCTCACGAAGTTTGGTGTCTAGTGGGAGGGACAACCATGTACCAAGCAAGGATAGTACAAGGTCACCCACAGTACTAAATGAGAGCAGAATGGCAGTAGCTCCTGCCTGCCTGGAGTATAAATGAAGGTCTCTGAAGGAGAAGTAGACAATGCTAGCACTGAGACTTGAATAACACATTTTATTCGACTAGATGGCCATGGTGTAGGGTTGGGGGGTAGGGCTTTCTGGCTAAAAGGAACGGTGTGGCAATGGCTTGGACATCTGAGAGAGAACCCAGCCAGTTAGGGAAACTATGTTTTGGAGTGGTCAGAATATAGGTCACATGCTGGGGAAAATGATAGAAGACAAAACTCGAGAAATGGCAAAGGAGGGCTTTGGACCTGGGAGGTACATGACCAGAGAAGGCAGAACTGGGAAGGATGGATCAGGGTGGTAGGAGATAAGCAAGGAAATCAGTTACAAAGTGGCTGCAATCATTCAAATTAAAGAAAAGAAAAGAAAGTGATGCTATTACCCTGTAATTAAACTCAAAAACAAACACAATGAGAAACTTTGCCTGAAAACTGTCTCTGAGGAATATACCAGCTCTCACATACATGTGTTATCTATCTGTATGTATATTTTTTCTTTCTTAAAAGGTTTCTCTGCTAAATACCCTGTCATTTCCCTGAGAGTTTGTGCTTTTAGACTATGCATTTAGAGGGAGGGTCTCTTTTCATAACTTCTATTATTGAGAAATGTATTTATTAGGATGAATGTGTTGAATGCATATTTCTATCACATGGTATTTCTCCTTCCCACATATTTAAAAAGAAGCTTAGGGCTTCCCTGGTGGCGCAGTGGTTGAGAGTCCGCCTGCCGATGCAGGGGACACGGGTTCGTGCCCTGGTCCGGGAAGATCCCACATGCCGCGGAGGGGCTGGGCCCGTGAGCCGTGGACGCTGAGCTTGCGCGTCCGGAGCCTGTGCTCCGCAACGGGAGAGGCCACAACAGTGAGAGGCCCGCGTACCGCAAAAAAAAAAAAGAAGCTTATCTAAGACTGTCTCCACATCATCCCTCCCCATCTATCCTACACACACACACACACACACACACACACACACACACACACACACACACACACACACACA